>NC_137104.1:7868755-7946255 GCF_949357685.1 Gobio gobio
CCTCTTGATATGTGTGTTGTTTGTGCTTATGTGAGTAAGGTAGTCCTGTATTATTCAGTTTTTGCACATATTATCTGTGTTCCATCATGTTTGAACATGCTTCAGCTCATAGACTCTGTTAACTCCACCTCCTCACCCCGTGCTCACTGAACACCTTGACCCGGTGTTCATCATCCGTCTGCATGCCATAGAAATGAATCTCATTGTCTACTGTCTGATACAGCAATGATTATGTTTTCAACATTGATAGTGTCTTGATAACCAAATCAGATTTCTGGAGCATCATGTGACACTGAAGACCGGAGTAATGTCTGCTGGAAATGATCTTCTTTCTATGAGTAGATCTTCACATTTCTCACATCTGTAGTTATTTCTAATGAGTCGAAAATGTTCTGCCACTCTTTCTATTGGCTTCATCAGTGACTTGAGGTTTGTGTTTATGTGTTGGGACTTATATGTGAGTGTTGCTCATGAAATACAAAAAGAACATTCTAGAGACTTTATTTGAAAGTCATGAAGAAATGTATGAAATATAAAATGTTCTTACTCAATGAGACCAAGTGTCTTATAGTGGTCACAGCATATTAATAGGGCCCTATGAAATATGTATTTTTCCAAATTCCATTGTATTTTTTCCCCAATTCCATATTTCCTGTTTGAATTTTTGTAGATCCAGTTATGATTTATTCATCCAATATTTGCCATATTCTACGACATTCTGCGTTATATTGTAAATTCAATTTTTATAACTGTATTCAATGATTCCGTCTGTGTTTTCCACATTGAGGAAATCATAGTTGCCCTATTAAACTGGGTTTGAAGGAATTTTAATGTAAAAACAAACAACACGTGTCACCTTTAATGTCCTTCTCTCTATTGCCGTCTATGGTTTCATAAAGAACCTATAACATGGAATATTTCCATTGAATTCCATTTGAATTGTTCACTTTAAGAAAAAATGGTTATTTTAAAAACTGTTCTCCGAGACCCCTTTTCCTAGACTGGGTAAACCCAGCCTGATCTACCGGCGATTTGATTTCGCCCTGCAGCTCAGTCTGGAAACCTGTACATTAATTTCTACTGCTTCTGTTACACTTTTGCGGGAACCAATCACATACTGGCTTACCCACTTAGCGCGCTATTGGCGGGTTTAACACGATGACGGATAGAGAAGCGATGGGTCGTTGCCCGTTGATCACACCTCTTGTGGTCTGATTGGTTGAAGGACTATCCAATTGCGTATAGAGTAATTTCATGTATGCCCGTTTATCACGCCTCTTGTGCAATAGAAAATACATTGTAGACTCCCCAGACCAATGTTTAATCTTAAATTGAGCTTGGTCTGGTGATAGCCAGACAACCCTTTTCCACCAAGGCAGTTTGAGTGCTGGTTTGGAGCCAGAGTTTCAAATAGTTTTTTTTTGTCGTTCAACACCCAAAGCACCAGCTCTGAACCAGGAAAAGTGGTTCTTAAGTAGCACCAAAACATTGCTGGTGGCGGGATTTCCGTGACCAACAAGACGAACACAAACTTGTGACCGCCATTTTGGAAATAGCAGCTAATCGAGCTAATAGCTGCTCGATTGTAATCTCTGTCTATACAAATTACAGCTTAACTGCAAGAATGCGTTGAATTCGCTGTGTTTTGATGCTGATGTACGTTCGCAAAGCCATGTGCATCAATAGTAAACGCAACGTTCGCCATTGTTGATGGAGGGCTTGTTCGCTGCGCAGACCGATCACCATATGACATCTCGAACAAGCCTGGTGTGTCTGTGTTTCCTGCTGCTTCGCTAGCGTTGCTGAGAAAGGTGAGACGTATACAGTGACGTAAGACCTGGCTCTGTGGTGGCTCTCTAGCCTGTGGAAAAGCAAACCATTTCTTAGAAGGCTCGTCAGCCGAACCAGCACTAGCTCTGAACCAGCACCCGGTTCATGCTGGTGAAAAAGGGTTCTTTGGAACTAAAATGGTTCTTCTATGGCGTCACTGCGAAAACACCCTTTTGGAAGCTTTATTTTTAAGAGCGTTGATGCATCTGAATTTTTCCCTTTTAAAATCCCTATGTCTTTTGTTCATAGAATACTCCCTCTTATTGTTAAAGTCATAGTTTATTCATGTTCTTTCTCTTTCCTGTAACTTTTTTTGAACTTTGCATTGTGCGCTAAATTGCTCTTCTGTTGATTTTGATGGTGCCTTTGTCCTTGGCTAATAGGCCCCTGTAGTTTTTGGAGGGCTGGCAGTGGCTCCTTTTTTCTCTCTGTAGCGTTAGATGAATTTTTCTGACACTCAGACGTCATGTGGTTAGCATTGAGGAGTTACATTTTCTGTCGTTGACTGTTACCACCCCAGCTGGATCGTCCCTGCATTCAGCCTGTTCACCCCAGGCTCTCTTTCTCCTGTTCTCCTTCTATGTCTCTGTTGTGTCACGGCCTCTTGATTTATCCGGCCTCTATCTCTCCCTCTCCTTGTCATCTTTTTTTCAGTTTCTCGTTCGGCTCTTCTGTCTCCATGTGTGGTAGGGAAAGGTCGTATTGACCTACATTCGCTGGGTTAGGAATGGTGCACTCGCTGCCCCCTCTGTCTCCTGGCACAGCGCAAGAAGATCCTACTTATTCAACTGCAGAGAGAGAGACGCCAAGACAGCTTCCGACAGTAAATCACAGAGGCCGATGCTGGATCATCCTGACAGAAAATGAGGGACATAGTTAGTGCGAGAGAGGGCAGATGAGAAGCAAAAAGGACAGAATAAGGGCCAAATGAGGGTGAGGGGCAAAATATGTCTAATAGAGAAACTGGGTATGCAGGAATTTGTGTTATTGCTGAAGAAATCGACTATTGTCATTAGTTCTGTTGATGACACTTTACAATAAGGTTCGATTAGTTAACATTGACATTGTCACAAATTGTTTGGAATTTGAACCAAGCGAATTTATTTCTCCAAAATGGTTAACTTAAATGATTAGTTCACCTCAAAATGAAAATTTACTGATAAATTACTCACCCCAATGCCATCCAAGATGTCCATGTCTTTCTTTCTTCAGTGGAAAAGAAATTAAGTTTTTTTTTAGGAAAACATTTCAGGATTTTTCTCCACACAATGGACTTCAATTGCAACCAAAATGTTGAACGTCCACATCAATGCAGTTTCAAAGGGCTTTAAAGTGCTTCAAATGGTACTGCGCGATCCCAGCTGAGGAATAGGGTCTTATCTAACGAAACAATCGGTCATTTAAAAAAAAAAAAAAAATCAAATGTATATACTTTTTAACCACAATTGATCATCTTGTGCACGTCTGCATTACGTAACGTATGCTGAAAAGGTCACATCGAACGTGGGCGGAAGTACCGCCCCGTCATGCCCGGCTCAAGAAAAATCCGGAAATGTTTTCCTCAAAAAACGTAATTTCTTTTCCACTGAAGAAAGAAAGACATGGACATCTTGGATGGCTTTGGGGTGAGTAAATTGTCAGGAAATGTTCATTTTGAGGTGAACTAATCCTTTAACATGCACACAAGTATCGTCCCACTTTATATAACATGCACATATATTGTAAGAATTTCACTGAGTAAACAGTATTAAGGTAAGGCTATTAAATGGCAGTCCCAAAATAGTTGGTATGAGCCACCACAGTCATAAAAACATAAAATAATTGGTGGTATTTTGGGTTAAGGTTTCTACAGAATCTACAGTTACCCTGGTATTTACCCAATATTAACATGAACATATGGACACTGATCTTGATGAATTAATAGAATGATTTTTGTATTGAATGCTATTGAAGATTTGATTCTTTGTGCATATTCTTTAGAGAGTCTCAAAAATGTATCATGGTTGGTTTCCACAAAAATGTGAAGCAGCACATTCATATTATAATGATTTCTGAAGGATCATGTGACACTGAAGACCGGAGTAATCAGCTATTCTCAATTTCTGCATTCTGTGATCCATTTTTTTGTTTAATGACTGCCTAACTTTATAATTGTCAGTTGTTCCAGGAAACTAATTTCCCATAAATCATTTGCATATTTTAATGCCTAGAGCGGTGTCAATATATTGTTATTCATTGTATTGATAGTTCCAAGGCCTTGTATCAATATCAATATCACCCTGCTGGGTTTATGTTGCGTTATGACCTGCTGACTGTATATTATCCTTTAACTTGTTAATTTTCCCATAAAAACACATCTGCTTCAACCTACTAGCCACATGGTCAATAAAAGGGCTTAAATGCGGTTATATTATCATGCCATGTGTTTTATCATAGCTGTTTAGCCAATGAAATGAGAGCACATGGCTGCTGTGACCTCTGACTCTATCATTCCCTGTAATGGTCAGGAGTCGTGTACGAAAGGAAAGCATTGTTGTCTGAATACAATAGTGTAGAAGTCCAACTTCCCTTTTTAAAAACAACTGTGGCGAAGACATGTTTGTGTATTAAAGGGTCCCTCTAAAGCACACCTGAATCCTATTTCTGTTTAAAAAGCCCCTGACGCATGGCCCAGTTCTTTCATTACAATACGAAGGGCCATTGCCTGAAGCATCATAGACATTAAACGCTTAGAGGCCAGAGTTGATGCTATCCAACCTCAGAACGTGAAACCATATCCTTTCCTTGTGTTGATATTTGCTTTTGCTCTTCCTCTCTTCATCCATGGCAACGTGAATATTAATGGCCCTTACTACAGTGATTACTTAACCACACCTTCCACTTTTCAGTGGTGGGCACCATCATAGACTCAATGTAACATAGAATCAAGGTCAATTGTTGTAGGTTTATTGTGAATATGATTGTTCATCAATGCTTGGAGAACTTGACATGGCACTTCTGCATCACTCTGGGCCCTCTGTAAAGGCTTTTTGCTTTCATCACGTTGTCCTAGTTCCTCAGTCAGTCAGCGGCAAGACCCTGAGTTCATCCCAAGCGGCAACTTCCCGCAGTTTCTCTTGAAGCCAATGTGGAAGTGACTTAAACTGCAATTTTAAGAGACTCTCATTGAGCCCCATGTTAAAATGCCCAACTTTACAGCAGAATAAAACATGTTTACTATCTGGTACAAATTGTGTTTTTGGTCTATACGGCTAATTTTACCCTTCATGACAACTGAGGGGGGTGGATTTTTTTTATAACTCATTCATTTACATTATATAAAGCATTAAAGTTCTGCATAATTAAGGGCGTGGCCACTTCGAGTGACAGGTGGATAGCCATTTATCTGCTGTCTGTTAGTCATCGCATCACTTCAGCTCCGCCCACGTCCCGCCTTTTTGCCCATTTTCTGTTATCCGGGAGTGACGCACTGCCAAGATGGCAACGGCCATCTCGTCCATACTTTGCTCTTCAAAACTGCTCATTAGAATCCTATGTCATGGACACTATGTCCATATTTTTTTACAGTCTATGGTTCATCCCGGTGTCTGGGCTCAGTTGTTTTCTTCCCATTTCTGCCCATTCTCTGTTGTCCGTTTACTCCGTACATCCTACACATTCCCTTGTTGCAGCTAGGTTGGCGTATCGTGTCACGGAACAATCTGCACCTCTCTCATTCTCATCTTGTTGTGATGTTCTTCCCTCTGATATGATGCTTAATTTGAGAAGATGGTGTACTCCATTTATCTCCTCACAGCTCCTTAGAGATGGGGGTCAGGGAACATTGTGCTCCATCCATCAGCCTGCCATTTAAGGTGCATTCTCTCCAAGGAGGTTTGAAATACCTGGAGAAAGCTATTCTTTAGCATTCCCATTAATCCCAATACTGGTTGCTAAGCTAATGCATGGCCCACTCCTAATTGAGTATGTGATTTAAAATCCGTTTTTCCAAAAGGAACTAACTGGTCCATTAATCGATTAATCGACCTGGCTTATGTGTTCATGATTCGCCATCTAATGATAGACCGATATATATCAGTCTGTCACTAAGTAGCGAATCATGTAAATTGTTGATGGATTGGTTGAGACCACGGACTTGGCAACACTGGCTGTCAATCGCTATTAAAGGATCCGCTTCCAGCCCTTGGCACACACATTGCACCAGAACCGTTTTCGTAACCGAAACTTAGGAATTTCGCGCGGTTCTGGTATTTTTCAAAAATCAGTTTCGGTTCTGCATAAGAACCGGTTCTCGGTTCCCAACCCTAGGCGTGATAGCCCTGAAAACTGCAGGAGTTCACATGCAGGTGTTCTGCTTGCGTCGCGTGTGAAATGTCTTCATCCCAGGTACAGTGGCACATGTTTCAGCATGTCATATGAATATAATTTCATGGGTTTTATTTATTTTTTCAAACGCCAAATGATCGCGATGCTCACGTTTACAAGCCAGCTTCATTATAGTAGCCTAGTCTATTGGTTCCCGTTTTACAGAATCTATATGATACTTCAATTCAATGTTTGAGTGGTAATAACCATACATCGTCAATATTATAATACCACGCTACCATAGATGAATCTGCAAATTTGAAAAATCGATTTGCATTATAGCTTGATGCAAGACAAATAAACAAATATCACAGACATGTTAGGTATCCTAAAATATGGTTTTGTACGTCTTATCATATGTATTTACTTGCAAGAATGTAGCCCCTCCTCCTTCAGCTCACGCCAACGAGCAAACGCTGGCCCAATGTTGATCCTCGTCCTGCCTTTAATCCCATCACTTTCTCGTTTCCTCTTTTTGCTTTCCTCCGACAAAACCTTTGCTTTCTTATTTTTCTGTGCTGCTTCGGCCATGACTATAACATTCGGCAAACAAACGATAGTTGGGCTCGCACGTCCGAATTTAAGGAAGTGGGGGTGGTGGTGGAAGTGACGTATATTCGAATACTAATTAATATATATACAGTCGAATTTTGTAGTTCTTTTTGCTTTTGTAGTTCAGACGTGTCATTCAACCTATTGTAAGTCGATGTATCATCACAAGAGTCTTGAAAATATATTATAAAGGTTGAAAAGTTACCTAGTGCTGCTTTAAGATGTGTTTTGGTGGATCGGCTTACTAGTAGACGAGGGAGACACCTGGTGTTTAAATATGTCTCTTTTGTGCACTTTCAACCACTTTTGTCCTGATTTTTTCGAGGGGAGGGTAAATGTTTGTTTTTTTTCCCAGACCCTTTGATTGGCAAAATAAGCTTTCGTAATTTTCATGCGAACGTGCCCGGAGATGACATAAAAAAGCACTGAGAGCAACAGCTTTCGTTTCTGCTCTGACCGCTGCAAGACTAGCCAAATGCTGCGTGTTAGAAATCAGGAATGGTATGTGAACATTGTGCTTGGTACGTTTTTTTTTTGTCTTCAAACCAAACTTGGGCCTTCTTCATCTGGCTAGTGCGCTTCCCATAATGTTTCCGCGTTAGGTCAGGAGGTGGAGAGTAGACAGTCTTTTAGTGGCTGTTGGTGTGCGTTTGACCACATGAGCGTTTACACTACGAAAGCAATCCGATCTAATGAATTTTCGACTACCTCTGGAAGTGGTCAAAAGTGGACAAGCTCAAAACATTTTAGATCCCGTTTATGCCTGTGTTTAGTGTCATCCACTTGTGATCCAATTGACCAAAGCACATCTTGATACCAGGTGTAAATGTCCTAGGAAGTGTAAGTTGCTATAAGGTGAGGACATTTCTGAGGGAAGTCTACATGATGGGCAACATGAGAAGTTCTTTATGAAATGTAAACTAAAATAATAGAGTTAAACCTTTCTCTGTTCTGCTGAACATGGTATTAATTAGTCATCTAAAAAAGGAACAATTGTTTGGAGGACTGACTATTTGTTGACCGGCATAATAATGCCAGTGAGTCTTTCCTCTTCTTTCAGTGCTCTTCTCCTGGGGCTTGTTTTAAAACGATGCTATAATGAGCTCTAATATCACAGCAGACACTTGATCTCAAAGCTCAACTCTCATTTGGGGGATGCTTGCGAGTGCCTGATTGGAGGCATGAATGAATCATGTGGAAGGCCTTCATAAAATCCATAGACTTGAGTATGTGCTCATCATTTAAACATGAGGCGGGTTCCTGTCTTTGAGAGCATGAAGTCTAATGCCTTTAAACACAGCGTGTTACACTCATGTTTAAAGTTGGGATGTGCAAAGCTACGAACCCATTGCGAAATCTGTGTGGGGAAAGTCTTTCGTCAAACAACAATGGCCGCACCTTAGTCAGGATGATCGACCATCAATACTTCTAGTAGCAGAAATTACTTGGAAATAAAACATATGCACATATTTATACAGGCAGATTAGTCTATCAATAATTGAGACATCCCAGTGACTAATGTGTTTGTGTTGTCATAAATCCTGATCTGGGTTTTTTTTATCAACGATGAGGAAGATGTCATCATGACATCCCAAATTATTTAAAGCTCATCTTTGTAGGGGTTTGGTTTTCGGATGTCATGAAGCATCACCTTCCTCTTGGCTGTTAAGGTCAAGGAACAGGTAAGACAGAAGATGAAGAATAGAGCGAGAGAAGGGCTGTAAGGAGAAGAAATGGAGACTGTCAAAATAGATCAGGGAATGGGAGCAGGGGGATGGGGAGATCTTTCTTTCGCTCTCTCTTTCTTGCTCTCTCTGTGTCCTGGTTTTGTTTGATTGATTCCTGTGTTTTTTAGTCTTTAAACAGCTTGGCCTTTCTCACTTGTTTGTTGTCTTTTTTTCGCTCCTGTAACACAATCACACTTCACTTTATCAGTTCACACTTGTCTAGCATGGATATGGTTCTTTAACCGCTTTGCAGATGCCGGTTTTTTGTAGTTGCTGTTAATACTGTAGTTGTCCAGCTGTTGAGCTGATGTTTCTGGTCGCAAGTGCAACTTTGTCCAGATACATTATTTTATCTACAAACTATTTTATCGATGCTCTTCTCTCATAGCCTAGAAATCTAGACGCACCCTAGCGGCAGCAAAATAGTTTGCAGTCAGGGCGTCTAGCAACTCTCCGTTGGCTTGTGAGCTGGAAAAACCAAACTCTGGTCAGGCCAATCACATCGTGTATAGAGTCGGTGGGCGGGCTTAACATAATGACGGCAGAGGTGCGGCGGTTTCGCGTGCTACTCGTAAACAAAGAAGCTGGCGAACAGCGGCCTTTCCAATCGGCTTTGGCTGTGACTCTGGAAGACTTGGAGTTGAGCTTTTCTTTGAGAAAAGAACAAAAAACGGCACTGAAGTCATTCTTAAGAAAGGAAGATGTGTTCAGAGTTTTGCCGACCGGATACGGCAAAAGTTTAATCTATCAACTAGCTCCGCTTCACCTTCTTCACCGCTCTGGCTGGTTGTAGCGCTATCCTATTGCTTGCCGAGGGAATTTGGAAGACAAGCGTTTATCCCGCCCCTCGGATTGAGCCCTGCCAATGGTGTGTTCCCAGACCCAACATCTTGATGTGGGTCTGGCTTGTCAGTAGGGGTGCAACGACGCGTCGACGTCGTCGATGACGTCGACTACGAAAATACGTCGACGTGCGTGAAATGCGTCGACGCGTCGGCGGCACATTATTTACGTTCTAGAATGGAACAGAAGATCTAGAATAATGGCAGCTTCTGCTCCCGGGCATAGTGAAAATGATCATTTATCATATAAAGCCAGACCGCGACATTCAAAAGTGTGGGAGTACTTTAAACAGAAGCCGAATAAAACTGTGCTTTGTTCGCTCTGTAACGCCGGTTTCACACTGCGCGCGCAGGCAGAGCAGAAGCTGTGCGCGTGGAGAGCGGGAGCTTTCACACTGCCAATCAGTGTTGCCAAGTCCGCTTTTTTCCGCGGAATTGGGCTACTTCTACACTGTTGCCGCGGGCTGTGTCTCATGTCCGCGGGTTGAAGCAAAAAAACACACATATTTAACACCCCGAACGCGATGTTTACCAGAGAACCTCCCCGAAACGCGATTGGGCTTGTTTTGAGTAACGAATGGGTGGGTTTTGTTGTGTAAACCTGGCAACCCTTCCAGTGTTCTCTCGCGCAGCTGAACCGTGGCGCGTGTATTGCAACAAACGGTCACATTTTCCGGGGTTCTTCTCCGACCCCAGTACGTCTCGTGCTTTTATTTATTATGGGCTGCATATATCTCCTGTTAATGCGACCTGGTTCCCCTCTGTCCCAAACACATATGCATAAAACATGCTGTATATAGGTAGTTTACATGATTAAAGTAACATTAAAGTTAAGATATGCCTCTAGCTTTAATCATTTAAATGTGTCTTTGAAGTTTGGGCAAAAACTTCTGGCAGTTTTAGTCGTTGTTTATGCACATGTATCTTCAAAATAGACGACTAGTTATACTATATTAAAACTATGCTGAAAGCTCCTGTATGTGAACCTTTTGCAGATAAATACAAGTGCATTTTCGTTTACTATTGACACAAATCAATAAGTAAATCATACTCAACTACTAGCCTATAGTAAACAACTTTTCCTAATTAGGCCTACTCTGTATACATTTTATGATGAATAGTATCATTATATATTATGTTTAAAAAGCTTCTTTTGTTCATATATTTCATTATAAAATGGCATACTATGTACACTACCTTTCCTGAAATACAATTAATATTGTCATCATTCATTGATTTCATGTTAAAATAATATACAAATTCACTACCCTCTTTGAAATACAATAATCAGTAAAAAAGAATCATAAGATTAATCTGGAAAAATAATCGTTAGATTAGTCGACTAATCGAAAAAATAATCGTTAGATTAGTCGACAGAAAAAATAATCGTTAGTTGCAGCTCTACTTGTCAGGCTACTTCTCTCATTCACACCTCTGGATTTCATCTTTTTCTACTTATTCTATATTTACACAGCAATAATCAAATATGGTAATAGCTTGGTCACCGTGAAATCAAATGGAATATTGGAGTGTTGCAGTTTTTATTATAAATGATTTATCTGTGCACATCATTTTTTAAAAATTCATCTGCCCTCATAATCTTTTATTAAAATAACTCTTACAGCGACATCTCTTCTCTGATGATGAGGGCGGGGCAACCTGTCACTCACATGAGATCCACCAATAGCAAACCACAACCATCCAATCAATTCCCCATAGGCAATATCAAGTCCCGCTCTACATTTTTATTCTTGTTTGAGAAGCAGTTAGATATATACGTCACGATAGGGAAGGCAAGACAATCACATCATCTTTTTCATTCTGACTTTAGGAATTAAATGTATACAATTTTTTAAAAACAGTATTTTTTTTAAGGGGTGGTAAACCACGATTTCACTTTTCTAACTTTAGCTAGTGTGTAATGTTGCTGTTTGAGCATAAACAACATCTGCAAAGTTACAACGTTCAAAGTTTAAAGCAAAGGGAGATATTTGCTTTTAAAGAAATCAATTTCTAAGGACTTCAGCAAACGGCCAGTAGGGACTACTAGACATTCCTCCAGGGTTGCTGACATCACCAGCCCCAATATTTACATAAACCCCTCCTCCGAGAATATTAAATAAGGGGGGCGAGGCCATTTTGTATCGCTGCGGGGAAGTTGTTGTGGTATAGTTAGTAGGCTGGAGTGTTGTTGCCGCAATGCCGCCGACACGCTGTTATTTTGTCATAATCAGATTTTTTTTTAAATCTCAACAGCGAACTTGGCATTAGTGTAAATTATTCTTTGATTAGAGCTTTTATGTATTGTTTATCTATGGGCATGCTAAACATGGTTTTGGCTACTATAGTAAAGCCAATGTTTAGTGTTCGTTTTGGGTTAATAGTTCTTGCAACAGATATTTGGCTATAATCGTTTTAAAAATACAAAAGTAACGGTGCCATTCAGTAGCGATCACTATAGATCCGCAGTCTTTACTCTTGAGGACTGAACAGGTTCTGCTCGATCATCTTCACTAAAATTTTCTGGGTCTGATTCTAATACTACCCAAAGCACAGTCTACCGGTAAAGGTAAGGGGCGTGATGTTTCCGACAAACGTGCACTAGGCGGTTAGCGAATCACAACACACTGGGCCAGCTAACCAATCTGAGCCCACTGCGTATTTTTGAGGGACCGGCTTCATACAACCCGGAAACCATCAGACTGTTTTTACAAGGAGGGACAGAGCAGTGTAGAATAAAGGTCAAATATATGAAAAATAATGAAATTTTTTAAAAACGAAGCATGAACACATGTTACAGTGCACCCCACAAACACAATCAAGCCTTCGAAAGAATGTGTTTTACCACGCCTTTAATATTATTATTATTTTTTTTTTAACTCTCTTGCCCAATTGCCTTCTTTCTTTTAAAATGGTTTTGTGCAATTCAATCATCTTTCTCAATTGCTTAAAACTGCGTGATCTATTCTTTCTCAAAGCTAAAATGTCTCCTATCTCAGTTTTGCAGAGACAGCTTGGTAGTCATTGGTAGGTTGATTTCCTGAGAAGTGTAAACACTTTCATAACATGAAAGCTCTGTTTGTTTGAGCAGATCCGCACAGCAAAATTGCCTCAACCGATGGGTGTGAGTTTGGGGCAGGACTATCTGTTTGACACGGGTGGGGAAACCTGTTTGCAAATTTTTTGATCAATAATTTTGCAGTTTTGTTTGGTGCCACGAGTGGTGCAGTAATGCAGCTTTATGCAGTTTAAACCTACATGCCTTTGGTTTTCACTAGAAGATAATGAGCATGTTTATATTCACACCAATACGCTGAAAACTAAAAATCAGCTTATTGAAATAACCTGTTGTCCCAGTTTACATGCAAACCAATAACCCGGCAACGTAAGTAGACCTCATTTACAAGACTTTGTTAAAAAAGTCAGTTTATTTCCCAGTAGTGACGTCAAAACGTAATAATTCGTGTATATTACTCTGAGCATTCCATTTGTCATGTCTGTTGTGATGTTAAATAAAGCATTAAAAACCAAAGTGTTCCAACATGTCAGCTGGAAACTTACAGACTCGTATATTATCCTCTCATGCAGTTACAGAGACAGCATTTTGACTGTGGCGCTTCTGCACGAAATGACAACACATTTTTATAATTTCTTGGGTCAAAAAATCCCAAGAAGTTTGCGATACTTCCTCCTCCCCTAACAAAACTCTCGTTCTGTCTGGATGTGTTTAAATCCACAGTAAGGGCGCATATCATACATGCCGACTTCAATAAGCGACAGAACGCAGGTTAATGAGTTTATATGACGGGGTTGGGGGCAAAAATCTCAATCGGTTTATGCTTAAGCTGTTTATGACTTTACTCCGATAAAGGGAAGCGGGTTAACACATTTATATGACCACATGCATTGTCATCTTAGGTATAATCAGGGTAAGAACGTGCATTGAAAGGACGTGTTCAGTGATGGTGAACGTCAACATGCATCATGCCGTCTGTCTCCTAGCAGGGAATATTTACTGCAACTCTCCAGACTTCTGGGTGCTGCTCCATGGAGACCTCCAGAATTAGGCCTGTGACGAACATCAGCTGACCGGTTTTATTTGTACAGTTTGATGATTGTTTGTCTCATTTTTTGTGAATGATTTTTAACTCGGTAGCTTCAAGTTTTCCTTTAGATGGTCCATAACATTTCACATATGTTTCATGTAATATTTCATCAGCAGATGCATACATAAAATGTCACCAGCAGTTGCATACATATTTCATCAGCTGTTGCATGTTTGCTATACTAACCTGGCTGAGCGAAGCAGTCCGTTTATTCAATTAACCATACTTAAAACCAAATTAAAGTGCCCCTATTATGCTGTTTTAAAGGCTCCGGATTTAGTTTTGGAGGTCTACTACAACAGCTTTACATGCATAAAAGGTCAAAAAACACTTTAATTTTCTCATAATGTACATTGCACATCACCACAATATTCAATGATTCTCAAACGACTCGGCGGATGAATCAGTTTCTCTAAATCCCTCTATTCTGCGAGCTACTCTTCTCTGATTGGCCAGACAGCCCAATCTGTTGTGATTGGTCTATCGCGTGTAGTATGTGTTTCTGAAGCTAAACACCCATTACCAGAACTGAACTTAAGGCAGACGATCTGCATTAATAGACACAGTTTTAGGTAATAGTGTCCCACAGCAGAAGTATTTCAGTAAGATCGTAATAACGTGAGTTAGCAGGAAACTTACACAGTATAAAATAGGGATGGGCAACAGTGGTCGAGTAATCGAGTACTCGAACGTGACAGCGATCATCAATCATGAGAACGATGATCGCCCTGAAAAAAAAATATTTGTCTCTTTTTTTATTGGTTATTGCATCGTTTTGCGGAGGTCTGATTGGTTAGCGTTTTACAGCACGCCTCCAGACCGCGGCGAAATAAAGTGAAACTGAGGCGCGCACTGCAGTGATGTCTGGAATCATGAGATCATTAAATGATTAGTGCAAGATGTGCAGCGCCAATCTGTCATAGCCTACATAGCATTATAATGAAAACACGATGGAATTAGAATGCTGTAAATGATCTGTGTTTAGTTCCCCGTGTATCAGCTGATCCAGAGAGAAACTAGCGAGAACACTCAGACTAGCGCGTGAAGTTCATGTGAGCATCCGCGTCCTTATCTGCAGATGCACGTTGTAAGATACTTTTATGTTGTCTATATCTGATTAATCTAATATAAGAAGCGTTTGGTTGAGCTTAATAAGCTAGCAAAGCGCTGCCGTTATACCGGCTGCTGTTCATTCTCTTCAGTTTCAGCTCAAACGCATATTTCATGCTCGACATGATGGTTTAGAGACGGTCATATTCTTTTCAGATAGGCTATTTCTTTCTCAGAATCATTGATATTAGTAATGCAGCAGTGCTATACAGTCCTTCCAGAAAAATGCGGCTTTTTTTTGTGATTGTTGCGGGCAAAAATCCTTGATTATGCGGCACATTTTCTTAAAAAATGCGATGAAAAATGCGGGATATTTATGCAATTTTATGCGATAAAATTGCGGGAACTTGCAAAAACTGCGGTTTGATGAGAAAGAGAAAAAAAGCACTACATCACAGAAAGTGCTGGAATATTTAAGTTCTCATCTTGTTTTATTGAAGACCTTAATAATGGCTCAAATTTACAAAACATTTAGTCAATCAAGTTCTGTAGCTTTACAAAAGGAATATGCTACAACTTCTGAAAAAATTTATAAATAACTTCCTGTTTTACAGATGTCGCTATACAAAACAGACATTTGAGTGCTTCCAATGCACAAAGTGCAATCTCTTAAAGGGTTAGTTCACCTAAAAATGAAAATTCTGTCATTAATGACTTCCCTTTATGTTGTTGGACACAAATTAAGATATTTTTGTTGAATTCCGATGGCTCAGAAAGGCCTCCATTGGCACAATGTACACTCTCAAGACCCATAAAAGGTAGCCTACTAAAGACGTCGTTACAAAGTCCATCTCACTACAGTGGTTCTACAATAACTTTATGAAGCGACGATAATAGTTATTGTGTGCAAAAAAAA
This sequence comes from Gobio gobio, assembly GCF_949357685.1. Taxonomy (NCBI): domain Eukaryota; kingdom Metazoa; phylum Chordata; class Actinopteri; order Cypriniformes; family Gobionidae; genus Gobio; species Gobio gobio. Next base: position 7,884,144 of record NC_137104.1, read on the forward strand.
CTAAATAACGACTTATATAGTGATGACTGATTTCAAAACACAGCATCATGATGCTATGAATCATCGAGTCGATTCATGATTCGGATCGCGTGTCAAACTGCTGAAATACGTGAGTTTGGCGATCCAACCCGCTGAATCGACTCATTGATTCATAACGCTTCAAACCGCTGAATCAACTCATTGATTCATAACGCTTCAAACCGCTGAATCGACTCATTGATTCATAACGCTTCAAAGCTTCATGATGCTGTGTTTTGAAATCAGTCAGCACACAGGGAAACTGCTTTGCTCTTTTGCTGTTATTTTTGTTGGCCAATGGGAGTTTGTGCTTCATCATGGTTTCACCGGTATCTATGGTTTCTCCACGGGGTTTGAAGCTTTTCGATGACGTTCGCGTCGGGTAATCACGTCACTTCAAAACGTTCCCATGGCAATAGGCGGAAATGGCGGCTCTTGTGTGAAGTAAACGAAAATTTTTCAACTTTCTGCTAATATATATGACTTTTTTTGCAACGAAAATGCGGGGATTATGAAATCATGATAGCCCCGCATATTTTGCACGTGGAAATAGGCAATTTATGCGGCGAAAGTGCGGCGTATTTGAAAAAATGCGGCCCCCGCATGAATATGCGGACTTTGGCTGATTATGCATTAAATCACGCGATCGCATAATCGCGTTTTTCTGGAGGGACTGGCTATACTGTCCTCGTATTTTTTAACAGTAGACCTAGTTTATTTAAAGTTGAGTTTTCGCTATGAGTTCGAAAACGCGCAGTGATGTCTGTAAACGCTACGATCATGAATAATAAAATTAAGTGCATGATGTGCAGAGTCAATCTGTCAAAGCATTATAATGAGAACAGGATTTTAATAAAATGTTGTTTCTGTGTGCTTTCGTTGTCCGTGTATCAGTATTGTTAAGGGAAGAGCGCATTCAAAATGTTCCGTTTCAAACCCTTCGCCTGTCAAATCTAGCACGCTGAAGTTCACGTGCGCATTCACGTCCTTTTGTGTTGATTTATGTCGTAATAGGTTCATAATAATCTTCATATTAATATTGATATATGGTGCGTTTGGTTGAGTTTAACCAGCTAGCAAGCTCTGCAAGGTGGTGTTATTTCACAGTTTCAGCTCAAAGGCAATGCTCGATATTACTGACTTGGTTATTTGAGACGGTCATTTTATAAAGATGTTTCTTTTTCAAAGACATTTATGCATCATAATCTAGCAGTTATTTTTTGTTTTATATGTTCATGTTTTCATATACCCGTTTTCATGTCACGTTTGTATTTGTCAACAACCATTTTCATAACAGTATTTTCATTATCTCAATGACGGACATGCCCCGCCCCCTGCACATGCCCCGCCCCCAATTACTCGAGTACTCATTTTTGAGACCTATCGATGATCGAAATGAGAAATTGACAAAAATGCCCATCCCTAGTATAAAACTCAAAACGACGTATTTTGAACACCCGGTAGAAAATGTATACATCTATAATTATTAGGGGTGTGACAAGACACTTCGCTCACGAGGCGAGATGAGACACGTGTATTTTGAAATGTTTTAACTCATCATTTTGTAATGAATGTCTTTTCAGTTATACTTTCTGAATATGAATTATCATATGCAGTAAAAGGCAACAATACTCAAGCACTGTAACAGGTTTTGCCACAAACTCAACTGACTGGCGTCTCTCCTGTATGATTGTCTCTTCAGACCTTAGAACTGCACATGATTTATGAGCTATCCTATTCTATCCTAACCTCACCCTCACACTCCGTCATGACACTATGCGAATGATGTGACTCGAATCTCGCGGTCACACCCCTAATAATTATTCATGGTTACAAGGTTGTGATTCTGAGGTGCATGTTGGTCCAAATAAACTGGTACTGACCCATTTTTCAAGAGCAAGCGTTTTGCGAAACACGTTGAATGAGATTTGAGAAGCAGTCGTCAGTAAAATGAAGTTTGAGGGCGGGACAACTTGTTCGCAGACAGACAACGTACGACATAGACGGGAATTATGCAAATATCATTTCTAGTGGCGTAGAACTGACACGCAGTGAGATTCGAAATACAAATAACTAGGAGTGAGACGAGATTGGGTTCACGAGAACGAGATGAGATGAGATTTTTACATAGTATTTTTAAGAAATCCTCAATGATGAAATGCATGACTAGAAAAATAGTTTGCAGGTGCATTTGAAATGTTTTAACTCATGATCTTGTAATGAATGTTATTTCAGTTCTAATTTCTGAGTATGAATTATCATATGGAGTAATAGTACTGGTGGTGCTGAACGCGCATTTTCAAATATAAGTCTGACGCTTCTGCTACGCAACGAATCCTCCGCCATGGAGTCCAGGAACATGTAACACACACTCGTAACACACACTCAATGTGAGCACTCGTCTTCTCGACACGTGATCACTGCTGTGCACTATGTACGAACCGCTGGATGAGCTGATGGAATTGAGGTGACTGTTATCCACCTGAATTAAATTGTTTTTATTTCTATAAAAAGCCAAACTAGAGTGGAGGCGTAATGTAAACGTAGTGTTTGCATATTCTATCCTAACTTCACCCTCACACTCGTCATTACAATATGACATGAGACAGCTTTTCACCTCGACGAGAAATCTCATCACAGTTTAGCCTCGTCACACCCCTACAAACAACTCGTATAGGCGGTTCTTGAGCTGCACAATTTGTGGAAAATATCGAATTGCAATTATTCTGGTTAAAATTGCGATTTGTGATTTTTAAAATTTGATAATTTTACAAAAAACTGCACCTACACCTGTTAACATGCAGGCAGACTATGATGACTAAAAATGGAAATGTCTAGAAATGTCAATGATTTGTTATAAAATATATTATTATTATCATAAAAAACTGTTATATCAATTGCTTAATTTTTGTCAGGAGGTATGCAAAATCTTAAATATGAGCCTCTTATTAGCCTTTCCACACTGGAGAAAAACATATCATGGATTATCATATACATTTATTTAGAGAAGTATTCATTTTCCTATTTTGTACCCAAAATAGGATGGAGTGAGCACTGTTGGGCACTAAACACACGCATGTTTCATTCATACTGGAGGCCAGAGGGCGCCCTTGAGCAGAAACGCCACATTTGCCTCAGATATAAAAGTAATATAATGATGTTTTTAGGAAATCCCTAATGCGAAGCTAGCGCTGTTTAGCTGAATAAAAAGAAGGTAAACCGCTTTGATTAAACATCAAGACTGCGACAATATATGGTGTATTTGAGTTCCACAAGCCTTCTTGGGTATTTTCATAATAATAAAGTATATTATTACCTAACCCTAACTTCATCACTGTATCACAATCGTCTGCCTCATTCTGTGATAAAAAGCCACATCAGCTCACGAAAAGGAAATATCAAACACTCGACTGACGATATAAAGTGAGTTAAACATGTTATTAAACATTGTCTTTTTTAGTTTTTTTCCGAACGCACGTAATAAGCGACTCAAACTCAGTGCTTTCAGACGGAGCAGCGTTTACTCCTGATCACTTCACTGACACGCTGGGCATATCAGGGTTTTTCCTGGGTCAAAAATGGTCTTCGTGGTGATTGACAAACACACACACACATACACACACACCCTACCCACGTGATCTGCGAGCGCAATACTGACAATACATTTAAAAAATGCTAGTAATTTTGATCATCTTATTTTGATATCTCATATTATGTATGATCTCTTACATCGATGTTTGTTGTTTCTTTTGTTCCTCATTTTTTACACTATTTACAGATAATTGTTTTGGTATATAATCATATCAATACTAAAAAGGACCATTAAAAATGAACAAATAGCCTAATTTTCTGCCATATGCAATTTAATAAAATTATCCGCTAGCTAATAACAACTTTGTTCTGGTTTCACCTCACTCCCGTCTAAATGATTGGAGGCTATTCATTTTACTACACATTGTCGACAGAAACATAGCTGAAATACTGTTGATAATTAAAAATAATTCTTACTATCCACTCTTGCTAAATTGGGTGTTCTCATTTCAGATGTGTTCTGAGTAAATTAATAATCTGATTCGTTAGTTCAGTGTTGGACAGATCAGTTGTTCTAACCAGTCGTTAAAATGATTTGGTTCAAAGGAGTCATATAGGTCGAATCAGACATTATAGATGTGTTGTGTGCGAATCCCGTCTGTAAGAACATCGCGAAAGATGTCAACACACAGAAAACACTTCATAACTGAATATAATTTGTTTCCCGTTTATTGAAAGTATGCTTAATGTCAGCTGGTCAGAGAAGAGTCAACGTTTTTTGAGTGCAATTCACACACAGCGGTAATTCTAGAGAAAAAATTGTCTGAATGTGCCACGTGCAACATGGTTTCATCAAATTAGGCTTTGGCGGGACAAAAATTCGTTTTGGCGGCCGCCAAAAAATATTAAATGCAGGAAAAACCCTGGCATATGTTTATTTCATTAAAATCGCAGCCTTTACGTTTTCATTATCGCACATAAGCCAAATCGCTATCGCGGTTCACAGTCAATTTTATTTATCAGTGCACTTTCGACTTTACAACTTTGCAGACCTTTTACATTCACAAATAGTGATATTACACACTGCATGAAAGGGAATATTCGAAAAAAACAATAGGTGCTTTAAGCAAACAGCTCTGTGTAACTCTGAGTTAAACTCTAGAGAAAGTTCAGGTTCCTTATTGCTTGCTTATTAACTTGTTTCGTTGAATGATGAATCCATTGTTGTAAATTATTGCCGAGTAGAAGTTATGATTTTAACTGTTGTTGTTTTATTGAAAGCCCATTTTGCCAGTGGTGAATTACCCTTTTAAAGTAACACGTTTTAGCGAGCAAACTGGTCAGCCAATGTAACAATAACGTGAATAAAGCTACGACCGAAAGACCAACAAAGAGTTGTGGCAGGCTCAGGCCGAGCAGCCTAACCTTCAAAATATCAGACATCAACACATGAAAGCGCCTCAGATTTGGCGGTTGAGCTTAATCTAATTGCACCATGGGGAAATCCGTCTTTTGGTGTGTGATAGGGATCAGAACGCTCTCTCTTGTGTTGGCATTGGCTCTGAACCGCTTCCCGGACAGCTCAGGGTAGTTAAAGCTCTGAAACGGAGCCATGCTTACGACTTCTACCGCAGCTTTGTTATTTGTTCGTCGCAGGGACCAGATTAGGCCTGGATGAGGCAGATAGCAAGCATGCGGCGATGAGAGGCCCCTTTTCCTCAAGCACATGATTCACGTATGAGTCTGATCGATGACTATCCACCGGCTGCTCTGCGAAAGGAGGGTCCGATCACAATGAGTGGGCTTGTGTGGTAAAGTGGCACGTGGGCTTGAATCACAGCAGCCCGCTGCTTTTGTTCTTGTTTGGCTGTGAGTCCGGGGGCTTTTGGGTCTGACTAAAGTAGTAGACATGCTCAGAAACACACATCTGACCTGGTGTGTGTGTGTTTGTGTTTGCATTGTGTGAGTCTCTTTACGTCACTAGCTCATTTCCTGCCTGGTCACACCAAAAGGAAAGAAGTGACCTCACAACAACCCTGTTGTGTGTGTATTGTTTTGTTGCTGGCGTATGTTTTGCGGTCGTGAAAGAATCACTCTCAGGGAGACTCTTTGTCTTCTGTGAGCTACTGAAAAGTTTGTGGTCGCTTCCTGCGAGTAAACCGTTCTTTGCTGGGGATTTGTAATAAAAGCGTGAAAATGATGTTTCTCCCCGGGAGTGGATTTGAACCAGGCCTTTTCCACTGTCCGCTTAGCTTATGTTTCCTTATTTGGACTGGAATAGTACACTTGATCTTGTAATCGGTTGCCTTCACCGGTTTAGTTTTGAGTGCAGGGCTGTGCATGTTTGTGTGATTTTTGGCAAGTTTCGAGTGAATTAATGAAACTGACGATTCATCTTTGCCTCCTCATGATAAATCACCCATTCAGCTAGTCCGCTTTGCGTTTAACGTCTTGTGCGCAAACAGACGCTGAGGAGCGTTTCTGATTTACTGAAGGCTGTTGTGTGGTCTGAGTACTCGTGTTAGCGCACTACACATTAAGTGTTGCAGTTGTGAGTAACCGTGTCAGGCATGCGCTTGGCATTGCAACTATGTCCCGTGTGTTTATATTTGGACTCCGGTCTCTATTCAACATCACTTTGATGTTCCACCCTACAGAAGGAAAATGTAGCAGATGGAATTTGTTGGAAATGTTATGAATTCTACCATCCTTTGCTAACAAAAGTACCAGAAAGTAGCTCAGTTGAAGTCTGTTTTTGCACCGCCACCTACACTACCATTCAGAAGTTTGTTGATAATGTGGTTGGTTTTATTTTTTATTTTTGTGCGTGTGTGAAAATATTAATAATTTTATTCTGCATGGATGCATTAAATTGATCAAAAGTGACAGTAAAGACATTTAAAATGTTACCAAATATTTTTATTTAAAATAAATGTAATTTTCAACATGGATAATAAATATGCTGTCAAAAGATTAATCGCGATTAATCGCATCCAAAATAAAAGTTTGTGTTTACATAATATATGTGTGTGTACTCTGTTAATTATTATTTATATATAAACACACACACAAGCATTTATATATTTAAGAAAAAAATATTATTTGTATATATAAAACATTTATATTTAAATATATTATCGAGTATATACAGTATATACATGCAAATATTTCTTAAATATATACATGAATGTGTGTGTATTTATATATAAATAATAATTAACAGAGTACACACGCACATATTATGTAAACACAAACTTTTATTTTGGATGCGATTAATCGTGATTAATCTTTTGACAGCCCTAATAATAATATTAATAAATATTTGTTGAGTGCCAAATCAGCTTATTAGAATGATTTCTGAAGTATCTTAAACTTTATTTAAGTCTAGTAACAATATACTATTTCAGGGTTTTTCCTGGGTCAAAAATGGTATTCGTGGTGGTTGACACACACACACACACACACACACACACACACCCTACCCACGTGATCTGCGAGCACAATACTGGCAATACATGTAAAAAATGCTTGTAATTTTGATCATCTTATTTTGATATCTCATATTATGTATGATCTCTTAGTTACATCAATGTGTCTTTTGTTCTTCATTTTTTTACACTATTTACAGATAATTGTTTTGGTATATAATCATATCAATATTAAAAAGTAGCATTAAAAATTAACAAATAGCCTAATTTTCTGCCATATGCAATTTAATAAAAATTATCAGCTAGCTAACAACAACTTTGTTCTGGTTTCACCTCACTCCAGTCTAAATGATTGTAGGCTAGGCCTATTTATTTTACTACACATTGTCAACAGAAATAAGCTGAAATACTATTGATAATTAAAAATAATTCTTACTCTCCACTCTTGCTAAATTGGGTAAGCACACTTGCGTTCTCATTTCAGATGTGTTCTGAGTAAATTAATAATCTGATTCGCTAGTTCAGTGTGGGACAGATCAGTTGTTCTAACCAGTCGTTAAAATGATTTGGTTCAAAGGAGTCATATAGGTCGCGAATCGGACATTATAGATGCGTTGTGTGCGAATCCCGTCTGTTAGAACATCGCAAAAGATGTCAACACACAGAAAACACTTAATAACTGAATATAATTTGTTTCCCGTTTATTGAAAGTATATTGATTCAGGCAACATTACAAGTCAGAAGTCATATTAGAGGACCGGGTTTGTTGAGGATCAGTGCCACTGGATGAAAAGGATCGACCGGCCAGAATTTTGAGATCACAATAGACGTGAAGGACTATAATGCGTTAAGAGCTTGCTCAAGTACTGGGGAGCTAAACCATTTAGTGCTTTGAAAGTAATCAGCAAGATTTTAAAATGTGTACGATGTTTAATAGGGAGCCAGTGCAGTGTTGACAGAACCGGGCTAATATGGTCATACTTTCTAGTAAGAACTCGATCTGCTGCGTTTTGGACCAGCTGGAGTTTGTTTATTAAGCTAGCAGGGCAACCACCTAGTAGAGCATTACAATAATCTAGCCTTGAGGTCATGAACGCATAAACTAACAGCATTTTGCATTGAAAGCATATGTCGTAGTTTAGATATATTTTTAAGATGGAAGAATGCAGTTTTACAGATGCTAGAAAACTGGCTTTCAGATGAAAGATTGGTATCAAAGGACGTAAGTCTATCACATTTATGTCCAGTTCACCTCATTGTCATGCAGCGCCGCCGAGAGATGCAGATGAGATGTTGTGGCAGTGTGTGTTGGAGAAGTGTGTCTGATGTAGGAAGAGGATCTGAGAGGAAGAGAGAGGAGGCGTTTTGCGCCTCAGATCCTGTGTGTGATTAGAGAGACCCATTTTCTGTCAGCAAGTCTCCTGATTCCCTCCCCCACCTGCCGGCCCACCACACCTACACCACCACCAAAGACCTACACACAAACACACACTCTTCCAGGAGGAGCTTTGTTAAAATACCTGTTGAGCAATGTACTGGGAAAGTCATGTGTCCTCTGTCTAACGTTGCATGTAATTGCAGCCAGTGTTATTTTATGGTACGTTGTTCTTGTCACGTGACACTCTCTTTGAGTGCGGCGTTGAAGTTTAAACCACAGAGGAAATGCATTTTTCAGGTATCTATGGCAGTATCAAACATCAATGTGTCATTTAAAAGGTGTTATGCACAAACCGATGCTTTGAGAGTGACACCATTGTTGTTATTGGTAACTAAAATGTATTAAAGCTGTATAGAAATATTAAAAACAAAGCAAAAAACAAAAGTGCATAACAAAATGACATTTTAAAATGAAAACCGAACATGTATAATAAAAGCTCATTCAAAATATTACTATTATATCATATTAATAATAGTAAAATATAGTGTTTGGCACATCCTATTTTTTATAACTCACCCATTTTCATGAATTAATTACATGATAAATGTGACCATTTAAAAGCAGCCACTTGTCAGGCAGCCATTTCTTACGACTGTCCCAAAACGCATCACGTGATTATGATATCGTCTTCTAGATAATCAAAATAGCATTATCATTTTGTAGTAGTGGTAGTTAAGCCAACAGGCAAATCAGCTTGAGGTATGCAAAGCCATTCGAGTAACCGGTTAGCTTATGAACTAACTAAAAAAATAATTTAATTGGACCAGTTATAGCTTCTGTTTATAGAATATGAAATGCGGCTTATGATTTAAAATACCCAATTATAAAATTTTGTTGAAATGTATGCTTTTAAAAGGGTTTTTGCACTGACCCATTAAAGTTCTTTTAGTCAATAGAATCAGGATCCTTTGGGGTCCGAGATCTTGCAAGACACCACCACTACAAATCTTTAATTTTAATATTTCACATTAAAATTGGAATGAAATCGAGATTCAATCTGTTTTCTAAATGCGTTTTAATGATCTTATTGCTTCATGTTTCAGTTTTTGGTCACACTTTAGATTAGGGTCCAATTTTCACTATTAACTATGACTTTTGCATCAATAAAGTCCTAATCACTGCTTATTAATAGTTAGTAAGGTTGTTAAGTTTATGTATTGGGTAGGATTAAGGGATGTAGAATACGATCATGCAGAATAAGACATTAATATGTGCTTTATAAGTAGGGCTGGGCGATAAAACGATAACGATATGTATCGCGATAGACACGTAATCGATATCAATAAAAAATGCGTTCGATAAAACGGTCAATAATTTTTTTTCTTCGTCTGAAGAAACCAGAGGTTGCGAAGGAAGTTTGGTTGCATGAACAAAGTCACTCACTCTCTGGTAACCAAGCAACGCAGGGAGTGACAGGCTAACAGCCAATCATGTAACAGTATCATGTTTGGTTGTGCCATATCGTTGTCTCGCGTTGGATTCATTTTTCAGTAAACAGAACCGGCGTGGAGTGATAAGTGGAAAATGAGTGCCGCAGCGAGCGAGGAAATTGTTAATAAAACCGGAAAACAAGTCAGCTCACCAGTATGGCAGTTTTTTGGATTGGAAATCACAAAGAAATGCACTTTTTCTTTAGAAAAAAAATTCCACCTTTAATAGTAGAAAATATTTACAGTAAAAACCTTATCAGGAACTTACTCAAAAACCTTATGAGGGCAAAAAATGGAAAGCAAAAAAAAGAAAGAAAAATAATCGTTCATTAATCGTAATCGAGGTAAAATGTTCAATTAATCGAGGTTTTTATTTTTGGTCAAATCGTTACAGCCCTACTGTGCACAGATAAATAATTTGTAATAAATGCTGCAAAATTCCATTAAAAAACAAGAATTGGTCATGGTGACTTTAAATTTGACTTCAAGCTCAGATCTGCCTACGATCGATGGATAGAACCGAGTCCCCACCATATTGCCCCCCCCTCCAATAATCCGTTTCACTTGGATGTACGTCACAAGAGGGAAGAAATGATCTGTCGCTACTTGTTACATCACAACATTAAAAAAACAAAACACCAGCAGAACATTTCAGATCGCACGCTGAATGACGTCACTTTCGAGCAGTGATGTAGGCAGCAGTAAACGGCTGGTCCTGCTATGAAAACCAAGCCTGGCATGAAGGAAAGTACACACTTCGCTCTCAAGACTTTCTGCACACGCTCCTCTTTCGTCCTGCCCTCACATGCTCCATATTTGGCCCGTAAACATGTGACTACATGCAATATGTGCAGCTTTTTGCATCCTTATAAAACCGAATATCCCGTGATTTCTCTCTGTCGGGCGGTTTATGCGTGATATAGAGGTCAGTAGCTCTGCTGCCCAGACTCAAAGCTTAACCTCCATGTCAACGTCAGCACGTTTTAGGGTCACTAGAGCAGGTCAGCGGGACGCTAAAAGAGTTTTCATGTTTCTAGAGCTTGAGTGTGCTTTTAATCGGCATTAAATCTTCAATGGAAGGAGAAGTGAAGTTAGTCAAATATTCTTATCTGGTGTCTGGCTGTGAGGGCTGGGGATGTTCTTTAATTCCCTCACAACAAGTTCTGAAGCATAGACATTGTATTTCATTTGAAACAAAGTAAAAATAAGCTGTCATTTACTTCTAAGGCATAATTTAAAGGTGCAGTGTGTAATATTGACAGAAACGCAATATAATATACACAACTATGTTTTCAGTGGTTTATAAAGACCTTACATAATGAACTGTTATGTTTTTATTACCTTAGATTGAGCCATTTCTATCTACACACACCACCGGGTCCCCTTACAGTGAAGCCGCCATTTTGCGCCGTCATGTTTCTACAGAAGCCTTAAACGGACAAACTGCTCTACAGAGCGCTAGCTACTTGGCTCTCTCAGACGACATCTTTGTCCTGTGTCGGCCACCGTAGGGTGAACGTTGGGCGGTTGCAATTTCGCAACCTCACCGCTATTTGCCGCAAAAATGTACACACTGCACCTTTAACTATCATGGAACCTGTTTGCTGTTAGTATGTAGCTAAGCTAACGATCACATGATGAGCATAAAAATGCAAAGCACTCTCAAATATTGGGTAAAATAATAATTTTATAATTATATTTCATTAGGGCAAGAGCACTGACGGTGCGAGGACCCTTTTTGAATTGCTCAAATTAATGTTTTATTTGTATTTTTCAGCTATGAATGAAATAAGTTTATAATCGCTATACGTTTATAAAGTTTCTCTCACTTCAAAATGCATTCTGGGATTGCCTTCTCTACAAAATGTTACATATGATCCTGCCTTAGAATTTGACTAAAATATCGTAGCTTAAATTCAGCATTATTTTTTTTAATCTTTTCTGTATTTTATTTTCATATTTTATTAGATATTTTTTTATATTTTATGCATAAAAATAGTGTTTGTTATATTTTTAATTACTATGATACACATAATAAATCATAACTATGATTAAAACTACTATTATGAGATCTGTGAAGCTGCTTATTTTACAGACAATCGTTTAATTGTTCTAACGCATCTCTTTTTTGTTTTGTTTTTCCTCCATAGATTGTGTGCTTTCAAAATGTGAGCCCAAAGGCGACGTCTCCAATCAGAAAACAGGTACATAACTTCAAAAGTGTTTGAAAGTTTATGTACATGGTATTTTCTTGCATCTGATTGGCCTTCAGTTTCATCACAACCTAAAGAAACATCCCAATGTGCTATTTACTGTTTCTTTAGTTTTTCTGCTCAATCCATTTTGGCTTATTTTTTGTCTGTGCATTGTCATGAAAGGAAAGACATGTTTTGAGGTTTCTTGTCTCTGTTTGATGTTTTGACTGGACGTCTCTTTCGGCAAAGGAAGCTCTGCAAACATCACATCTGCTGGATAAACATCAAACAGAGACAGAATGTGTGACGTTGTGTATACACAGACTACCGATGAGTGGAACGATGTGAGGATGGAGAACAGTTGTTGTATCCTCGATTTGAACCCTGACTCTGATCAGCATTTTGTCCGTTAGGGTAAACTTTTGTCCTTGTCCGTAATGCAGTGCAGTGAGAACGTCGTCTCTCCGGCCATGATCGGGAGCATGTGTTGTGTATGATACACATTCCTTACATCTCTGACGTGTCTTAGAGTCAGGAAATCTCTGCTCCCAGAGCCACAGAAATGTTGACAGTTCACACTTGCGGGGTTAAAATGAACCACATGTGCGCAATAGGGAGGAATCTGCCAGTGTTTGCAGAGCGAGACATCCAGCAGTTCTGTCATGAACACTTTTATGGCCTGTGCTTGCCGTTAGGAAGGTTTTACTACCCTAAACTATGCTTCTCCAAATAGCCAGTCCATACTACTATAAAAGTAATAGTATCCAGCGTTGGGGAAGTGAAACTGTAGCTTGCCAAGCTACTCGTAATTTGAAGTAGCTCTGCTGGTCAAGTTACTCTTGATAAAGTAGTCGGTTGATTTTAGTAAGTGGCGTATAGAATGTTATTTATCTTTTTAAATACGTGACTATCAGATGAAATAATGTATTATTACAAGCAGAGCAGTATAATTACCATAAACAATGATTCATCTTAGTAACTTGAATCTTTTAAAATGTTATTTTACACTCAATTCAACTAATAACACCAGAAACGTCATAGGCGGAGGGTGAACCAACTCCAGGGTAAGGCAAGATGCGCTTCCTCCTTAAAAAACAAAAACATTTAAATAGAATGTCATGAAATCATTACATGTTGCCTAGCAACAACCTACACATCCCAGCATAAAGGCTCCCTATAAAGGATTTGTTATTAAAGCAGCTATGTTCTCAAACCACTATCATTTGTTCAGAAAAGCAAGCATACTGTGATTTATCATGGCAGCCAATTCGAATAATGACTAGCCATTGCCTTACCTAATGCAGCAAAACAAACGTTTTATTAAAATTCTGACTGTATTATATATCACAAAGAGCGCTCCCTTTATAATCACTAAAAAGCTGTCACTCATCTCAGTTCATTGCAATCTCAAAAAGTTTCGCTATGATCAATGAAACTGACTGCACATTGAATCTCTTTAGCCTATATTATACCATAAGGTTAACTCTGCATTGGTCACTATCGCCAGCGTTTTGAGTGGTTTACACCTGGTATTAATGCGTTTGGTTGATCAAATCACAATTGTACGACTCTAAAGACAGGTGTAACGTTTTGAGCTTGTCCACTTTCGACCACTTCCAGAGGTAGTTGAAAACTCATTCGACCGGATTGCTTTTGTAGTGTAAACGCTCATGTGGTCGAATGTGTTCCACAATAGACGTCCTCCTCTCCGCCTACTGACCTAACAGGTAAACATTATGGGACACGCGCTAGCCAGACGGGATTTAAACTTTGTCGGCTGAAGACAAGTTTGGTTTAAAGTAGGAATGCACCGAAATGAAAATTCTTGACAGAATACCGAACGCAGTCCATTTTTTTCCCATTTATTCTGCCAATTTTTTCACCATTGCGTACATTAAATAGTAGGGCTGTGCGATATTGAAGAAAACTGCGATATGCGATATCCTTGTTAAATAATGCGATATTCGATATGCGATACAATATTGCTTTAAGTGAGTAAAATAAAAAAAAATCTTTCCCCAACTGATTGATATCTTTCACTTAAAGCATAACCGACTGTGTTTACATGAATACTCGTCATGACATACAAACATGACAAGACAGACATACAAACAAAGCACAATATAACTTTAATGCTTTACTATTTCACTATGTCACTTCCGAAACTTTGCAGCGTGCAATTGGCCATTAATCCTTTTTGCAACATGAAAAACAATAGTTTTATATAATGGATTAAATAGGTAGTAGACTCGAAAGCGAGCCAAGACCGCTCCATTTACGATCACTAAACGCTAGGGGTGTGACGAGATCTCGTGCCACGAGAAAGCTGAATAATCGTTCAAAATTTACCGATTAGTTGTCGATGGCAATGACAATAATCGACGATTAGTCGATTAATCGTTCTAATAATCGTTAGATTAATTGTAGATTTGTTGCAGCCCTAGTGTGAGGGGGAAGTTAGGAAAGAATATGCCAACACTACATTTACATTACGCCTCCACTCTAGTTTGGCTTTTTATAGAAATAAAAACAATTTAATTCCGGTGGAGAAGTCACTTCAATTCCATCTGCTCATTCAACACGAGCAGTTCGAGTCGTATATAGTGCACAGCACTGATCACGTGACGAGAAGACATTGAGTGTGTTACGTGTTAGTGAAGCGCTCACATTGAGCGTGTGTTACGAGTGTGTTGCATGTTCGGGGACTCCATGGCGGAGGAGCGTTGGGCAGCAGAAGCGTCAGACTTGTATTTGAAAATGCGCGTTCAGCACCACCAGTACTATTCCCAGAGTACGCACAATCGCCAAATTCAAAGTGAAAGTAAACGCGATTTCAATATGTTACCGCTGTTTCAAAGCGACTCCCTGAGGCAGGGAAATATCTCCCAATATAAAAGCGATCATCATGCTTGAAGAAAAATGTGGTCTCTATTTGCACTTTGAATATTGAGTACTTTGATTATGGTATTATGGTTATTGTTTTGCACTTAATATCTATGATCATTTTGTGGGAAGGAGTTCAGTTAGGAGGTCAAAAGAAGCTTGTGCAGTTCTAAGGTTAGAAGAGACAATCATACAGGAAAGAAGCCAGTCAGTTGAGTTTTTGGCTAAACCTTTACAGTGCTAGTTGACTTTTACTGCATATGATAATTCATACTCAGAAATTAGAACTGAAATGACATTCATTACAAGATGATGAGTTAAAACATTTTAAATGCACCTACAAACAATTTTTCTAGTCATACATTTCATCATTGAGGATTTCTTAAAAATTCTATGTAAAACTCTCATCTCGTCTCGTTCTCGTGAACCCAATCTCGTCTCGTCTTGTGAGATAAGTGTCTCGTCTCACCCCTACTAAACGCTGTCTCTGTCAGTTCATCGCAGTCTCACAAAGTACAAAGTTTAATGAAGCTGCTAACAATGTACAATAAATATCTTACCTTGTGTCGATTCGTGTCTACACTTTGTTTGTTTGTTCATGAGAGGTTTTGCGAGCCTGTCACCGCTGCAGAAACGCGCTGTAAATGGATACATTTGACGTTCTACAGACACAAATATGCACTGGAGCATTTGCCAATATATTATTACAGTATCAACTGAGGGTGCTCTTGCTTTCAAATGAGGGTGCTTAGAGAATTCATCAGAACAGTGTCTGCAAACGGCCATTTTTGCATCTATCTCAGACACTTTAATGCTTCCACACTTCCAACATGTTTGCTGCATTTATAAGCGTAGGCGCCTCCAAAAAAAATGCGTCATCAAAAAACGTAATTGTTCGGTTAAATTTATTTGGACTTTTCACTTATTCGGCCGAATAATTTTATTCGGGGACTTTTCGGTTGCCGAACATTCGGTACATCCCTAGTTTGAAGATGAAAAACATACCAAGCACAATGTTCTCTCACCATTCCTGATTTCTAATGGTGCATTCTCACCGGACGTGAATGACGCGATTTGCGCTAGTGATTTACATGTTAAGTCAATGCAAAGACGTGAATAGACATGCTGCGGTGCGATTCGCACGAATGAGGCGGTGCGAATTGAGCGTTTGATGCGTGATTCGCGCGAATAACCAATCAGGAGCTTGCTCTAGTAGTGACAACAATGAGGAGAAAATCTGTGTATTAATATCTGGTTCAGACAATATGATTATCACTTTGATAACATTAAATGACATGAAAAACAACCCAGTCTCTTTTTGTTAAATGCAAGTTTATGTATGATCATTAATACAAAAGTATATGTAAAGAAGCTAAAAATGAAATAAAGCAAACAATTCAGTCAAACATTCAAAGTCAGCGCTAGTAGGCTACAACTCTAACGTAAAGTTAAATAGCCTAAAAATAAAACCCTTTGAACCCTTTGCCCTCAGCCTAAACAATTTGCCAGGGAACAAATTATAGATCCATGAGACCAAAGATATCCCGTTACCAGACGAATTCTAGTTCGAGACACACCACAGAGACATCGAGCCAGCGGCAGACATCAGAAGGACTAGCCGAGGAAAGGCTGCTCTCGCCGGGGTTAACGAGCACGGAGCGCTGCTGATCCACTGGAGCTCACAACTGTACAATCTACAATCCGAATACACCAGATAAAATGTTCAAATAGGCACTCTTTTTATAAATAATCCTCAGATTTGAGCTTTAAACAACTACATAATCGCCTGAAAAAGTCTTAAAACGACGTTTTGTCACACATTAACAGTAGATTTTAACAAAAAAGACGTGTATTCTCAATGATACAAGCCGGCTGGCAGAAGCCCCTCCCATGACGCGAATTCGTGTCTGTTGTGAAGCGAATTTCACGCGTGAATGAAGCGAGTAAACTCATAATGTTCATGTGTCCAACTTCGCGCGAAAAGCGCAAATTATTTGCGTCATTCGCATCCGGTGTGAATGCTACATAATGCATACTCACAGCGTTCGGCTGGTCTTGCGGCTGTCTCCCTCTCCTCTCTGAGCGCATTCATATGTAAATAGCTTAAAGGTCCCATGGCATGAAATTTTCATTTTATGAGGTTTTTCAACATTAATATGAGTTCCCCTAGCCTGAATATTGTCCCCAAGTGGATAGAAATGTTGATCGGTGTAAAGCCGAGTTCTGGCTGTCTTTCTCTGCCTTTGAGAAAATGACAGGCCAGACTAGCCAATCCTGACGTCTCCTGTTTTGACGTCCAAGCAGGAACGGTTACCGCCCTTTCCCCCGCCCAGAGAATCTGGCACGCCCATGCAAACGCTCGAGAGAGATCATTACTTGTGAACGAGTGAATGCTGGCAGTTTCTCAGTGTTTGGATGTACAAATGAAAACAGAAGTCTTTTTTCAGTTCCTTCTGATCTGTGATCATTGATTTCTTATGTGTAGCTGATTATTTATTATTCGTGCACACAATGCGGCTTCTCTCTCTGGACAGAACGGTGTTTTCGATCTTGTGAGTCAGTGTTTTTGTACGTCCTAGTCGCGTCTATCTGTTCTAAAATGTGCATACAGTCGTTTCTGCTCAACATAGAGAGCCACAGCTTTAGAGATAAACCTCACACACACCGAAGCTCGGGCTGACCGGTCGGCCTCCAACATCCCCGACCCCCAGTACTGCATCTGGCCCACAGCGGAGGCGCCTTACGCGGCGCGAGATAAAGCAGACGGGGGGGTAAGCGTGAGGGTATCCGGCTAGGCTAGCCAGCTATCCCCACAATAAACTGGATTACATTCGATTACTGCTGTTGTGTCTTTGTTTGCGCTGTGTACTCAATGCGCGTCACTGAGGCTTTTCATATGATAGGAACATGTCTAAGAATAATGCTATTATCAACACTTACTCGTAACTCGTTCGTCTCGACAGCTGTAATGATACTTTGCATGTGTTACAAAGTTGGTAATAATGATGAAGACGGACTCGGTGTGACTGGAACTCGTGTTTATTCAGAACTCTCAGATACAAACACAATAAACTCGCGCTGACTGACAGCGCTCTCATAACTCAGTAGTTACTATAAATAACTTTGTTAGCAATCGCTCCGTCTCCGTGATGTCCGGTTCGCGAACGAATCATTCTTTTGAACCGGTTCTTTTTGGTGAACCGAATCAGTTCACCAAATCGGACTGAATCGTTCTAAACGGTTCGCGTCTCCAGTCAGCGCTGATCATTTACTAAAGTTACTAACTTTCTGACATGAGTGACAGTCCCTCCGACTAGAAATAGACTAATAACCTGAAGTATATGCTGTAACTACAACAGCACTGAACTGAGACTGACAGAACTGATGTGAAGTGAACTCAGGTCTATCTGTCTCTCTGGCAGCAGCTCGTGAGCCTGCTCGCCCCCTCCGCTCATTTAAATGCAAAGATGTCAGCCAATCACAACAGTGGGCGTTTTTACTGAAGTCTCACAGCAGACACGCCTCTTGAAGCAGGGCTTTCAGCCAGAGGACAAACATCAGTATAGAAAAAATGCCTTTTATTTCTAAATTATGACATTTTATGATGTAAAAATCATACTAACAATATAAGTACACCTCAGGAAACATTATAAAATAATAGAAAAATGCCATGCCATGGGACCTTTAAGTTTATTTTGTCCATAAGATTGAAAGATCTGAAAAAAAACATTTACCCACCCATAGACCATCTCCTCGAAGAAATCAGGACAGAAGTGGTCAAAAGTGGACAAAAGAGACGGATCAAAGCACCAGGTGTAAACGAGTGTCTCCTTTGACAACTTGTGATCTGATCGAGCAAAACGCATCTAAATACCAGGTGTAAACAGGGTCTTAGGGTGTCTTCACACCTGAGCATTTGTTTCGGAACATGGTGCGTTTTCTCCCTTGGTTCGGTTCGTTTAGGCAAATGTGAACACGGCAATCGTGCTCCGATCCTGCCTGAACGAGGTGGTCTTGGCCCGGTTGCAAAGAAACTTGGGGGTGGTTCGCTTGAGGTGTGAAAGCAATCCGACCCAACGGACCAAAGGGTATTATAATTCACAACAGGAAATGTGCTATATAAAAAGCAGTAGTGACAGATTCTGTGAGTGAGCACTTTAGAAACTCTGACCAATAAGAGGACAGTTGTACTCGCATGTGACTTGTGTGGATACATTTTGGTACACTTTGAAAGGTTGTCTTGTGAAAGCGAACTAAACCAAGAAGAAAATGCAACAGAACAAACAATCTATAGGTGTGAAAACACCCGTACACACGTCTGATTGGCCATTGAGTTCAAGAAATCAACAGATACGTTTGTGATTGGCTACATTGCTAAACGCTACAAAACACGTTGCAAATATAAACCTTTGATGCTCTCAAGAGTGCAAACACCAAATTTGTTCCGCCAGTATGCTATTATTACAGACAAAACTGATCCTAGACCAGCAGTTATGAACAGCTTTTCCCTCTTAAAGCAATCAGAAGCAGCAGCAGTCAGTGGTTTGAGTGAGAAAATTACAAACTAGCCTCAAGTCCATGTCCAGACTAAGGCCCAATCCCATTTCTACCCCTTAGCCCTTCTTTCCCCTACCCCTTCGTTTTGTCTCGATTCTCTTTTGGTTGGAGTGGTAGGGGTAAGGGGAAGGGCCAGATAGCCCTTCAAACGAAGATTTTTCAGGACCACACTTCAAACGAAGGGGTATGAGGAGTTTCCCTCCACCGACTCCGTGCTGCATAGAATGTGTGTATGTTGCCACTCGGGATCGATCACTTGCGCGTCGCCTGGCTGCCAGTTTCTCTGTAGCTTGCTAAACGCACTATTTGATTGATTTGAACACATATTAATAAATAGTTTAAAAAATATATATCTGGTCATCCTTCATAACGCAGTCGATATACATATCGTCTGTAAACTCTTGCGTTACCAAGTAGGGATGGGCATTTCAAGCAAAAATTATATTCGACGATCGCTGGGAATTATTCGATTTTTATTCGAAAATCGCAACTCCTCCCCCGCATGCACGCATGTAAAGGCTACACGCGTATAAACAGAGAGAGAGAGGGAGAGAGACCATTCACGCTCTCAATCTGTAGGATAACAAACTGTTTAATTCATTAGGGAATAGGCTATATCAACTCAAGCCATATATTTATTGTAACATGCTGAAACATATGACTGTAATGTGACATCGCCACAAGTTACCTGATAAATGCCACAAGTCTACAGCGTGCGCGTGAGACGATGTGTTATTCTTCTGTTGTCTCAGGGCGTTTTAACTCTGGCATTTTTGTTCGGAATGGGGCACGGTTAGCATGAAAAATTGCTAATGTGAAAGCTTACCTACAGAGCTTGGTGTGCACTGAGGTACCGAACCCGAGAACACACAACCGGAGTTCGGTTGCTCTCGGAGCTGTGCCACGATTCACGTGAATGTGCAAATAACACTCGGGTGCGCACTTGTTCTGGAAGAAAGTAACCAGCGCATGCGTTTTAGCCGATTACAATGTCATTAGTTCAATAACATACACGTAAGAGATGATAGTGTTGATGATTTACCCTGGATACGATCGCGAGAGCGAGCCTGCAGTGTATTCGCGCATAGAGTGCAATCAGGTCAGCAAATTAATGGCAATTCACCGTCTCCTCAAAAGAGTCTGTTTGCAAGCAGCAAAGCCGCATTCAAGCGACACACATACGGTAAACCCAAGTGTCGTTTACTCAGCTGCACATAATAGCACCAAATTAATTGAAAAAAGCCCATATTGACCCGCGTTCTGTTTTCTATCACGCCCGTGCACGTTTGTGATGACGTAAGATGAACGCAAACGCACCAGGGTTCAAGTTGAGTGTGAAACCAGACCAACACTGCGGAGGCGGAGGGAAGAATCAGACTCGGACCGCAGCAAACGTGTCCAGTATAAAACACCCTGAGAGCGGACTGGCAGCTTTAGGTGCGTTATTGGCAGCGCCTCTGGTTACATGAACGCGTCAGCACCACATCAGCACCGACAACATGGGGATTTTTTTTGGACGATAATCGCACATACTATTCGATATTCTATAATTAAATAACTAATCGAATATTCGAAAATCGCGACCCATCCCTATTACCAAGGCAACGACCGACTTGACATATAACGTATGAACATTATCGCAGCACCACAGTAGATAACGAAACCATATCCGTACCGGCCGGCTCGGATCAGCACGGAATGCAATGGTTAATAAACAAAGAGAACACTTTGACCCGATGGAAAAGCGGCTTCACTAGGCTTGTATCATTTTAGGAAACTCTGGCTTATACGTTTTTGAACTGAAAATGAGAGCCGTTTTATTAAGTCCAAATACAGCGCAAAACTCTGTTGGGAGTGAGTAATTTGTTAAACGTGCTCGCGCCTGATATAGCCTACGCACTTCATTTTGCTGTTTATAATGGTTAAATGTCACAGGACAATAATAAAATAAACGGGGTATGATGACGTGTAATGGTATAGTAGTGGTGTCCCATTTCTTAGGGGAATATTTTCACCCCTACGCCTTGGCACTCTGTTTCAAGGGGCAAGGGGAACACGTAGGGGTAGGGGAAGGCGAAATGGTATAAAATAGTATTGGGATTGGGCCTAAGCCTTGCCCAGCCGAATGCCTTGTTCGCATTGTACGATTTTGGGTTGTCCCAGGCGAAAGATGACCAATCTTGGCGATTTCTGTGGTCGTTCCTCCTATATGGTGGTCCTACGTCAAACAGCGAGAGAGGTCCAAAGATGATAACGGTCATAAATTTAGCATGGTCATCTCACAGTGTGTTTGCTGCTACGACCTACGTCTACTGACTAGCCAATAAAAGCATTCAATAGCCAACAGCCAATGAAGACAATCAAAACGTCATGGCACTAAAACTTTAAACTACGTGCCTCAAGTTCCATTTCAAAAATTGCCATGCCAAGTTGTCCTCTTTTTCCCTAGCCATGACCGGGTCCATATTCTCCTCTTTCTCTTTCTCCTATTTTTTTCAGCGCGCACAAAAAACATTTGTCAAAGTGCAATTCATCTCGCTCTATTTGTTTGCCACTAGTGCATCCTGAAGATGTTTTATTATTCTATACTAACTTCATTTCATTCATCATACAGTCTAGTCTACATACATGTCGTACCCAAGTTTATTAGATCCAGTGTGATTTGTAATGGTCTGTAGCAGGCATTACACAAGCTCCGCCTATTTTTGTTCAAACTAAATATTTTTCTATGACAAGGGCTCAAATAAATTGGTGAATTGTGTTTGAACCGGTTCTTTGAAATTGACTGTTGAAGTAGATAAAGGACAGTTTAGGAGAGCAGGTTTCTTTTCTGCCTCAGTTCACTCATCTCTAACTCTGCGTGAACAATATAATGTGACATAAATCAGCAATGTAGGGTTTTGCCACGCTACAACACCATTTGCCTGCAAAACGTGTCTTGTTACTGGAAAAGTTGCATTTATTTTGAAGAGCATTTATGAAAAATGTTAGGAAAATACAATGAACCCGTTTCCAAAAAAGAAAGGAATGATTGATATCATAAAAAGAGGACATTTTTTAGACCTCATGATGAGATGGCGTCTTCTTGGTAGGACTGTGACAACACAGCTGAGAGTTTGATGTGAACGGGGCTTTGCTCTATATAGTGGAAAGTGATGCATAATTCACCCACCATCTGTTGCATTATTTCCTGCAGACATTTCTGAGCACTCGGATATGTTTTGCATTTATAATAAAGTGGTCTTTTTTGGAATAATAATTGTACAGTTTCTCAGCTCGAACATGCAAATGGCACCTGAAAAACACCCTTCTTTGTGCCTTAGGCTATGTTTTTAATTGAATACTAAGCTATGTGAAGCAGTATGCAATGGCAAATATGTCAGTATGCTACAATGTTGTCACATGACCTTACTTTCTTTCTGGAAGTGGTTTCCAGTCGTTGTCTGTGTAATTAACATTGCAATTTGCACTTTAATTGAGTGTAAAAATGTCTAATCAGGCGTTTCTTTTATTGGCATACTTGGCACACAGGATACTTGCCACAGATGGTAATATGATAGTCTTGTATTCTGAACATATACATTGTGTTTAAGTGATTTGTGGGCAAATATATCAGCTGTTGTGATGGAATGGAGAACCACCTAATTGTTTGCACACTGTACACCCTTGTTTTGAACGATCTGATGGTTCCGTGTTTGATGATTGGCTGCTGCTGAGCTGTGCTTGCAGCTGATTGGCTGATGGAGCACCTGTCTGTTTGATTATTGGGTGAAGCAGCACGACTCAGCTGCTGTAATTTTTCACATTCTCACCTCTCGGTGTCAACCAGTTTCCGAACATGAGCCCCCAGCAGGAGGCATTCATGACTCCGTGCCAAAGAATAACTGCTGTCTCTGAATATTTAAAACGAAATGGCTTCCAATAAGAGACTGAGCCACTTGCGTGTCTTGTTGGTTGGATTTTACTGCAGTACAGAGTACAGTTTCAGACAATGCCGTATCAGTTTAATGTTATAAATGGAGTATTTATGGTACAATATAGGCTACACATTCTCTCACAAACATCCTGACAGAAGAGTTGCTTGAGGCCTGCAGCTGTGCTTTCTATCAATAGACATCATGACCCACCCCATCAAAGACTCTTGCCCCTCTCAGTACCCACAAAGCACATGACCAACAGATACACAAACATGCTCTTCTGACGTCACAGTCACAGGAGATCACTGTCCAAACAAGATAGGCCTGGATCAGAGCATTGCAGTCTGAATACAGACCTGAATCTCCACAACTTTCACCAAAATAAGCTCGTTTTTTTCTTTTGTTACGTTTTAACACTGGAAGAGTGATTGTCCTGAGCTGTAACATGAGCAGCAGCAGACAGGGCAAAAAAAGGTACATTTCCCACTTTTAAGAGTCTGTTTTGAAACTAATTGGGCACTGGTGGTTTGAGTGAGTTGGTTGAATCTAGGGATGTGCGGTATACTGGTACTGGGAAAATACCGGTACATATTTAATTTCAAACGGTACGATTTCGTTTCAACCAATGACGTTTAGATTTCATAATATTTGCACTATTACATTCGCGAAAGACATAACCAACTGTGTTTATGTGACTACTCACTAAAGATGGAAATTTTTAACATAATTTTGTGTGTATTTGACTAAGGAAGAACAACTTATTTTGGAATGCGGGAGCTCTTTAGGCTTGTGTGTTTGTTGTTGGTATGAGTGCAAAGAAAACTCTCTCTCTCAAAGAGCTCCCATCCCATATGTATTACGAAATGCTATACAATTGCTTGCATGTTCAAATTGGCGAGGTTTAAAAAGACGTGGGCAAGTGATTTCCGTCAGCTGTCCCGCAACGGAAGCAAAAGTGTTGAATCTGAGCGCGCAGATTGCTTTTATAGTGCATGTGCGATGTCTTTTGAAGCCAGAAGCAATTTGCTCATTTTGAGAGCTAGAGAAGAGTTTATTGCTGAAATTACTTTGCACAAGAAAGTTTCCAAATTACTGATTTGATAATCGTTGTTGATTCATTTAATAATAGACATTTGCCTTCATTTCCTGCTTCATAAACCCCAAACTTGCGAGAGTGTAAAATTATGCGCAATACCCGCGCCAAAATTCAGACCCTGTGTGGTATCGATTTAATATTGGTACTTCGGTATTAGATTGTGGTACCGTACCGAAGACAAAATTGTGGTATCGAGCCACCCCTAGTTGAATCTACAATGAAATATTTGCAATTTATTTGTATGCTGCATTTTTAGTGATGCAACAATTTTTTTTATTTATTTTGTGGTTGAAGAAACAATTTAATTGGTTGCATATAACTCTGAGTTTGAGTGTTGGTTTATTAAATAATTTTTTAATTAAGCAATTAATTAATAAATAAACATTATTTTTGGTCTGGGTTTTTGGCTAGATGTAAACATTTTGGTTTTATTTTTTTAGCTAAAAAAACTGCATTTCAGTGCAGCACTAGTCAGAATACACACTAAAAAAAATGACTTGTTGAATTTAATCAAAAAGGCAGCGTCAAGTTAGCCTGGATGCCAGCCGGACTTAGCCCCGCCCACAATATTTGACGTCGGGAATTTCGGTCTGGACTTGATCCGTTGTGGAGCAACTATGCCCGAACAGAAGCTGTTTGGACCAATGAAATCAGGGCGGGCTTTAGACGATGATGGACATATGATAAACATTAACGTAATCATCCACGTCACCAAAGAGCGCTTGGGTTGAATTTGATCTAATCCTAAACGGAGAACTTGTTTGTATATACATTCACCTTTACTATTTCTTTCCGAAATGATGATCGTGTTGGTAAGAACTCTGTGTATCCTTAAATTCTTTTTTACAACACCGGCAAAGATCGTAAAGATTCTACTTCTTCCAGCGTACGTTCAGACAGGGTTGCCAAGTTTTCACAACAAAACCCGTCCAATTGCTACTCAAAACTAGCCCAAAACAAGTGGTCAAGTGGTTCCACGCAACTATATTGAGTAATTTTTACAAATAACAATTTCGTTATATGAACAAAAGAAATTCAACTAAAGCTGACAATTCCTTTGATTTAAATACAAACCATTTGAATTTGTCACGGTTACATAATATTTATATGTGCAGTTTACTTAATAATGTTATGTTAAATTAATGAAAGTTCATTATGTTAGATGGATCGATTTAATTTACCTTTATTAAATTAACTATTTGCTCTGCAAGTGTAGTAGGGAACTATTAAATAACAAGCATATTTTTGGAAAAAAATGCAAAAATAACTCATTGGACAAACTTAATTTAATTGAGGGCTGGAATTCCATCCCATAAATGTGTGTGTGTATATGAGTGCCCACAGCCTAAACACAGGCACCACTCTTCTGCATAATGGTAACCGCAAAATGACAAACTCCTCTAAATGTCCAACATAACTGAACATAACACTAACATAAACTAACAACATCTTTCCCTTTACTGAAAAACACATAGATAACACTTTAATCCCTACATTTACTCTCCTAATGCAGTCCCTTCCACTGCCCAGGTTGTTCTTTTCACTCAGCAATGTTAAGTTGACCAAACAAACGCTTAAGTAAAGCTGACAATACTCATTTTTAGTTGAAACGGCTCAGTAAGTTTAAGTTCATGTTGTTACATGAGTTTAAGTAATGTGAACAAGGATGATTTGAGTGCATGACTAATTTTAATTTTTTTTGATTATTTTTAATTTTTTTTATTTTATTACTTATTTATTTCGTTTTATTTTGTTTTATTTATTAAATAAATATGAATTATTTCAGCCTTTTTATTATCCACCGGGCGACAAACGAGTCTAAATGCTTAGAAAAGTAAGTTCTCCTGTCTTAAAGGTGGGGTAAGTGCTATTTCAAAACTCGGGCCGAGTACCAAAACAAACTTATAGCCAATCAGCAGTAAGGGGCGTGTCTACTAATGACGGGGAGAAGAGATTGCTCAGCGCACGTCATTATTCAAAAGACACGACACAGGACAGACATTAGCCGAGCGACGACAGAAAGAGAGCGAGATGGCAGATAAAAACAAACGTGGAAGAAAAGAAGGCTTACGATCAGCTTTCCAGCGCTGGAGAGAACTCAAGGAGCTAAGGCCGAGGTTGCTTTATTTCTTCTCAGTAGGCGAGTAACATTGATTTTGTTTTGTTTCACGGAACTAATATATGCTTTTGCTTGAATGTGCTCGTGTTTCATGTTTGCTTGCTTGTCCATTTGCGATCGTATTGTCGTTCTGTAAGGTGGAAAATAATCAAAGATATTTGAAATAGAACAAAATCATCTGCTTTGCTGTTAGCAGCCATCGTCGTGATCAAGATATTGAAATTGACTCAACCCCCTCCCACTTAACACCATCAGAGGGGCCAGTTAGAGTTAGAAGAACAAAAGAATGGATGGCCAAATGGTCCACACCTTTGATACAATGGGGGAAGTTTGGTCTGATTGGTTATTTTCAAATGTCTTACGGTTTGGTCTGATTGGTCAGTTTTAAAAGACATATTTGAATTTGGTGACAGGGAAAAGGATAAAAAAGGATTTCAACTGTAGCTCTTTTGGATTCTCTGGCTTTCTCTGGAGAGAGCTGTTCTTTAGCTCTCTCTCTCTTTCTCTCTCTCTCTCTCTCTCTCTCTCTCTCTCTCTCTCTCTCTCTCTCTCTCTCTCTCTCTCTCTCTCTCTCTCTCTCTCTCTCTCTCTCTCTCTCTCTCTCTCTATCTCACAGGTAACATTCTAGGCAGAGGCCTACTGAGCATAATTAAAGGTTTATGTTTACATCTATTTGAAACAATTTTAAGTGTAACCATAACTAGAATTTGTGTTTCCTTTTAGAAGAGATTTATGTCTATGATGTAATTGACATTTTTCATTTACTTGATTGTTAATAAATTGTTACATTTTGATCCTTTCTGAATTAATCTGTAATTATTAACTATCTCCAATGTGGAACGGTATAATTGTAACAAAGGGTTAAAACGGAACGATCAAATGTATGATTAACTATCAAATATAGATGACCAAACAACCGGTTAGGATTCTCTTCTAAATGCGACAACTATGATAAATGGAGTCAGATAAAGAATATTATAATCCAATCCATTCTTCCAGCTGAAACACTGAACGCGTGCGGCCTTCACCGCGGTTCGCTACCGATCCTTGGAGCGAATTCATGCGGTCTTACAGTTCACTTCAGCGATGATAAGACCCATTCTTTTCCACACCGTATAAACCTCCTCCTCGCTGTCTGTTTCAAGCGTCAGCTCCCAAAGTGTGTCCGAAAAGTAAGATAACATACTCCTAATGTATGTTTGTTTCCTTTGGTTCCTCTTTTCACGATCGATATAACCCTCTAATTTTGTCATATTTATAATATGTTCATTAGTTGGACTGTCGTGCCCGTGCTATCGAGGTGTTTGTGTTTTTGGGATGTAGTAAGGGAGGAGTTTTTCACTGAACATTCGACCTGGATTACCATAGTAACACACATTGCTTTCACTTATTGGTGACATCATACCCTGGCACAGCAGATTCCGCCATACTCGTTGCCTGGGGTTACGTATGTGTGGGGCGGAGCTATCAAAATAGGGGCGTGTTTGTTTTGGTGATTTGAAATCAATATCGGTTACCAGAAAGCACTTACCCCACCTTTTAAGCTGTATGCCTTGTAACATTGATGTCCATCTCCTAAACAACATTTACTTCAGTTTTACACCATTTGCACAAACCCAGTTTGTTCAAATGAAAATAAACACACAGTTATGTGCTGTGAAACTGCTTTGAGATTTCATTGAGTATTTTCTTACGTTTATGAGATTTATAGTTGTGTGTGTGTGTGTGGTCTGTCGCATTTTAAATTAAGAAAAGAGGGGGAAAAGAGTGGGATAGTACAACATAAGGTACTTAAAAGTGTTTATGCTCACTGGATTACAGTATGTGCCGCTGTGGATTAAGGCTTAGTGTAGGCACTTGTGTTGCACTTTTTAAACTGTTTAGTCTCTTCCTCTTTTTTATGAGTTGTAACGGTCATAACGGAGCCTCTGGAATTTCAGTAATGGAAAACTCAGTCAATCAGAGTCACTCTGTTTATTTTTATGATTAGTCATATTAGCTCATTAGCTACATTATCATTATTTCAAACTAAAAGGTGTGTTTTTCCTTCCCATAGCCCTATATGGACCTCAAATCATCACTGAGACAAGATGATCTGTAAGACTTAAGGATTTCCAGTTATTTCGGTGTCGGACAGCACATGGATGTGATTATAGATGGACACAGAATTTGGGTGGGAGGAGGAGTGGGTGAGGGACAGGCGTTTATTATGTTGAGTATGGGGATGAGGTGGCCAGAAGAAGAGAATTAAAGGAGGATTTGAGGAGGAAGACAGTGGTAGAGCAGAGGCCAGTGTGAAAAGAGAAGAGCTGTAGCTCAGACCCTGATCAGAAACTCAAATTGCTCAGGTGGGGAAACGCTTGATTGAGACTGATGAGCTTCTGAAATAAAAAGTGCTGCTCTGAGGTCCAGAAGAAAGATGAACCCTGTGACTAGTGAAGTGGTGGGTAAAGATTAAAGAATAGGTATTAATTAAAGAGTGGGAGAAAAGTACGATGTTTTCCTCTTTCATTACTTTTAAATATGATATTAAGCCTTTTTTCCTGTTCCAAGGGTGAATATGTATATAAATATATGTATGATTGTGTGTGTGTGTGTGTGTGTGTGTGTGTGTGTGTGTGTGTGTGTGTGTGTGTGTGTGTGTGTGTGTGTGTGTGTGTGTGTGTGTGTGTGTGTGTGTGTGTGTGTGTGTGTGTGTGTGTGTGTGTGTGTGTGTGTGTGTGTGTGTGTGTGTGTGTGTGTGTGTGTGTGTGTGTGTGTGTGTGTGTGTGTGTGTGTGTGTGTGTGTGTGTGTGTGTGTGTGTGTGTGTGTGTGTGTGTGTGTGTGTGTGTGTGTGTGTGTGTGTGTGTGTGTGTGTGTGTGTGTGTGTGTGTGTGTGTGTGTGTGTGTGTGTGTGTGTGTGTGTGTATGTATGTATATATATTAGGGCTGTCAAAAGATTAATCGCATCCAAAATAAAAGTTTGTGTTTACATAATATATGTGTGTGTGTACTGTTAATTATTATTTATATTTATTATAGATTATATAAATGTATATACAGTATATACATGCAAATATTTCTGAAATATAAACATGAATGTGTGTGTATTTATATATAAATAATAATTAACAGAGTACACTACACACACATATATTATGTAAACACAAACTTTTATTTCGGATGCGATTAATCACGATTAATCTTTTGACAGCCCTAATACATATATGTGTATGTGTATGTGTATGTGTATATATATGTGTATGTGTGTGTATATGTATGTGTATATATGTGTATAGGTGCAGGGCTTATCCACTCAGCATTTTCACTGGCCAATTTTGTTGCTGGGAAATTTGTTAGTGGCTATGTAAAGGACCACTGTACACACTCAAATCATGTCTACATGAAATGTATAACATGACAGGTCATCAAATAGCTCTGATAAGGTTGTGTTTAAAGCTCCTTTATCTAGACAGAAACACAAACAGTTGCTTGTCTGATATAAATAAGATTTTTTTGGTGTAAATATAAATTCTCAAGCAATATTCTCATCAGTGTTCTATCAGCTATGACATTTAAATCTAGCATATTTTGTGTATGAGCCCATACAGTAGTCTTGTGAAATGCATATCAATATTTTCATGTGAACTGACAGTTTATTTGATTAAATATCAAAAATCTAAAAGGTGTGCATAATACCTGACACCCAGATGAACAGTTGGTTTTTTGACTAAGTCATTCTCTTCAAATGCTACTGAAGTTTGCAACGTGTATTCTAATGTTGTGTGTAACTTTAGAATACATCTCGGCATTGTAACTTGTTTATGAGAGCGCGTTCTGAACAAAACTCCGGCATTTCATCGATGAAGGGTAATCTGAACACCTCTGATTATTAGACATAGCATTCATAAGCTCAGCAGAATCGCATTGAATGGCGGGTGTTAATGTCAAGCCCTCTGTATGTGTGTGTATATGTGATGTATACACGTATATTATATAAATAATATATTATAATATATATATAAGTATTGTGTATTTATAATAGTTTTTTCGTTTTAATTGTGAGTTTATTAGCATTTTGTTTTGTTTTGGTTGTGGTGTCAATTTCATTCCCAACTCAGGTGTGTCGTTTGTTTATTAGTGTCATCAATGTAATCCATTTAACACATCCAACATAGTCTAGTAGTCGTCCATTACGTAACTTCCAAATACCTGTCAGAAAATGTGTAGTCAGTAGGGGGACGTCTGTCGGCTCTCACAAAATGCTGAGGAAAGGATGTCTAGTATTATTTCCCCCCACTCGCATGCAGAGTGTCATTATTAGAGACATTTGTTTTGAATTATGACTTTATTTCTAGTCTGTTTTCTTTTGCTCTCTCAGTCTCTCTCTCTCTCAGAAGATCCTCTGTGTGTTGCGTGAGCTTCTGGTTTTCTCTACCCTGTTATTAGGGGGCCTGACCTCAGAAAGGCTGGCAGGGAGCAGCCAGATGAGAGAGCAACATCAAATGCTCTCTGGCAGTGTGAACGCACATGGAAAAACAGATGGATATGAAATGTAAAGATGTTTGCCCTCTGAAATGATATTAATGTGCACATCTTTGCAGTTATGCGTCTCAAGCAGAGGTTGCGCTACAAATACCCATTATCCTTCGCTTTTCCCTCATGCTCTAATCTTATCCGCCACTGGAATTTATTTTTATCTTTTGTTCTGTTCTCGCAATGCGAAAAAGGCAACACAGGGCTCCAGAGTGCGACTAAATGGTCGCATTTTGCGACTAAAATTTGAGAGTGTGCGACTGAATTTTAAATCCAGTCACACATGTGCGACCAGTAAATTTGCCTGCTGTCGGTACTGGAGAAATTAAGAAAATACACTTACTAATTATAATTGATAGACTTTATGTCTGGCAAATTCTATCTTTGCCAGCCGTTTCTATATGAGATAATATTAAACCATTTGTCCCTGATGCATTTTTGCTATTCGCAATCCAGAAGAGAGAGAAAGCGAGCTCTCTCACGTGGAGCTTCGGCGAACACAACACCACAGTCAGCTTAATGAGTGACGATGGCCAATAACTAAACTAAAGTTTAGTCTGCTTAAACTTTAGGGATGTGCTGTGATATTAATCTAATTTTATTTTTGATTTTGGCTTCCAAGAATTATAAAATGATATGAGGTAAAACTATTCGTAAAGTAAAGCCGTGTTCAGTCGAGCGCGACATCCTTCCCTTCACAGCCTTGCGCTGTCATTTCTCCTTAAACCTAAACTTAACGTCAGATCAGTGATTGTTGTAAACTGCAGTCTCTACTGTTGCTAAACTGCGGGATGTGTTTGATAATAAAGAGCTATTAAATGCACAATAATCCACGTAAGAGACGCTGTTTCCAACTTCAAGGCGGCGTGTGTGCTGCGAAATGGACCAACTTGCACTTAATATTTTAGGCTTCGTGTGCGCGTCTAAACCATCAAATAAACAAAAAATAGCCGGTGTCAAAATGACCGGATTGGAGAGTAGTTATTTTAACAGTTTATATCTTAAATGGGCGTAAATAGTTTGGAGAAATAGGAGAATATGATATTATTAGTAGTTCTACATTCGATCGGTCTTAAAGGGGCAGCGTCTAATAAACCTGCTGATGATTGAGCCATTAATTCGAATCGAACAAAAGGCAAATAGAAAACATTCACATCTCTTGAATTAATAACTTTAGCTTTTATAAGCATTAATCTATCAATTTATACAGTGAAAACTATGCAACGTTATTTTACATTTCATTACTTTATTAGATTTATTTGTAGGTTTGTTCTTTACTGTAATATTAATGTTAGCAGACCTTCTGAATGCCTGCACACTGGTCCATTTACAAATAGATGTTTTATATTTTTGTTCAAACTTTGCGGTTTCTTTTGCTATAGATATTTTACTTTTCAGATTATAAAGCCATGTTAATTATGTTCTTAATTATGTTTTTTTTTTTCCATAAAAAAATAAAAATAAAGTATAATAAAAAGAACCGGTAAGAATACTGTTAAAGTACCGGATCGATAAGCAGTATCGGTAAGAGTAGTAATACCATTAAAACCTTAACGATACCCATCCCTATTAGTAATACAGTGGAAATTAGTAGATTTGGTTAGCATGTTGATTTACGGTGTGCGCCCCTAAAATTTCTGGTTGTGCCCCTAAAATTTTCAGTTGGGGGCCACTGTGCTCCTAGTGAAAAAGGTTAGTCTGGAGCCCTGCAACAGACTC
Organism: Gobio gobio; assembly: GCF_949357685.1. Classification (NCBI taxonomy): domain Eukaryota; kingdom Metazoa; phylum Chordata; class Actinopteri; order Cypriniformes; family Gobionidae; genus Gobio; species Gobio gobio. The sequence continues at coordinate 7,916,991 of NC_137104.1, forward strand.
GTTTAGTGATCTGATGACTCAATTTAATGAACATTATCTCATGAATTATTCCACAGGACTGAATATCTTACTTCTCTCCCCAAGTCTTCAGTCTTCTCTCTCGGTCTGTTTTTTTTAAAACAATTTTAGGCAATTTAAAATGTTATTTTCTTGACTTTTAATCCTGATTAGCATCTTTTATATTACGGGCCTGTTGAATGCTTGAATCTGATTGGTTGATGAACGTTCTAAGGTGTGCAATTATTTTCAGGAAAACAAACGGCTAAAGTAGTTTCAGGCAAGTCTTGACCGCATTACAGTTCCATATCACTTCGGCAAATGTGTATGAGCATGATCTCGTGACACCATTACTACACAGCGCTGAGAGATCCAGTGAGAAAGCTCTTTAATTCACCTCATAATTAATAACATCGATACTATGAGATGTAGTTTAAGCGTTCGTCGCAGAACTCTGTTATAAACCACAGATATCAGATCAAACAGCGCTGACGTGGAAACCAGGAGAAACATTGAAACATTCAGGGGTTTCAGTCCACAAATCATAAACATACACCATTGATTTAGTGTAGTAACACCCCATGGTATTGTGGAAGAAATAGTCGAATGTTTTTATTTATTTATTTTAAACATTATTCATCTCAGGGTGTACAACCTTTTGAGAGTGAAATTCAAGCACTTTTAAAAGCTCTAAATATTATCCCATTTTAATATTATTTTAATGTGATGATTTGTAAAACTAAAAGTTTAAATGTGTAAGCCACTTTGTGGCAAACAAGCACTTTTGTTTAAAAAAGACATGAAATTACCACTATAACCAGTAGATTGCAGCAGAGGAGCACTCATTTGACTTTCCACTCCTTAATATATGGAAAAAATGTAGGAAGTCACAACGTCACATGAAAAAAACTACTAAATAAATACTTAAAATTGTGCCTGAATTACACAGAAAACAAGTAAAGAGTGCTTGTTTTAGTTCAGTTTGATACTATAGCAGAACAATAGTATTTAATAAGAATAGAATATTTCAATTATCCCTATAAAAATGAGGTTTTTGCACATCCCTGTTGTTAATAAAAGTTAATTTTATCTGCATATCAATTCAAGCTTGGTGCTTCACTGTTAAATCAACAAAAAACAAACATGTCATATTATTAGTAACTGCACTTATTAACACAATAATGCAAAACAATAGTAATTTTATGATTCAATGAACTTTATGATAATTTTTCCTCCAGCGCCACCATCTCTAGAACTTAGTGGCACCAGTGCTACTGCTCTCAAATGTTAGTCTGAATCCCTGTTTTATCAGTAATATAGTTTAGCAACTTAAAAAAAAAACATGACATTTCTCACTAGCGAGGTAATAACGGCACTGTTTTTAAAGCAGACAAACTTACAGTTTAGCTACTAGTAGAGACACTGCTGTCGAACACTTGAGACACACATGCTCAAGTAATTCACATATTATTAATAAAGCTCTCTCTCTGTCTCTCTAATAACTGCATTAATAACTGCATTATTCTGCTGTCAATGGCTCAAGCCACTAGTTCTAGCTCTTAAAGGACATTTTGGAATTAGCAATGGAGGCTTTGGATGAGATGCGTAAGAAATAAGTCCTGCACACAAGCATTTGTCTCGAAATTAACAACATCTGAACAATGTCTTGCGCTGTAACCACAGTATAAACAGATTAATTGAATCAGGTCTGTTGAATTATTCGAAAATAACCTTGGGTGTGCATTATTTTCTAATAATTAAACGGCCCGTTGTCAATTATGTAGAAATGTTTCTGAAGCAGGGAAAGAAATAGACAAGATACCTTGTTTTTTACCATCACAATGTCCCAAAAAATTTTATTAGCTGTTAATGTTTCTGTTAAAATTTGCTAAATGATGGATGATTGATGGTTAAATGGTGGTTTCAAGTTAGTTTGCATGTGTGAGTGGAACAACAAACATATCATATGAGGGAATTTGAGAAGAGAAAGACATACAAGATGTGTGGGGAAGCACTCATCAGTAAGGAGAAGCGGGTATGACTGGTAAACAGTAAACTGAGCACTGAAGTGTGGGAAAAAGCAGACAGATTTGAGCGAGAGTGAAGGATTGCAGGTAGTTTACTGAGGCCTGAAGGTCTGTCAGTGTCACGAATGTGACGGGCACAAGTGACAACTGCATTCATCACTGTCAACTCACTGTCACCAGATCTACTTTCTTTCTTGCTCTTCCTGTCCATTACGCTGTCTTGCTTTCTACAACACCTGGCTTCCTTCATTTTCACCTTTAATTCCGGTAAACAAGGTCTTCTCATAGTTTTGCAAGAATTAATTTATTCCATTATCTGATGTATTTATGAGTGAAACAGGATATTCACTGTCAAATGTAGGGTGGGACGTGATTTTATCCATCAGGGATTCATTGGCTCATTAAAAGTGGTCTTTTAGCCAATGAATGAAACTCAGGTGATTGGAGGGGAGCGCTTTAAAGGGAATTGATTGGTGACCGAAAACCAAGGTGGAGCTGGTTATTACATTACCATTCAAAAAGTTGGAAACAGTAAGAACATAATCTTTAATGACTGATCTTTCTGAAGGATCATGTGATACTGAAGACTGGAGTAATGATGCTGAAAAATCAGCTTTGCATTAAATATTATTTTTAAATTGTAATATTTCACGATATTTTTGTTTTTACTGTATTTTTGATCAAGTAAATGCAGCTTTTGTGAGTATAAGAGACATCAAAAACATGAAAAAAAAAATCTTCCCAACTCTTACCAAACTTTTCAATGGTTGTGTACATTTGTGATAAAATGGTGTTTATTGTGTTAGGCCGCGTTTTTTCATGCGTCTGGTTGGCGTATTCAATTGTTTTCAATGGGAGCGCCGTGTTTTTGGCGCTGAGCGAGTATTTCACGCTCAACGTTTTTTACTGGTCGCAGAGAGTTGAAAAATGTTCAACTTTGAGCAAAACGCAGCGCTCATCACTGTCACTTTTCACCCAGCCGTCCAATCACAGTGAAGGAGGGGCGGGACAAATACAACACCGGCCAATAGGGCTGTAAAAAAAGAATTCGAAATTTGAATATTCGTCGAATTTACAAAAAAAAATGCACATTCGAATGCAAAAACCATGCATTCAAATTTTTGGTAGAGGCGCGCGAGACATTACGATGATGGAACTGACGTGGTTTGTTTATCCAGTACAGGCTGTGTTGTTCTTTTGAAAAAGGCGGAAAAAACAGTGAGGACTCTGAGTCAAAGAGAAAATGTGCGACAGCGTATACAGTCAGACACAGAGCATTGCAGAACAAGGCAATCAGGGCTTTGGAGCATGAGATGGATTTAAATGAAAGAGAAGATACGCTGTCTACTGACGAAAATCCTCTCAGTTTGTGGCAAAATCATGCGGTATAACGTTATGTATCCACTTATTGCGCAGCTGGCAAAGGCATACTTGATACCTCACCAAAACGCTCAGCACTCGCTGCAGGTCAAGTTATCCGTTTGGTGTTTTTGAAGAACAATATGTAGATGTTTATTGAGTGGAAAAGAATTGTTTCTGAATGTCCGTTTGCTATTTTGTGTTCACGTTACGTTGTCTGTTGAAGTGCGTTTTCTCAGGTTACTGATGCACTTGCAGTTTTATGCACTTCTGTTACCTAATTTTCCTTACATGCTCATTAAATAACAATTGTTTGAAAAGTTAATGCACTGTAAAAAGTGAATGTCATTTCATTTCAATAAAAGACGCAATGCTTGATTTGGTTTACATTTGCTTGTTGCGCTCGCTTGCGCCCTCTTGTGGGCATAGGAGACAATACAGTACTTTTCCCCTCTAAAATAAAGTATTGCCTTTTAGAATTCGAATATAATTCGAATTTTGATAATATTTAAGAAAGAATTTCGAATTTAGCTTTTCAGCCATTTTGACAGCCCTTCCGGCCAACCACCACATTCTGCGTGTACAACGTCAACAGATGAAAACAAGCAGTATAATAACGGAACAAACAAACTAATTTAAAACGAGCCAGAGCAAATACTTTACATTGTATCAGCATCTTAATATAGAATCAATACATAAACAATCTATCTGTGAAATTAGATACTAGTAATACTTCCCCGGATATTCCGTATAACAAGTCTCAACTGAAAAAACGCTGCGCTGCCAAAACACTCTCAAGCGGCCACAGCGAGACGTTTTCAGCTGGCTAAAACGCTTTGGTGGACAATTAATCGAATTTCTAATTGTGATTACAATTACGAATGCCACAATTACGTAATCGTTCAAAGGCGCAATTACAAAAAAGTCACTTACAATATTCTACACGCTTAATGTGTTTTTTTCTTCTTTCTACAGGTTAAAGCTACACTGTGTAACTTTTATAGTTTATTCTTAGCTAAAAACATTTAGTTCTTTCAAAAATATATGTGCTCATTAATGTATATTTACTTCTTTCAAGTAATAAAGTATTCTCGTAAGTTTATAATATGCCATTGAAAATACATACGGGTAAGGGGTTCGAATGCGGGTCGCCATGTTGCCCCTCCATCTTGAAAGTACATTAGCCAAAGAGGGACATGCCCGCAAATTCAAGCTTCGCCTTTCGCGTTTTAACACTCGATGGCACCGTGTCGAATGTGGACGAGGTCGAACTGGAAGCGATATTAATCTTGGACTAAATCGGCCACCGTAGGAGTTAGAACGAAATCGGAATTGAGAGGAAGAGAAACTTAATATTCACTGGATGGTCATATACCTTTTCACCACTAGATGGGGGAAAATATCACACAGTGTAGCTTTAAGGTTTTTTTCCATTGTTTTAGTTTTAGTATAACATAATAAAACCATGCACATTTAAACTTTTTTTTTATTTAAAAAAGAAATCAAACCAATGTATAGTTGACATTTGAGGCTTAATGCTATAGAAAAGCAATGTAAAAGTTTTCCAGGAAGAATGTTTTCAGCTTCTTTTCATATAAAACATAGCAGGCAGTTGCTTCAAACAAATGGTATAAAGCTATTCAAAACCTCATTCAATGTAAATTGTGATAATCGTAATTAATAATCGCAATTTCAAGGGAACAATCGACAATTATGATTTTTGTCATAATCGTGCAGCCTTATATAATGTCTTTTGAAGACCAGGAACTTGTGTTGAGAAAGTAAATCAGATAAACAGCGTTTTTGTTAGTAATATAATGAAACAAAAAATGGTAGAAATATTCTTATTGCACTGCCGAGATCCCATAATGCTGTTATTATAGCCTAAAAATATGTTTACCGTGGATTTCATGGTGTTTAACTGAACCTTGAGGATGTTTAGTAGGGCAAGTGAATGGATGAACGCCTGTGCTCACCTCTGCTTGCTAAAGCATGTGATTCATCACAGAAAATCTGAAGAATTCTCACACTTCCTTTTCCTGAAATATCCCAGGAATGTACAGTGCAGGCCTGTCTCCATGGCAACAGAAGTGATTGGAGTCTGAATGTGTGTGTGTGTGTGTGTGTGTGTGTGGTCAGGATGGACGGTAATGCAGCATGTGAGCGTTTGGGGGAGTCTGTGATTTTATTCTCTAGGGTTAAACATAGGGACGGAATACAGCTGAAGTTGTTTTACGAGGTGATGATACATGTTTATAGATGCGGTTTTACAAGAAGAGGTGACATGTCCCAACAAATACGTCCCCTTGCTTTGTATATTATCTGTTCTTAGTGTGTGGTTTTGCGGTGTTTGATGGAATGTAAACAAAGGAGATGGAAGAGGGGAAAGGAGTTATTTTTTTAAAATCAAAATTACAGCATTCATCTCAAGTCAATCACCTTCATTTATATAGCATTTTTTACAATACAGATTGTTTCAAAGCAGCTTTACGGTGATAATAGGACATTTAATGGAAGAGGGATAGTTTTGGCTGTACATCCGCTCTAGAAAAAAGTTTTTGTCCAGCTAAAGTAAGTTTTGGATTGATTAAGGCATGCGCGTTTGAATGCATTTGTGCGCAGGCGAGTAGTCTTTCTTTACAAAGTGACCTCCAAAATTACTTGTCCGGCCTGCATAATACAGTGTTTTTAGTCATTTCCACGGATCCATGTGAACGGGAATCATTGTGATACCGTTATATGTACAGAGGGGAAGTGAAGGAGGCCTTCACAGGGGATGGTCCAGTTGACGAAATCTCTGCTGACACTTCAGGGCTGTGTTTTGATCGTGTCTAGGCGCAGGTCCTTCATCTGATCTGGATACGGCCTGGATCCAGCAGACAACGGTAAACCTCGGGATAAACAGAGAGACTAATATTAGCGTAGATGCCATTCTTCTTATGATGTAACCTGTACATGAGGTGTTGTGGGAAGTGTTCCCGGTTCCGGCTGACCTAATTTATGCAGCCTAACTTTTTACATGATTTGAATTATAGAAATTGATAATGTGTTATGTGTATGCTACGTTAAAGGAATGTGTTTTTAGTCTAGATTTAAACTGACAGAGTGTGTCTGCTTCCCGAACAATGCTAGGAAGACTGTTCCGGAGTTTAGGTGCTAAATAGGAAAAGGATCGACCGCCTGCAGTTGATTTTGATATTCTCGGTATTATCAACTGGCCAGAATTTTGAGATCACAATAGACGTGAAGGACTATAATGCGTTAAAGGGTTAGTTCACCCAAAAATGAAAATTCTGTCATTAATTACTTACCCTCATGTCGTTCGACACCCGTCAGACCTCCGTTCATCTTCGGAACAGAAATGAAGATATTTTAGTTGAAATCTGATGGCTCTGAAAGGCCTCCATTGGCACAATGCACTTTACACTCTCAAGACCCTTAAAAGCTACTAAAGACGTCGTTACAAAGTCCATCTCACTACAGTGGTTCTACAATAACTTTATGAATCGGCGAGAATAGTTTTTGTGCGCAAAAAAACCCTAAATAACGACAAGGCATCATGAAGCTTCGAAGCGTTATGAATCAGTGAGCCGATGCAGCGGTTTGAATCGCCAAATTTCAGCAGTTTGGCGGTTTGACACGCGATCCGAATCATGATTCGACTCACTGTTTCATAACGCTTCGAAGCTTCATGATGCCTTGTTTTGAAATCTTCATCACTATGTAAGTCGTTATTTAGGGTTTTTTTGCGCACGAAAACTATTCTCGCCGATTCATAAAGTTATTTTAGAACCACTGTAGTGTAATTATCTTTCCTGTAGCTCAAACAGTAGAGCATGGTGCTAGCAACGCCAAGGTCATGGGTTCCCAGGGAAAGCAAGAACTGACAAAAATGTAAAATATGTACCTTGAATGCAATGTAAGTCGCTTTGGATAAAAGCGTCTGCCAAATGCATAAATGTAAATGTAAATGTAATGTAATGGACTTTGTAATGACGTCTTTAGTACCTTTTAAGGGTCTTGAGAGTGTAAAGTGCCATTGTGTCAATGGAGGCCTTTCAGAGCCATCAGATTTCAACTAAAATATCTTCATTTCTGTTCTGAAGATGAACGGAGGTCTTACGGGTGTCGAACGACATGAGGGTAAGTAATTAATGACAGAATTTTCATTTTTGGGTGAACTAACCCTTTAAGAGCTCGCTCAAGTACTGGGGTGCTTAACCATTTAGTGCTTTGAAAGTAATAAGTAAGATTTTAAAATGTATGCAATGTTTAATAGAGAGCCAGTGCAGTGTTGACAGAACGGGCTAATATGGTCATACTTCCTGGTTCTAGTAAGAACTCGATTTGCTGCGTTTTGGACCAGATATAAGTTTTGGGCGTTCAAAATTGCTTGCCAAAGCGACCTTTCTGGAAAAGTTTGATCAGGCTGGTAAACACCTTTAAACTACCATTGGTCTGATGATGTAACAGGTAGGTGTGGCTCTGAGGCTCCGCCTTCTTTGACGTGTAAACCTTCTTTGGTTAATTTCTTCTGTTCAGTCCATCGCAGTCAGATGTCCGCAAGTAAAAACATGACCACACTGGAGAGCTGCTTTATAGTAGAAAATTAAGCTGTAATTCTAATAGAAAGAAACACTGACAAAAACTGTAAAGCTGCTTGCTTTAAAGCATTACATTGCATGAAGTGGTATGTAAATAAACGTGATGTGACTTGATGGGAGAGCTGAATTGCAATTTGAGAGATTGTGCAAACATTGTGCTATGATCAACTGCTTTCTTAACGGCTGTTTTCTCATCACTACAGCACATTTTTACATATTCATCTTAGGCCCTGTTTACACCTGGTATTAAACAAGTGGACAACGCTAAATACAGGTGTAAACGGGGTCTAAAACATTTAGAGCTTGTCCACTTTTGACCACTTCCAGAGGTAGTTGAAAACGTATTCATGTTCAAGTGGTCTAATGCGTTCAAACAGCCACAAAAGACCGTCTACTCTCGTCTACTGACCTAATGCGGAAACATTATGGAAAGCGCGCTAGCCAGACGAGATTTAAACTTTGACGGCTGAAGACCCGAGTTTGGTTGGAAGAGGAAAAACATACCAAGCACAATGTTCTCGCACCATTCCTGATTTCCAACACACACTCACAGCTAGTGTTGGGTTCCCGAACTCGGTACTTCTAAGGGCACCGACCGAATTACGTCGGTACTACCGAGTACCGATTCACATTAAATCAATCGGTACCAAATTTCGGTACCTGAGAACGCATATAGATATAGACTATATGTGATATAGACTAGTGTCTGTGAATATTAAACTGCAAAAAGACCATTTAAATATGATTCATGCGTGTCTTTGTGCAAATGAATGCGTAGACGCGTGGTTTACAGTCTATATGGGTTTAACTCACACACACTCTCACTCAGAATCGCTTGTTACGTTCGCTTGTTTCCATCTCTGCCTCTCATATGAGGGACATGAACGCACGAACGCCATCTCCAGAGCCACTGAGTCACTTCATGAGCATTTTATCGTTTCATTTAAAAAAAAAACGACCGGCGTCATATCAAACACACAGAAACTCAAATTCACGGCAACCCGTCAAAATAAATAAAAGTTTGGCTAACTTGACAAATAAATTTCTGTTGTACAGTAGAATTTAGATGCGTCTCAATGTAATAATAATACTAACACTAATGTAATAATAATAAATGATCAAAACTTTATTTTTTTTATTAATTAAAAATGTTCTTCATGTTTCAATTTTTAACCATATAAAGCTCAGTTGTGCAGCACTTTGTTTCACAAAAAAGTTTAAGTAAATTAAAAGTAGGGCTGTCAAAAGATTAATCACGATTAATCGCATCCAAAATAAAAGTTTGTGTTTACATAATATATGTGTGTGTACTCTGTTAATTATTATTTATATATAAATACACACACAAGCATGTATATATTTAAGAAAAAAATATTATTTTTATATATAAAACATTCATATTTATATATATTATAGATTTTATAAATGTATATACAGTATATACATGCAAATATTTCTTAAATATATACATGAATGTGTGTGTATTTATATATAAATAATAATTAACAGAGTACACACACATATTATGTAAACACAAACTTTTATTTTGGATGCGATTAATCGCGATTAATCTTTTGACAGCCCTAATTAAAAGATAAATTAAATTTATGTCTTCATTTGATTACCAGAAAATACATAACACATAATTTGTGGGAAATCTTTTCATAGAAATGAAATTAAAAAGAAAAAATAATAATATGGTTGTTTTTATGAATTAAACTAAGTACCTAGTAGCCTACTATTTACTAGTAAATATTACAGTAATCAAACATCACAGACAATGGCAGACAGCGACCAGGGCAGCTCTGGCATAATGTCAATAACACTTTTATAAATGACTTACAGGTTATTTATGTAAACATCCCAAAAGTACCGAAAAAAGGTACTGTTGGGTACCGGTACCGGTTAAAATATGAACGGTACCCAACCCTACTCACAGCGTTCGGCTGGTCTTGTGGCTGTCAGAGCAGAAACGAAAGCTGTTGCTCTCTGTGTGTTTTTCCGTCGTCTCTGGGCTTGTTCATTTGTAAATTGCGCAAATTTATTTCGTCCATTAGATTGAAAGATCTGAAAAAGCCAATACGTTTACCCGCCCATAGACCCTCCCTTCGAATAAATCAGGACAGAAGTGGTTGAAAGTGGACAAAAGAGACGGATTAAAACACCAGGTGTAAATGGGAATGTGTCCCTCGACTACTTGTGATCCGATCGACCAAAACGCATCATAATACCAGGTGGAAACAGGACCTAAATGTGGGATCTCAGCAGTGTGGGTGGCGTGGGGATGTTCGCTAACAATATACCACTTCTCACATATTTCCAACTTATTTTTACCCCCAAGCGAAGAACAAAAAAAAAGTTTTCCATGAGGGCCTTCACAATTAATTTATTAATAACTAAAGATTAGGTTCTTTTAAAAAAACAACATTTGTCAGATTAGTGCTTTGGCATACATTCTTCCCCAAATACATTCCCTCATCCCCTCGTCTTTTTTCATCCAAGTTAATTTTTGTCTCTCCGGCAGGACGGAGATATAGGTCACTGTGCAAACATGATGCATTTGGCAGATATAAGCGGCTCATGTTGTTGTGACTCTGAAACTTTCAGCCGCTGTTGGGTCTGGATGAGTGATTTCACCGAGATAAAACACAGCCACACACCAGGCGACGTTTGACCTCTTAATGTACTTTTAACGTCCAGCGCGTGTGCGAGCTCTGAACCGCTCCAGACCATCTGTTGGAGCAGAAGAGGACTTTGTGGTTAAAAGTCATCGGTTTGCTCTCAAATTCAAAGTTAATGTCTGGATAAATCATGACTGAAGAAAAGACCAGGGCGCTGTGAGTCAGGCTACTCCCTGATATACACACACACACACACCCCTCTGGAGGTCGAACTTAACTCAACTCTGCTCTTTTTAGTGGAGGTCTGGAAGATTTAATAGTGTTGCAAGAGCCTGTTGGGTGTTTTAGTTAAGTACAAGTGTGCATGGAAAACCTGATATGTTTTTGCAAGTTATTACATGCATGCAATATATTTTGTTCCTCTGTTTTGTTTCTTCATATTGGATGAATTTCCAGTTACCTGTTCAGATTTCCCTTTATACAGCAACAGTTGAACTCAAAGAGCTTCTTGATACAAGCCTTAGAAAATGCCATGGTCACGGCCCTCCTTCAGTTCTTTAAATAAAAAATAAAAGGCTTTAAACAATTGGAACTCTTTTTTTTTGTTGTAGACACCTTGAGTATTTTGTTGAGCAGGTTTGGTCAAGTGTGTGTAGGTTTTTTTCCCCCCATTTATATTGAAAGAGGAACATGCTGTTCTTGATTTGCAGACTTGCTTTCTCCATTTCCTCTATTTAATTTCAGAGCTAGACAACACCCATTACAATGCGGTATCAACACCAATGATTCATTCATCATGTATGCATTACTGATATTATGTCTAAATTCATTTGTACCATTTACAACAATTGATTGAATAGGCCAGACTAGCCCATAAGTTTTTTTGTTAACGGGCGAAGAGCCTCCTTTATGCCAATCTTGCCAGAGTCCTTTATCGCTGAAGCATATTTTGATGGACTGATATCTTGAACTCCTTTTGGACTCCTTTTCAGTTGATTCTCATGAATCTTTTCAATCTTTAATAAAGTGAGACCAGATTTAGTTTTAGAATTTGTATTAAAAATAAACGTTAAAAACCTACTCGCCTTTTATATTTTGCTGCTTGATATTTTTATGTACTTTTTATATTTTTACTTTATTCTCACCATGAATGTAGCCATAGTAGCTGGCACAGTGTAAAAATTAATACAATTTTGTAGTATTTATTTAGATAAAATAGAACTTTAATATTGCCCATTTAATAACAATAAAATTATCAGGTGTATTGGCCAGAATATCGCCCTGAATCCTGTAGCTTTTTCTTTGAGCAACTAATGGTTGTTATTAGACCCCGTCCGATTTATCGGTCTGCTGATTTTATCGGGCGATATGAGCCTGTTGCAGATATATCAGCATCGGCGAGCATCACACAAAATTATTTCCAAATGCCGGTCTTGTCGTGTATCATCGTAAACATAGTCGGTTAAAAGGGGTACTATTTCTGTACCTGAAAATCTAGTTTTAAACCTACATGAAAAACCTGAAAAGAACTGTTTATTTAATTTATATGTTTGTTCTGTCGTATTTATGTACAATTTATGTATATTATGTATATACTCTATATCGTCGCTGCCCGATCTGTCACGTATGTCCAAAACGCTTACTTTTCAGGAAGTGAAAAAAACACCGTATTTCAAAAGCAGTTGAATGTAGCGTTGTCATACTTGGTACGGCATCTTTACATGTAACCATATTCTTGCCAGTGTAATGATATAATCCACATTTGACCAAAATTTAGTTTAAATGGACATACGTGCATATTTTTCGATACGCGTTCTTCCGATCATTAATTAGAATGGCCAAGTCGCGTTTCATATTGACAGAGGAATACGTGCTGGACATTCTCAGCCTCTGGCAAGCGGTGATCGCAGTATGAGTGAGGCATGTTCTAGTGACAATCATGACAGTAGCATTACAGGCTATAATTTGATCAGTTTGACTAAGAAAAAAAAGGCTGAATCTTATCAATGAGACAGAGTTTATTTACATACTAGCAAGCAAACTAATCTGTGAAGAACTAGATTAGAACTAAACTGTGGAGAGCTTCAATGTCGTACTTTCGGCTATCCAGTGCTGAGCTTCGATGAAACAACTTCACGAGACCGGCGAGACCGGCGAGATGCTTCCACAGGGCGGGAGATACGCGGCGTGATTGACAGCTTTGACACCAAATGGATATACGTGAAAATCAGATGACATAATTTCACAACTTTTCATTGGCCATTTAGATATGTGAAGCATACTGTATACGGAAATTAACCTGGACATTCAATCTGTCGAAAAATCTCAAAATCGGCAAAATGGACATACGTGGTTTTCATCGGACAGCGACGATATACAGTCCCAGTTAAAAGTTTGGACACACCAATGGGAAAGTGTGTCCAGACTTTTGACTGGTACTGTACTATAATATACATAAAGAATATCTGCCGATATTGATATCTGACTTTTTTTACTCTCTAATATCGGTATCGGCCCCCAAAAACCCATATCGGTCGGGCTCTAGTTGTTATACTTTAGCTCAGTTTTATTAGTTGGGTGTCACACATGAAGACTGTTTTCACTGTCCAGTAGTGTAGGTCTCTTCAATTCTAATGGCCTTCTGTTGTCTTTTGTGGGCAGGCTTGAGGGAGGATGCCTGAGCTAATCACTTTCTAAGCAGCTTCTGTGTAATCCACTAATGTGAGCAGTTGTTTCTGCTCCACATTCTGTGATTTTCTTAGTTTGTTTTCATGATAAATTTAGGATTTATTTTGAACGTACTTAAGCTTCCCTTTTAATTTTCCCTCTGAACCAGTGGTTCTCAACTAGTTTGACCAGGGGACCCACATTTTCCCATGGTCATTAAGCCACACTAAAGTTAGTAAGTTGGTATGAGCCATCACAGTCATTGAAAAATATAAGAAATAGCAGAAAGAATAAAAAAATAAAGTGGCATTTTTGGATTACTAATTGAAAACATAACTCTGTCTTTGCTTGCTTGTAGTGTCTTTTGTGCTTTATTTATAATGAAGTGATATACAGACTGCAAACTGAAAAGTTTGTTTTCCTGAGGTGAGAGACTTTTTGTTTCGCAACAAGTTACGAAAAATAACGTTTGAATATTCGCACTGACATATAGCCAGACAACATGTCATCTGACCTCTGAAACTGAATCATGATGGCGCGTTTGGACAAAAGTGTCAACAGTTTTCGCGCACGTCTTTCAAAGTCTCGCATCACCAATACAGAATTACGCTTGTTGTTGATTCTTTGACTGCACACTCTGCAATCCACTCAAAACGGTCTTGTGACCCACTTCTGGGTCATGACCTACCTGTTGAGAAACGCTGCTCTAAACCATTTAGCTGTTTGAAATGGAGCATGTGTCTTCAAAGCGATGCTTCAAACCATTTGAGTGACTCAAGCGCTTATTGACATGTGTTTTATGAAACCCTACTCAGGAAATGCTACATGAAATTGGTGATGGCCCACCCCTCTCAGGACAAACTTGCTCTGTGGAGTATTAAGATTAGCAACAGTCCCGGACAAAGCCTGTTCTCCTCTAAATCCAGCAGAGACGACTGTTAGCAGGGGCTTACATATGCCAGGGTTTAGCATAGCAGGAGCACAGTCTTCACGCAGAGCCAAACTACATCTTGAGGAACGTTGAGGGCGAAAGTTTCAAGGTGCTTGTCATGGTTCACCTGACCCTTTCAGGAATCCCAGTGAGTCTTTTGAGTTCCCTCACAGTGGCGTGGCAGAAGTTGTAGTCATGTACCTGCACTGTGGTGTTGTTGAGGAGACTGATTCACTGTCCAGCTGGTGGAACGGGAATGTGGCGTCTCTTTTGGACAACCACAGGTGGCAGTACGCACAGACGGGCAACACGCTGATTCAGCTGTCAGGTAAAGCTTTGACGCTGCGCATGGGCACATTTGATACCGACCCACCATCTGTGGATCACACCCTTCATTGGTCAAAAGAAAAGGGGTGCGTCTTAGTTCAAACTGTTCATGCTACTAGCCAAGCAGAATGACTAGCAGTTTTTGTTGGGTTGCAGATTGGTTGTAACATGGTTTGCAAGGTATACGGTACAAAATGCTTCTATACTAGTTTGCTAGTCAGTTGGTCTGTTGCGGTTTTTATTTGTCGTCTAATCATGGATATTTAATCTAATCGCAATTATTTGAGAACTACAATAATTGTGCAGTTTACATTTTGGGAAAGAATGTAAAAAAAGTATCTTTAAAAAGTACATAAAGATAGTCAAAAGGTCTTCTTTCATATAAAATGAAGGCTTGTGGGTTTAATCAGACTATTACATTAATATGCTGGCATGATGTATCCCAATCTTCAAGCAGAAGGAACTTAAATCATAACCACAACATGTTGGTTTGTTTTGCCAAAGGAGAACTGGTCCCACAACTGGTTTCGCCCAAGGTTTCTGTCACCTGTTGGATTTTGGGTTCCTTGCCACTGTGCCTCTGGCTTGCTAAGTTGGGGACACACATGGCTCGTTTCCACCGATTTACAGTACAGTATGATTCGGGACCGTATACCCTGATCCGGCTTGCGTTTCCACCGCCAACAGTCCCCTTATGATAGGCGTAGTGTATCGTTCGGTGTCATTCTCGTGTGAAGAAGAAAGCGACACAGTAAACAACAATGGATGACATACAGCAGATCTTGTTCTTGCTTCTCATCATGTGGCTGTTTGTCACAAGAAGATGAAACACTTTTTTTGAGCCAAGGCTGCAAGGAAAAACATAGCCAAAAAAGTATGCGCAAGTGATTGATTCTCTGTCAACCAATCAACATTCTGCAGTCTAGCTCCACTCTTTAGGACCGGACTACTGTGCTAGGTACCCCAACGTAAGGGTGCCAAAAAAGTGGTATGGTACAGAATTAGAGTAACATTCACAACTTCTGACAATGGAAATTGCAAAAATTGTGTACTGTACTGAACCGTACCGCTCCGGGGAAATGAGTAGTGCTGGGCGGAATGACCAAAAATTTATATCAGTATTTTTCTAAATTATATCAGTTTTGCGGTATGTGATGGTATTTTTTCCCCTATGCATGACCGGGTGTTAACCACGTTTTCTATTAATTGAGAGACGGAAAACTGCAGTAGATTGATGAGAATGTTTTACTGTCATGATGAGTGGATAATGTAGAAAAATTCCACACTACAGTTAATACACGCTCATTACAGACACATGAATATTAAAATATGACCATGGATTTAGGGCACCTTAAGCATTTTAAAAATCTAACCCTATATAACAACAAACTGCCAAAACGAGGGAGAAACACGCAAGAACATTTAAAAGGTCTAAGGATATTTCCAATACATTTAAGAGCACTACAGTCTCTGAACAAATGACACGCATTAGTTTGACACAGAAAGAATAAAGCGGTTACTTTTGTCAGTCTATTTATTAATTTACATCATTGTCTTCCGTGTAGCAGAATAATCTATCATGTCATCGCGGTCATGATCAGACGTACGGTTGTATCAGTGTCCTTTGCTTACATTTCATTTGAAGAAGACGTGATGAAATATGTGTGTATACACGCTGCTGGTTCATGTTTTCTGCTCCGAACAGTTTGAATTATCCGCTGTAATCAAGGGTTGAATCCGAAATCGCCCCCTATAACCTCAAATAGGGCATTATTTGAGGGGACAGCCATTTGTAGTGGTGTCCGAATTGCGATTGAGTGCACTCATTCACACAATCTCACATTGCACCGCAATAAAAAGTTTACAGCCGATGTAAACACAACAGCTGTGCGAATTCACTCACTCGTTTTCGTTCACTCCTTCAAGTGAACTAAATTAGTGGATAACATGGGGAATAGTGAATGAGGCTTTAGGGGGTGATTTCGGATTTAGCCATAGGCTGTAATGCGATCTCAGCTGTGCTCTCACTGCAGTGCAACAGTGCAATGGGACCCCTCTCAAACAATGACTGCGGTGCATTCCGAACGTTGGTTAAGCGACATATACCGGTATTGCGGTATAATAATGCTACGTTCACACCAAATGCGAATTGAGCGTCTGGTGCAAGTGATTTCAATGTTAAGTCAATGGAAAGGCGCGTTGACGCGCGTCTGGAGGTCCCGCGGCACGGAAGGCGTGCTTCGCGTGGCGCGAAGGACGCGAATCCGCCTCATTCGCGCAGTCAGTTCGCGCGAATTGGACGCGAATTGAGCGTCTTGCGCAATACGCGCGTTACACGCGAATGGTGCTTTTGTGCATTCACACGTCTGTTTCCAATTCGCATCTGACGCCCGAGTTGAAAATTTTTAACTTTGGCGTCAATTTGCGCCGCGTTAACCAATCAGGAGCCTGCTCGCTGCGGTCACGTGGTAAAGTGACGTGATGAGAAACCATGCATAATTTAAAAATACTACTATTGTCACAAAATGTAGTTTTAAGACTTTTTTTTCAGGTGAGAATGTAGTTGTTTAAAGCTCAAATCTGCGCCTATTTAAAAAAAATTATCTTGTGTTTTTGGAGTTGTGAGATCCAGGTGATCACCGGGCAATCACTGCTCATAACCCCGACGAAGGCAGCCTTTCCTCGGCCAGTCCTTCTGATGTCTGCCGCTGGCTCTGATGTCCTGTAGTGGTTCATCTTGTGTAGATCTAACGGCCGATCTTTGGTCTCATGTATCTATAATTTGTTGTCTGCCAAATCGTTTTGAATGAGGGCAAAGAGAAGTTTCATAACTTTATATTTTAAGGATGTTTAAATATACATACAGTGAAGATAATGTATGAGTTGCCTGGACCACATTTGTGTGGCTATTAATGCTTAATATATATGTTTAATGCAAATGAAAAGAGGTTGAGTGGTGTGTTATGACATATTTCTCCTGGAGTGCCTTGAACGCGCATCAATTTCGCTTCCAGCGCTCGATTTCTACGCACGTCCAATTCGCCTCGGACGCGCAAATGCATTCAAAATGTTCGCGCGTGAAACTAGACGCGATTTTGACGCTCAATTCGCGTTTGGTGTGAACGCAGCATAAAAAAACGCAGCATCATCAATATTATTGACTTGAATACACTATTGGATGAGAACTGAACTGAGCTGAATGATGACGTCACAGTTTTCATACAGGTCAATAAATGTATTTTCTTTGGTGATTCTACTTTGCACCAGAAATAGTTATGAGAGGATGCTGCTTCTGTGGTAATTATATATGAGGTATATAGGGAGCATTTAGGGACAAATGACTGATTGATGAAGAATAATTGCATCTTCACTCCTCCAAATTGAGGTTGCTCTCCTGATGTGTCTGTGCAGGTTAATTGTCTGTATTCCCGCAGTGATTTTAACTGCTTCTCTTTTTATTTTTATCCTCATTTTTCTCCTCTCTCTTTTTCTCTCTCTCGCTCTCTCTCTCTCTCGCGTCTAAATATCCCCCTTCTCACTGGAGGGAGAGAAGTTGTCATCTCCTTTTTCAACTAGTCATCCAACAGTGGTTCCCAGCCTTTTTCCGGGCCACATATTGGATGTCTCCCTAATCAAACACTCTTGTCTGGGTCAGTGAAGTGTTGTATGATGTTTTCTTCTTAAATGCGCACGCATGTGTCAGTTTTTGTGGTTGTACTCCTGACAGGAGGAAGCGGGTTTGGATGTTCTTATACACGCATTTCCAAAGACCTCTGAATGCGGTTTCAGTGATCGGATCGCAAAACGAAAAAAAAAAAAAATTACATATTTTTTTGCTTTGAGGTATTATTTTTGTCTGTGGCTCAACAGGACGGTGCAGGACAAAGCCAATGCTTGCCTCAGCCGTTTATTGTTATCGTATGGATGGAGAATAGAAAGTTCAGACATCACGAGTAAAAGAGGCAGAGATAAAAAGGCGTGAGATGTGCAGACAGTCTAAAGGAAAGGAGGGGAGGAGAGAAAAAAGAACAGACTGATGGAGAGGGAGGACAGAAATAGTCTGCGTCTTGTGAGTGCAACTCGCCCTTTGTTTCTGTTTCTCTGTTAAAATGGTGCAATACTCCTTTTCTGTAATATTGATACAACGATATCAGCTGCATATTCTTGCCCCCTCTTTTCTCTGATGGTGAATTGACAGTTTGACACACACCTGCCTCTTTTCACTCACTCTTCTCATTCACTATATGAAGTAGGTGTTGATCATCTATCTATCTATCTATCTATCTATCTATCTATCTATCTATCTATCTATCTATCTATCTATCTATCTATCTATCTGTCTATCTGTCTATCTGTCTATCTGTCTATCTGTCTGTCTGTCTGTCTGTCTGTCTGTCTGTCTGTCTGTCTGTCTGTCTGTCTGTCTGTCTGTCTGTCTGTCTGTCTGTCTGGCTGGCTGGCTGGCTGGCGTAAAACTAACTTTTTGCCACTCCTCCCAATGGCCGGTGAGGCAGGGACTTTAAGGGGTCATGACTTGAGAAACCAAATTTTCCTTGCGCTTTTGACATATGAGAGGTCATCATACTACAAGAATATCCTGTAAGTTCCAGAACTGAAAACATCCTTGTTAGTCCAAAAACAGCTTTTATTTAACCAAGCCCAGAGAACGACTCGTTGTGGAATGTGCCCATCTATGATAGATGGGTGAAAGACCGCCTCTGCAGAAGATCAACACCTACTTCATCACTGCAACTTTGGCCACGCCCACTGGTGTGTTAGTGAGATGATGAGGAGAGAAGAGCGATACGGGATCAATAACTTTACCTTCTAAAGGATCCTAATTATAGAAATGTGGTTATTTATTTTCAACAATATGAACGTCTCAGTTGAGCATTATTTATTTGTATTCTGTACATTTCACAGTGAATTATTTGGTAAATCAGTTGCAGTTTCGGTGCAGGCTTTGCACACAGATTTTTTATGATATGGACTCGACAGTAATGCGACAACATGTAAGTAACTGTTAATTCTAAAGCCTGATCTGTGAGCAGTGATTTTTGAGATGTAATGATTCATATAGACAAGATCATCTGACTGTACGTGTTAGCAAATCAAACCAGTGACTAAACGCTCACCTTCACATTGTCGCATACATTGTGATTTGTTCTTAAAATCGTTTGTATGCACATTTCACTCACCAATTTGTGCGTACGCATGCTTAGTGAATGAGACCCAATAAATAAAGTAATTCAATGTAAAATAACACTGGCTAATCTTCACTGTATAAATGAAACATAGATTAAACCTTATTAAAGATACAAAAGTTATTCAGTGAAGAGCGGTGTGACTTTTTTTCTTTGCCTTTTGTTGTTTGATTAACATTAGAAACACCGACACCAATTTGTCTCACATAAACAAGTTAAATTTAGTATTCACACGCCGTCTGAGACGCGGCTTTCTCACAGTGCGCGAGTAAAGAATTGATTTCCCTTTTGCGTCGCCTTGCACTTATTGCGCAATATTTAAATTGGCAAGGCTTAAATTTTCTTGACCATGCATCACTGGCGTGTTAACTGTCCCGAGTGTCGTTCACGTTTATGTTCTCACAAGATTGCATTTAGAATTCATAAAAATGTACCGGCCTACTCGCCAACACCAATTTTTTACTTGCATTTGGTGCTTGGTGTTAAATTTAGGCCATCTTTATATCTATGGTGTTTTTTTTTCTAGGAAACCGGTAATGAAGAGCCAAAGATCTGCCTCTTTTTGTGAGGATGGATTGAATGGAACAGACAAAACAAACCTGTTTGGAGGTTTGTGTGTAGATATACGGAGTTTTGTTTGCTTTTTCATTCTCGAGGGCCGTTTTATGTTCACTTTGCTGTTCATTCGGAGTGTGTTTCAGCCAGTATTGTGAACTTACTGAGTTAGTCCTGCGCTCCACATACTGCGACGTGGCATTTTCCCCTCTTACCAGTCTGATGTGCTTCACCGTCCTGGAGAACAGAGGCTGAAAGTGCTCCTCACCCTTGATCACATTACAGTAGGAAAAACAGGCTTTGCGTTCACGGCAACAGACTCTCCCTTCACGCTTCACGCACATCATAGACTGTAATGCAGCCAGCTGAGCTGACCTTTTCATTCAGTTTGTCAACTGTAAGTACACTTCAGTCCTGCGCAGTTCATGTTACCCTGTTTGGTAACGTGCTTTATGGCTTCAACTGAGTCAACATGAGAAGAGCTTGGGCTCTGTGAGGTCTGCTGTAGATCAACATATACATATAATGAAATCAAAATGAAATCAAAATTAAAAAATTCATTTTTAAGGCATTCAAATGCTATTGTGCTCCTGGAAGTTGACAAAATGACAATTACAAAATTAAAAAAAAAATTCTTCCAGTAAAACAGACCAAAAATATTTGTCTAGATTATAAAAGTCCTTTCCATGATACTGCATACTTCTGACTAACAATAACACGTTGCAAATGATGGTTCCTGACTGAGATAAAACTAAATAAACTAAACATTAAAAAAAATTGTCTCCTGATTGAGCAGAAGACTACGATTTTTATTTAAAGCTACACTGTGTAACTTTTTTTGTTTATTCTTAGCTAAAAACACTTAGTTCTTTCAAAAATATATGTGCTCATTAATGTATATTTACTTCTTTCAAGTAATAAAGTATTCTCTTAAGTTTATAATATGCCATTGAAAATACATACGGGTAATGTATTGGTAATGGTTTGAATGCGGGTCGCCATGTTGCCCCTCCATCTTGAAAGTACATTAGCCAAAGAGGGACATATCCGTAAATTCAAGCTTCGCCTTTCGCGTTTTAACACTCGATGGCACCGTGTCGAATGTGGACGAGGTCGAACTGGAAGCCATATTAATCTTGGACTTAATCGGCCACCGTAGGAGGTAAAACGAAATTGGAATTGAGAGGAACAGAAACTAATATTCACTGGATGGTCATATACCATTTAACCGCTAGATGGGGGAAAATATCACACAGTGTAGCTTTAACCCTCATCCTTCCCTCGGGTCATTTTGACCCGGAACTTTTTTTTATTTATTTTTTTATTTTATTTTTTTTTTACACAAAAATGTAATGTTCATTGGACTGGTCCAAGCTCCTAGGACTTTTGTCGCACTTGAACTAGTTAATGTGGTTGAAACACAAAAAAGTAACACATCCTTCCCTCGCGGGTCAATTGGACCCCCATAGGTATGAATGGAATGCAAGGAATACTTCAGTACACACAGAAAAACCAAAAAAATGCTCAAATGTCAAACTAAAAATGCTAAACATTACCATTAAAAAAAAAAAAAAAATGTCTACATGTGTATCTGAATGCATACAGAAGCGAACTGACTTTGGGACCCAGTGGAACAGCTCATTCGCCCTCATATTGAGCTATAAGGCCATCTAGTGGCAAGAGTCATGAAATATCCTGTTATGTAAATTTTTTCCACAAGAGATCAGCAAAGACACCCAGGGTCTGATATGAAAGGGTTATGCATGAAATTGTGTTATTTTGATTTTAAGTTGAAAGAATGTGAAGAATGTGCTTAAATTATTAATTATTGATTAAAATCTAGTAATTTAAAGGTAAATGAAATAAAATGGCATTAAAAAAATAGAAAAAATATTATCAAAATGAATTGGAATAATGAACAAAAGCTATATAATTTTGACCCGCGATGGAAGGATGAGTGTTAGTTTAATTGATTCATTTTATTTTGTTGTTTTTTCTTTCTTTCTTCGTTTTGTTTTATTAAAATTTTTTTATATATTCCTGGAGATGAGCTTTTTCTATTCACCCCATTTGACCCATTGTGTCCAATTTGACCCATTCATTTTATTTTATGCTTTTCTTCATTAGTTTTTTGGTTTGTGAAAGGGATGAGCTTTTTTTATTTGTTCCATTTGACCCATTATGACAAAAAAAAAATACAAACCCAGTATCGCTGTTGATGCATAGCTATATGTGTGAAATATTTTTTCGTTCTTTTTTTTTTTGTCTGTTTGACGCTTTGTGTTTCAACTAGTTAGGACATGGTGTGAAGCTCCACGGTGGTCAGTCACCCCTAGTGTCCCCTGGTCATCGGTCTCATCCCTCACATTCCCATTGCCTGTAGGTTACATATTCACCATCTCGAGTGTTAACCCGATTTTGCAGCTGTTCGCAGGGTGACGGGTCAGGTCATGTGGGTTGTCTTCTTGATATCTCAATCCTCTGGAGCTCCTCGGGTTAATAGGCTAATTGCTGCGATTCAGACGCAAGCTACACCCCAATAAGAAGCCAGGTCAGCGGTGCTGAAGTGATTTAATCTGCCCTGACTGATGTGAGGTTACACAGGGTGGGAATGTAAAACCTACACGCATGCCAATATATCCATATTTGAATGGCTTTAAACAGGACTACATGCACACAGTTCTTATAGTTTGCTGTTGTAGGATAGCATTGCTTATCAATGGCAATCTTCATTTCAATCTAGTATTGATTCTTAAAGAGGATATATTATGCTTATATACATTTTAAACTTTAAGTGTGTAAAGTTACTGTTTAAGCATGAAAAAGTTCTGCAAAAAAGTCCCTCCAGCGGGAGTTATTCTCTATATCAGTGTCACTGTTTCTGAACTCCCTGAAACGCCTCGTTCCGGGAGCGAACATGCGCTCCCGCTCAAGGCATTCGCTAAATAAAGGGGCGTGGTCTGGTTGAGTTAGTAGTGTGTTAAAACTCACGGTTATGGTAAGGGGCGTGACATTTCCTAAACACACTTGAAGCAGTTGACCAATCACAACACACTGGTCCAGCCGACCAATCAAAGCACATTGTGCTTTTCAGAAGGAGGGGCTTCATAGAGACAGAACTAGAGGTGCTATACACTCACCTAAAGGATTATTAGGAACCCCATACTAATACTGTGTTTGACCCCCTTTCGCCTTCAGAACTGCCTTAATTCTACGTGGCATTGATTCAACAAGGTGCTGAAAGCATTCTTTAGAAATGTTGGCCCATATTGATAGGATAGCATCTTGCAGTTGATGGAGATTTGTGGGATGCACATCCAGGGCACGAAGCTCCCGTTCCACCACATCCCAAAGATGCTCTATTGGGTTGAGATCTGGTGACTGTGGGGGCCATTTTAGTACAGTGAACTCACTGTCATGTTCAAGAAACCAATTTGAAATGATTCGAGCTTTGTGACATGGTGCATTATCCTGCTGGAAGTAGCCATCAGAGGATGGGTACATGGTGGTCATAAAGGGATGGACATGGTCAGAAACAATGCTCAGGTAGGCCGTGGCATTTAAACGGTGCCCAATTGGCACTAAGGGGCCTAAAGTGTGCCAAGAAAACATCCCCCACACCATTACACCACGTGAATGGTGGGGCATGATGGATCCATGTTCTCATTCTGTTTACGCCAAATTCTGACTCTACCATCTGAATGTCTCAATGGAAATTGACCAGGCAACATTTTTACAGTCTTCAACTGTCCAATTTTGGTGAGCTTGTGCAAATTGAAGCCTCTTTTTCCTATTTGTAGTGGAGATGAGTGGTACCCGGTGGGGTCTTCTGCTGTTGTAGCCCATCCGCCTCAAGGTTGTGCGTGTTGTGGCTTCACAAATGCTTTGCTGCATACCTCAGTTGTAACGAGTGCTTATTTCAGTCAAAGTTGCTCTTCTATCAGCTTGAATCAGTCGCCCATTCTCCTCTGACCTCAAGCATCAACAAGGCATTTTCGCCCGCAGGTCTGCCGCATACTGGATGTTTTTCCCTTTTCACACCATTCTTTGTAAACCCTAGAAATGGTTGTACGTGAAAATCCCAGTAACTGAGCAGATTGTGAAATACTCAGGCCCGTCTGGCACCAACAACCACGCCACACTCAAAATTGCTTAATTCACCTTTCTTTCCCATTCTGACATTCAGTTTGGAGTTCAGGAGTTTGTCTTGGCCAGGACCACACCCCTAAATGCATTGAAGCAACTGCCATGTGATTGGTTGATTAGATAATTGCATTAATGAGAAATTGAACAGGTGTTCCTAATAATCCTTTAGGTGAGTGTATGTCAAATATGTGAGAAATAATGTGTTTTGGAACATGAAAACCTATTCTAGTAGAGCCCAAAAACAAAATCAACACTTTGTAAAAAGGCATAATATGGCCTATTTAAGATTTGTTCAGTGATGGATGTAATGCACTATAGCAGGCCCAAATGTATTATTCCTGACTGAATCGAATCAGAATTGGAATTGAATCTGTAGACGACAGTTTCACATCAGCTCAGTCCATTACAGCCGCAGAATTAATTTGTCTTCTGTTCATTCATCAGGACCAGTCGGAAATGAACGAATGAGTGGAGTCATTAGTTGTGTGAGGCTGAGTGGGACGGCGGGTTCATTAGTGTGCTCAGTAACGTGGCCGGCAGAATGCCACACACACACACACACACACACACACACACGGGCGCACACTCGTTGAACCCTTGACCCTTGTGTGTTTCAGTCTGACTTACATTGAGGAAGTGTGACAGGGGAGGGGAAATGTGAGACTAGTCCATGTCTACAGTCTCTTATGAGTGTATTTATGAGATGAGTACACAAATGTTCAGTGGGAAACTCTCCTCTCCTCTCCTCTCCTCTCCTCTCCTCTCCTCTCCTCTCCTCTCCTCTCCTCTCCTCTCCTCTCCTCTCCTCTCCTCTCCTCTCCTCTCCTCTCCTCTCCTCTCCTCTCCTCTCCTCTCCTCTCCTCTCCTCTCCTCTCCTCTCCTCTCCTCTCCTCTCCTCTCCTCTCCTCTCCTCTCCTCTCCTCTCCTCTCCTCTCCTCTCCTCTCCTCTCCTCTCCTCTCCTCTCCTCTCCTCTCCTCTCCTCTCCTCTCCTCTCCTCTCCTCTCCTCTCCTCTCCTCTCTCTACTGTTTGGCTGTAGTTATTGTTATCTCTAGCCATTACTTCTTCAGTATCAGATCAGCAACCTATTACCTGGAAACAGCAAGGCTGCGTTTTGTTGTCCGTTCTCTCTCTGATACCTGATAAGCCATGAAAAATAATCGTCTCTGAGGTAAAGGTTAGGCTTGGAGAAACCTACTGATTGATTTCATGGCACATTCGTTCTCTTTTTTTTTAATTGTTTGGTTTAAAACTCACCCACGTTTCACCTTCCTGTCACTAAAGAACTGTCCCTCGTGTCCTTTTGAAGCTTCCCTTCTAAAAACAACTGCTCATGTTCATTTTTTCCCAGATTCCTTAGTTCTTTTTTCCACAGACTGTGAATTCCCAACCACATTCAGAGCTCTTCCAGCTCTGGGAAAAGAATAGCCGTCTGATTTTCTCCAAGCGTAATGTCTCTATTTGTTGAAGTGGTTTGTTGTATTTCTGTGGTTTGGATGCTGAAATGATGGATTTTCGATGTTAGTGAATATCCCGTTACATTGCATGCAAAGCTTGAAGGACAGCGGCACGGCTGTGAAATGGGATAAGAGAATATGTTGGGAACGGTCATCTCCTTGCGAGCCACTTCAGATGTGAGATGGAGGTCATTTCTTTGTCTTCGGTCATTGGTGAGGGAACGAGGAGATGAATGGAAAATCTATATGTGATGGAGGAAATTATTAGCCTCGCAGAAACCCCAATTTAAACCCAGAATGATTCGCTTGCAGGCTAGACAGACATCCAGAAGAGTCCTCAATAGAAAAAACTGTTAATAAAATAATGAATATTTTGAAATAATAAAGTAAGTTTGTATTACTGTTAATTAATTATTAAATAAAATAATATTTTTATTAAAAAAATACAAAATGTATAGGATTTTAGAATTTGGGTTATGGTTAATAACCATATAACATTATGTATAACTAATTAATAACAATATGTATTATTATTATTAATATTAGAGCTAGATTAAATATTTTTATTCTAATAATACAAAAGGGTTTTAGACTGTTATAGTTCATAAAAATGTGGCGTTATTATAGTTAAAACAATATTCGTATCAAACAAATAATAGGTATTTATAGTTAAATATGTATTATTATTGCTATTGTTATTTTTACTGTTAAGTTAAATTCAAAAAAAAAAATTTCCAAATAAAAAATGTATAGGGGTTTAGAATATGGGTTATATTTAATAAATGTTATCAAATTAAATATTTTTAATTCTAAAAATACAAAGCTTTATGCCAGGGTTTTAGAATTTGGGTTCTAGTATGAACATGATGCAAGTTTGCTGTGTTTTCATTTATCAAACTAGGTAAATGTGTGTTTGTTGTTATTTCTATGGACTATAACGGAAGCACATCTGTGTTTTTGGATGACTGTCACTTCATAGAGTCATTGGATTTATATTGTGGACCGTTATTAAATGTGCTTCCCCCTTTCCTGTTTGACTGCAGTGAAACACACACACACACACACACACACACACACACACACACACACACACACACACACACACACACACACACACACACACACACACACACACACACACACACACACACAATTACATCATCCAGCTGCAGAAGTGAGAAGCTCATTTGCCCCAGCACACTGCGGCCTGTCTCTCTCCGAGCCTGCGGGAAGAGTGTGTGCACACACACACACACACACACACACACACACTCATGCATGCAAACAGATACAGGGACACGGCGGAGAACCTAAACCCTGGTCTCCTAAGACGCTCAGCCGGGTTTGGAGAAAGCTGTGCTGTTACTGAATCTGAGCTCTGAGCCCTTCTGACCGGCAGCTCTGTCTGTGATTCTCCCAGCCTCCACATGAACCATTACTCACACTGCTCTTCAGTCCTGGAAAACACCGCTCATAACCGCTTTGTGTTTCTCGCTCTTTAAAAAAAAAAAAAACAAAAAAAAAAAACTAACTTACAATTTTTCCAATTCTAGTCTTGGATCATTTAAAAATTATAATTAAAAGTCTTATATTATGTATTATTATTTTTAAATTGGATATTAAAATCAAATTATTATTATATAAATATTAGAGATGAATTAATTTAGTTTTTTAAATGGTTATTTTGTGTTGTGACTCAAGATACCATTTGTTAAATTATACATCTAATTATAACAAATTACATAATACAAATTATTTATATATTATATGTTATGAATAATATAAATACAAAAGTATTTTGTTTTATTTGTTTTAAATAAAAATATATTAAAATGAATTATTATATTATTAATTAATAACCGATTATTAATTAACTACTAATTATTATTATTATTATTATTATTATTATTATTATTATTATATAAAAAAGATTTTAAATATTATAAATATATTATTTATTACTAAAGATACCATTTGTTAAATTATATATATAATTATAGCAATTTACATAATTTTTTAATATATATATATATATATATATATATATATATATGTATGTATACATTTGTAATATCACGAATAATATAAATATTAACAAATTAAATAACATTTAATGTATAAATAATTTGTATTATCATGAATAATATAAATAAAACATTAAAAGTCTAATATACTTTATTTTAGATAAATATATATTAAAATAAACTATATTATTATTATTATATAAATAATACATATTAATTATATTATAATTATTTTGTGTTGTATTTAACATTTATATATCTAATTATAAGAAATGGCATAACATATATTGACATGACATATGACATAACATAATATATATATATATATATATATATATATATATAATTTGTGATATAATAACATGACAGGCTGAGGACCTGAGGATCATGCTTTGTGTTTTAATACTTCTAAAACCATATGATCGTTTTGTGTTTCAGCACCAGGCTTCAAAAAAATATAAACTTTGCTTGAATGTGAGCAGTTCAGACGTTCTGCTCTAAATAACTCCTTCCATACACAGATCAAGTCATGCAGGTTTCAAAAGACATGAGGGTGAACAATTAATAACATACTGTACATTTTTGAACTGTTCCTTTAAATTGCTGTAAATAGTCTGTAGAAGGTTATCATTAGATCACATGGTCACAGTAGCAGCAGTGGTGGAAAAACAAACCTTCCAGTGGGATGTATGGAAAAGAGAGAGAGAGAGAGAGAGAGAGAGAGAGAGAGAGAGGCAGAGTGACAGAGAGAAAGGTGTTCTTTTGTACAGAGAGCGGCGCTGAGACACCACAGGGAAGCTTCGCTGGGAAATGGATAAATGACATCATCTCTCTATCTCTCTATCTCTCAGCTCTGTGTGTGTGTGTGTGTGTGTGTGTGTGTGTAGGAGGGATCGGCTCCTTCAACCACATTTCATGCTCAATTAGCAGCCCTGGGATGGAGGGATAGTAGGAGTGGAATTAAAGACAGCGTGTCTCAGCTGAACTGTCCGTGTCCATGATGCTTCACTAGTATTGAGAGGCTTCTTGCATCTTGCATATACATTTTTTTGTTTTCATTTTAGCTTAAGTTTGAGTTGTTTTGTGTGATTTTTGTCGTTTTTTTTTTCTATTTAGCTTTAAATTATTTTATTTCAGTTACCAACTTAGACATTATTTCTTAAATTCTTGATCATGTTATTTTTTTAATATTTCTATTTAGTTTGATTTTATTTTTATTTCAGTTTTAGTAATTTTAGCACTTATTTTATAGTGTTATAGTATACGGTTATAATATTTCTACATTTTTTGAATGAGCTTTTTTATACTTTCAATTTTTTATTTAACGTTTAGTTTGTCACTTTATGT
>NC_137104.1:7951255-8221255 GCF_949357685.1 Gobio gobio
TGATGCCTGTACCGAACTGTGATGGGAAACATTACGACATGATATGTGTGAGCATTCTGTCCTTTTTAGGGTCACATCTTCCTTTTTTCGGTTCCTTTACATGTGTTTGGTCCGCGTTCATATATCATTTGAACTGCACCAGACCCATCTTTTGAGCGGTCTCTGATTCGGATGGCACCTTTATTCAAATGAACCGCATTCGCACCAGGGTTCGTTTTAATCGAATCAAACATGTCAAGTGTGAACCATAGACTGTAAAAAAATATGGACGTAGTGTCCGTGACGTCATCCATAGGATTCTGATGAGCCGTTCTGAAGCGCAAAGTATGGACGAGATGGCCGTCACCATCTTGGCAGCGCGTCACTCCCGGATAACAGAAAATGGGCAAAAAGGCGGGACGTGGGCGGAGCTGAAGTGATGCGATGACTAACGGACAACAGATAAATGGCTATCCACCTGTCACTCAAAGTGGCCACGCCCTTAATTATGCAGAACTTTAATGCTTTATATAATGTAAACGAATGAGTTATAAAAAAAATTCACCCCCCTCACAGTTGTCATGAAGGGGAAAATTAGCCGTATAGACCAAAAGCACAATTTGTACCAGACTGTGAACATGTGTTTTACTGCTGTAAAGTTGGGCATTTTAACATGAAGCTCAATGAGATTCTGCTCCTTCTGGAGCCTGTCTCTAGCGGCCAGTCGATGATTTGCAGTTTATGTCACCTCCGTATTGGCTTCAAGAGAAACAGCGGGAGGTTGCCGCTTGGTATGAACACACCCTTAGGCCGGCCGGCTACGCACTGGCTGCGTGGCGTGTCCATTTTTATTTTTGCTCCCATGTTAACAGGTTAGAGATTGCACACTGCCTGCATGACACGTGCGTCTCAAAACGCATGCATGCTAGAAATAGAACCAACACCTATTTTTCATGTGACACGCAAGCGTGTTGGAAGTGTTTCCAGGCAAAATAGAATAGGAAAAGATGTCATTTTGACATGAATGCATATTAATAAATGACATTATATTTTAAAGTCTCTAGGTTTTGACATAAATGCAGATAATTGTTAGCCTGGATGCCAGCTGAATTTAGCCCCGCCCACAAAAATGTTTGCTCGGGCAATTTGGTCTGGACTCGCTCCATAGAGGAGTAATTATGCCCGAACAGAAACTGTTCGGACCAATGAAATTGTCAGGGCGGGCTTTAGACGATGATCGACAGATGATCAACAGTAACGTAATCATCCACGTCATCGAAGGCTCTTGGGTTCAATTTGCTCTTATCCTAAATGGAGAACTTGTTCGTATATGCATTCACCTTCACTATTTCTCTCAGAAACGATGATCGTGTTGGTAAGTAGCCTACTCTGTGTATCCTTAAATTCTTTTATTACTGGCAAAGATCGTTTACACTCATATTTTTCT
Source organism: Gobio gobio (assembly GCF_949357685.1). NCBI lineage: Eukaryota > Metazoa > Chordata > Actinopteri > Cypriniformes > Gobionidae > Gobio > Gobio gobio. The sequence goes on from NC_137104.1 coordinate 7,952,682, forward strand.
TGTAACGTTACTTAATCCAGCGTGCGTGCAGACAGGGTTTCCAAGTGTTTTTGCAATGTCGCGCACAATTGCTACTCAAAACTATAGCCCAAAACAATAACTTTCCGGGGGGTTCTCCGGAAAAAAATGGCGTTTGGTTGGCAAAATATGTTATTTTGGCAAGGTTGCCTGCTAAAATTCGCATTCCTGGGTTTATATAATCACATAATTGGGGTCGCTTTAACCCGCGGACATGGAGAAAAACACGGACTTGGCAACACAGTGCAGTTGAGTTCTGTTGACATTTGACAACTAACGTTACGCGTCGCTCCGTTGCTCTGATTGGTTGTGGGTCTATCCAATTGAGGTCTTTCCTGGCTCGGCTGAAACACGCCCCATAATCAAAGCTCAATGGAGCGGTACCAGACTCATATTCTGACTAGAATTGAGTATGGCCACGCCAGGCTAGATAATTGTAATTTAAAAAATAATAATAATTATCGATTTCGAGAAATATCTACAAATATTGCACCTGTCTAGAGATTGGGTAAACCCAGCCTGATCTGCCGACGATTTGATTTCGCCCTGCAACTCATTCTGGAAACCTGTACATTCATTTCTACTGCTTCTGTTACACTTTTGCGGGAACCAATCACAGACTGGCTTATCCACCTGGCGCACAATTGGCGGGTTTAACACGAGGACGTTTAGAGAAGCGATTGATCGATGCCAGTTGATCACGCCTCTTGTGGTCTGATTGGTTGAAGGACTATCCAATTGCGTATAGAGTCATTTAACTTATGCTCGTTTATCACGCCTCTTGTGCAGTATAAAATACAGAGCAGACTCCCCAGACCAATGTTCAATCTTAAATTGAGCTTGGTCTGGTGATAGCCTGACAAGCACCTGTCAATACAGAACAAAATATTCTGTAGCTTATTTTGCCGTCAATACTGCCAACGTTGGCTTTGCTGTATCAGTAGGCTACATATTTATGTTTGACATGAATGTTTAATATCTGTCGGTGACTATGTCCTGAGATAGCCCTCTTGTACGTCACCTAGCAGCAGTGCGGCTTCAGACACGTTTCTGGTGTGCAAAGACCGAAAACGCCACGCAGCCAGTGTGTAGCCGGCCTTACTAATCAACTAGTTGGTTGTTGAATGACTACTTGACCATCCTGACCCATTCTTCTGATCTTGACTCGCTTGGGTAAAATGAGTTGGTAAAATGAGTACTTTATTTATTGTACATGTATAAAAATGACTGAACTTAAATTTAGATTTATACAGTCAATTTTTCCTCCGCACACTTACAAACTGAAAAATTTTCCCAGGCACAAAAAAGTTATTTTAGAGATACTTATTTCAAGTGTCTAACCACTTGAACAGTGAACAGGAGCTGAGTCATTCAGAGAGATTTACACTGATGGTAAGTTATGATGATAAATCATGTAACAGAGTCTCGTCTTGAATTATCTCACGTTTACAAAAACGGTCATTCAGTTTTCTCTGAAGACCCTGCGCTGAAGAACATTTGAATCAGGCAATGTGCTGCACTTCACAGCTTGAGTATTGCTTTTTATCTTTTACAGACGGTAGACTTTAGTCAGAATAGATGCACTAATTTGACACGAAAAGAGGCTGTTTGCAGCATATTGAATGGATTGTACTTCCTGCCCTTTTAGACTAGTTTTTGTTTGTGCCATATGTTGATTCCTAAGGCGTCTACTCTGATTATAGTCTAATGAAGATATATAATAACACAGGCTGATTCAAATATTCTATTATATTTAGTATCACCCATATTAATAGTGATGGGTGTTTGATTGGATGCACAGGATTTGACATTGGAAATATGGGAGTCTAGTAGTCATTCATTTAAGCCATTAGTCGACTAGTCACATTCATATAATATGGTATTAATTTAATTGCTTAAATATATACAGTCAAACCTAAATTTAATCAGACACCTTCAACATTTTGTCACATTATAACAGTTTATTCGCTTTAGAAAATGCTAAATAATTTAAACTGTGTCAGATTAAATTCATCTTGACGTATATACATGAACTATAGAGTCCTGAACCCACTAGTAAAAAAATATATCTGGTGTAATAATAATTTTTGGTTTGCCTGTATATTAGGGGTGTTATCAGAAAATGGTTTTGAGTTTCAGGGCTGAGAAAGGATATTATATTGCTAACATTGCTCTACATTAGGGATTTTCAAACTTTATGATGCCAAGGACCCCTAAATATGATGAACCTTTATGAGGGACCCCCTTCCTAAAATCCATCTTTTTTATGTACGAAAACACATTTCAACTGTTAGATAAATAGTAAGTGTGACATTATAAATACAACATAATGTTTCCCAACTTAAACTGGATATTAATGTTGTATCAACTGTGATGTATAAACCTGAAGAAGAACATTTTCAATAAAAAATTTGTATAAGCAACTTTCACAATAAATGTATGTAATCAGCTTACGTACTGTGTTAAGAAAGCTGCCTTTCAACTCCAGTGAGGATGATAAAGGGGACTATAGTGAGAAAAACTCGCTAAAGATACAAAGCAAACATATACAATTCTGGAATGGATACAGCAAGAAAGGAGAGAAACATTTAGAAATGAAGTTAGAATATTCGGTAGACTTTATCCATTTTTGCTTTTGTCTTTTTATTCTCTGAAATTTTCTGGGAACCCCTTAGAACCTTCAGGAGGACCCCTGGAGCAGTTTGAAAACCCCTGCTCTACATGACAGTCCTGCTGACAAAACAGCTAAAATCAGCCTAAGCTGGATGGCTGGTTTTAGAGGGGTTTTGGACACTTTGTTAGCTGGAGACCGGCTAAAAGATCAGCTGAACAACAGCTTTGCCAGGCTGAAAGACCAGCTTGAACACGCTACTTCCAGCTTAAACCAAGGCCTAGGCTGGTTTTTCACCAGGGATACTAAACCATAATATTGGGCATTTCAAATATAAATCAAGCCCTCAAGTGCATAAAGCCACAGCACACCGGCAGTATTGATTATGAATGAGTTGGGAAACCAACAGAAAGAATACAGTCTGAACATTTTAATAATTTATTTATAAAGTAATATTTTCTGAGTCCGTGTCGGCTGCAGATATAAAGTCGACGGCACTGACTCTCATCTCCGCAGTACAGTGGAGAAGTGCAGGTTAAGGTAAATGTCATGCAGTAAAGGGTGCTTTCACACTCTGCATGAACACTTATATGTGCCTAATAATAGCGAACATTTATGTAGGTTAACGTTACAGCGAGCTGCTGTGTAAAGTGGCTAACATTAAGCTATGTTTGAGGTTGATGATAGGCGAATATTTTGATTTCCTGCTCCACATAATTAACAGCTGTGTTAATGTCTGCCACGGACTGTGTGACTGCCACTTACTGCAGAGTTAGTTTTTTCTGCGACCAACCGACTAATTCAAGTTTGGTCGACTAAGCCTCTAGTCATTGACTAACGTTTGGTCGATTGTTAGGGAGCAGCCCTAGAATATGGGAAATGAGAAGCATTTTCAAAGTAAAGCTTATTTAGTTTGCTAACTTTTTCATTATGTGAAAGTCACATTAAAACTCTTGATCATGCCTTCATATTTTATTCTTGATACTTTTCACATGCATATGTCAATTTCATTTTATTATATTTGCCCCAGACTCAGGGCCCTATTTTAATGACCTGAGCACATGGCGCAGGTGCACTTAGGGCGTTTCTGAATCAGCTAGTTTAACCACGGGGAAAAAAAAGGCTGGTCCAAAAAGGTTTTTTCCTAGTCTTTTTAATCAGTCATGGGTGTGTTTTGGGCTTAACGTGCAATAAACCAATCCGAGCTCATCTCCCATTCCCTTTAAAAGCCAGTTGCGCATGCACCATGGTGGATTCGCTATTTAAATGGCGGAATTTACGAGCGGAAAGACTGAGCGCTTCTCCAGAGAGGAATCCTTTTATTTTTAATATTTAAAAATGTGTGTGTGTGCTGGGAGCACCCTGTGTGTGTAATAATCAGAGTGTATGCGCGTTGTGCATCGCCTATAGGCACCCTTTAAATAAAATAAAAAATACTGAGCTATTGACTTCAGACCAGGGTTAAACCAATGGTGCAGTCGTTTTCAGTTCCTCAAAATAGCAAAGTGCCAACAATGTGCCTGAACAAACCTTGTTTTCGGACCAGCACGCCCATGGGAGAACGATGTGTGCGAGTGCATTTGCTATTTAAACAACGTGACGCTGGACGTGAAAATGATAACCGCGTCGAGCTGACCTAGCAAAAAACACTTGCAATTGCGCCTGGCGTCGCATTGAGCTGGGTGTATAATAGAGCCCTCAGACTTTAAATCTTATAACAAACAAAAAAAAACATTATTTATAACCAAGTCATGGTGTTGCAAAAATATTGATATGTATCGACACTAAAATATGTGCAGTATAGATAAACTGATACCAGCTTGCGCTTGTCACTCTTCTCTCCAATGGCGGATTTACAGTTTGACACACACCCGCCTCCTCTCACTCACTCGTCTCATTCGCTTCCGTTAAATAGTGCTTGTATGGCGCATCATTTAGTCATTCCAGCAGGTTTCACGCTCACACCAAAGGCGCACGCACCAATGATCTGTAGAAGTGGCGCTCTCATAAAGCCGCCTTTCAAACAGTTTGTGAGTACCAAATTGACTTATTTTTCGTAACTTATTGCGATTTAAATGGTCAAATACACCAATTTTCAAAATGTCTGTCTTGTCGAGTATTTAGGTAAATGCAGTCTGTTTTGAAACGTAATATTTGAGAGAAGATGCATGTTGTGTAACAGTCATAGACTGTAAAGAAATATGGATGTAGGGTCTGTGACATCACCCGTAAGTTTCGGAAGAGCTGTTTTGAAGCCTAAAGTCGGCTGTTGCCATCTTGGCAGTGCGTCATCGCGCCTCACTCTCGGATAACTGACAATGGGCAAAGAGGCGGGATGTGGGTGGAGCTGAAGTGACTGGTTGCGGAAACCACGCCCGCCTAGCTCGACCATAGCAGCAATCCACCTGTCACTCAAGTGGCCATGCCTTTAATTATGCAGAACTTTGAGGCTTGATATAAAAGTTGTCATGAAGGGCAAAATTAGCCGTATAGACCAAAACCACTTTTTGTATCAGACTAAAAAAAACATTTTCTGCTGTAAAGTTGTCATTTTAACATGGGGGAGATACAGATTTGACTCCCTTTTGGAGCCTGTCTCTAGGGCCACTCGATGAATTGCAGTTTAAGTCACTTCCGTGTTGTTTTCCTGCAGGAGGTTGCCGCTTGTTAACAGTATATTGGATCCGTGCGTTAGCTCTTAATGTGACAGTAGCCTAATAAACCTGCTGTCAAATCAGGTGCTCTTGACTGAATAACTTTTTTAACTTTAATTTGAAGCATTAATCTGTATTTAATTTTGGCAATGAAAAGTATTGTGTTGTTTAACATTTTAAGTACTTTCATTTCTGTAGTTTTTCTTACCACCTGCAAAACTTGAAGCCATGTTTTTCATTTCAGCTCTCTTGTATTTATTTGTGCTATTGTTTGCAATTGACCTATCGGTAAGCCCCGCCCCCCTTAGTTTACTGTTGCTAACTCGAAAAAACAGAGTTGCTATATCTTACAATGTACAGCTGTCAGTGTGAAAACCTTATCCCAAGATGTTTTTGGACACAGATTGTAGCATATATCCCGTCCGAATGATGGCCAAACTTAACTGATGGTTTATCAAGTTTATTGCATCGTTATTCACTCCAAAAAATAATCGTAAGAGCTGATCAAACAAAGCATAAGAAGTGCACATTAACGTCTCATTCACAAACTATCTCTCTCCGTTGCATTACCATTAACATACACAGCAAATTACACAAACACTCAAACAACTAACAGTAAACAAACATATACACAGAGCTTATGACTTTTCGAGGGTGCAGTTAATAACTGGTAAACTTTGTATCTGCAAAACAACTCCGATAAACTGCGTGCGAGCTCTTCCTTTCGTTACCCGGAGACTATAATACCCATCAAAATAGGAGTCCTCTTTAGTAGGACAGATAATGTAGACCTTAAACATATCTAAAATGAAATTAATTTACATATAACCAATTTAATATGGAGAGGCACTGAAATGTAGACCTTCATGTTTTTGACCTATTGTGTTACATGATGTGAGAACAGTTGGTAGGTTTGTATGTTAGCAGGGACTTTAATCGTAACTTAACGAGAGTATGACAAACACAAAATCCTCTCAGGACACCTGGAGTCAGTGTTGCAGTACCTCAGGCACGACATTTTAGCATTTTTGTAGCATAAACACCATCAAACCGATGAGAGCTTCGGATTTTCCAATGCATCTCTATGGCGCTGAAACCTAAAGATGTCCGAGTTCCGGTCCCAGTGCAACTGATACTCAACTGCTATTGGCTCATCTGCGTATGAGGGGAGGGCTTACCGATTGGTCAATTTGTTTATTCGTTCTTATTTTATTACTTTTTACTTCTTCTTTTTTTGTAAACCTAGTTCAGTAATTCAAATAATGCCTCCCTGTGCTGTGTGTAAGATATTACAACAAAATTACTCATCAAAAAAGTGAGATGATAAATTATCAATATGGCATGTTATTGAATATCAAATTTTTTTTATGGTATTAAGTTAAACTATCAGCTGATTTAATGTTGTTTTTTTCTGCTCTTTTCTCCAGGTGGCAGAGACAAGCGTGGCGGTCCGGTTTTAACATTCCCATCACGAACCAACCACGACCGAATACGACACGAAGATCTCCGCAGACTCATCGCCTACCTCGCCGGCATCCCTAGGTATTCACACACTTAATCGACACATTCCCAAGATGCACCTGCTGGGCATTTGTTGACTGCTTTTCCGTCACTCTCCGCTCAAACACACTCCTTCATAAAAGAACAGAAGTAACTAGATTGGATCCGGTGAATAGTGCTGTGAATGTGCCATCTGTCCTGCTGCTCGGCGCTGTGATGTTTTCTTTTCCTCAGAGTCAGGCGCATTGATCTGTAATTGACCTGTGAACTAGGGATGCTGTGTCTCTTCATATGTGATCTTTTGTTGTGCTTCTAAAAACTGAACGAGGCAGGCCAAGTCCGCACTTCAGTTCAATCCCTCTAAACGGCTCTGCAGAGCAGCCGTGCTCTATAAACATGTTTGTTTACGCTGCCTTTAGCATCCATTAGTCTGAGCATGAGGGCGGTAACTCTGGTACTCTAGTATACTGCAGCTGCAGAGAGCGGACTGTGACCTTCATAGAGGTTTCCTCAACTACGGGCAGTTTTATTTACAAAGGGTAGATTTGTATTATATAACTTTTTTTGTTATATGTAAGTCACATTCAAGTCACATTCAAATTTTTTTATCATGCTTTCATAATTTATTGCTTTCATAATTGTTTGATACTTTTCACATACAAATGTCAATTTTGGGACCCACTTTATATTAAGTGACCTTAACTACTATGTACTAACATTTAAATTAATAATTTGATACAATACACTTATTATGTACATGCATGTTTTTACATTGTACTTACATTTTAAAAATTACCTGCATGTTATTACATCTGTAATTAATTTCTCTAGTTACATTTATAATTACACTGTTGACACTTCCCTTACACCTAACCCTACCCTTAAACTTACCCAACTTACCCATACCACCACAGCTGTCCCTAACTTTACCCTTAAACTTACCCATACCACCACACCCGTCCCTAACCTTACCCTTAAACTTACCCATACCACCACAGCTGTCCCTAACTTTACCCTTAAACTTACCCATACCACCACAGCTGTCCCTAACCTTACCCTTAAACTTACCCATACCACCACAGCTGTCCCTAACTTTACCCTTAAACTTACCCATACCACCACAGCTGTCCCTAACCTTACCCTTAAACTTACCCATACCACCACACCTGTCCCTAACTTTACCCTTAAACTTACCCATACCACCACAGCTGTCCCTAACCTTACCCTTAAACTTACCCATACCACCACAGCTGTCCCTAACTTTACCCTTAAACTTACCCATACCACCACAGCTGTCCCTAACCTTACCCTTAAACTTACCCATACCACCACACCTGTCCCTAACTTTACCCTTAAACTTACCCATACCACCACAGCTGTCCCTAACCTTACCCTTAAACTTACCCATACCACCACACCTGTCCCTAACTTTACCCTTAAACTTACCCATACCACCACAGCTGTCCCTAACCTTACCCTTAAACTTACCCATATCACCACACCTGTCCCTAACCTTACCCTTAAACTTACCCATATCACCACACCCGTCCCTAACCTTACCCTTAAACTTACCCATACCACCACACCTGTCCCTAACTTTACCCTTAAACTTACCCATACCACCACACCCGTCCCTAACCTTACCCTTAAACTTACCCATACCACCACACCTGTCCCTAACCTTACCCTTAAACTTACCCATACCACCACACCTGTCCCTAACCTTACCCTTAAACTTACCCATACCACCACACCTGTCCCAAACCTTACCCTTAAACTTACCCATACCACCACACCTGTCCCTTACCTTACCCTTAAACTTACCCATCCCACCACACCTGTCCCTAACTTTATCCTTAAACTTACCCATACCACCACACCTGTCCCTAACCTTAACTTTTAAACTTACCCATAACACAACACCTGTCCCTAACCTTACCCTTAAACTTACCCATATCACCACACCTGTCCCTAACCTTACCCTTAAACTTACCCATATCACCACACCCGTCCCTAACCTTACCCTTAAACTTACCCATACCACCACACCTGTCCCTAACTTTACCCTTAAACTTACCCATACCACCACACCCGTCCCTAACCTTACCCTTAAACTTACCCATACCACCACACCTGTCCCTAACCTTACCCTTAAACTTACCCATACCACCACACCTGTCCCTAACCTTACCCTTAAACTTACCCATACCACCACACCTGTCCCAAACCTTACCCTTAAACTTACCCATACCACCACACCTGTCCCAAACCTTACCCTTAAACTTACCCATACCACCACACCTGTCCCTTACCTTACCCTTAAACTTACCCATACCACCCCACTTGTCCCTAACCTTAACTTTTAAACTTACCCATAACACAACACCTGTCCCTAACCTTACCCTTAAACTTACCCATACCACCACACCTGTCCCAAACCTTACCCTTAAACTTACCCATACCACCACACCTGTCCCTTACCTTACCCTTAAACTTACCCATCCCACCACACCTGTCCCTAACTTTATCCTTAAACTTACCCATACCACCACACCTGTCCCTAACCTTAACTTTTAAACTTACCCATAACACAACACCTGTCCCTAACCTTACCCTTAAACTTACCCATACCACTACACCTGTCCCTAACCTTAACTTTTAAACTTACCCATAACACAACACCTGTCCCTAACCTTACCCTTAAACTTACCCATATCACCACACCTGTCCCTAACCTTACCCTTAAACTTACCCATATCACCACACCCGTCCCTAACCTTACCCTTAAACTTACCCATACCACCACACCTGTCCCTAACTTTACCCTTAAACTTACCCATACCACCACACCGTCCCGTACCTTACCCTTAAACTTACCCATACCACCACACCTGTCCCTAACCTTACCCTTAAACTTACCCATACCACCACACCTGTCCCTAACCTTACCCTTAAACTTACCCATACCACCACACCTGTCCCAAACCTTACCCTTAAACTTACCCATACCACCACACCTGTCCCTTACCTTACCCTTAAACTTACCCATACCACCCCACCTGTCCCTAACCTTAACTTTTAAACTTACCCATAACACAACACCTGTCCCTAACCTTACCCTTAAACTTACCCATACCACCACACCTGTCCCAAACCTTACCCTTAAACTTACCCATACCACCACACCTGTCCCTTACCTTACCCTTAAACTTACCCATCCCACCACACCTGTCCCTAACTTTATCCTTAAACTTACCCATACCACCACACCTGTCCCTAACCTTAACTTTTAAACTTACCCATAACACAACACCTGTCCCTAACCTTACCCTTAAACTTACCCATACCACTACACCTGTCCCTAACCTTAACTTTTAAACTTACCCATAACACAACACCTGTCCCTAACCTTACCCTTAAACTTACCCATACCACCACACCTGTCCCAAACCTTACCCTTAAACTTACCCATACCACCACACCTGTCCCTTAACTTACCCTTAAACTTACCCATATCACCACACCTGTCCCTAACCTTACCCTTAAACTTACCCATATCACCACACCCGTCCCTAACCTTACCCTTAAACTTACCCATACCACCACACCTGTCCCTAACTTTACCCTTAAACTTACCCATACCACCACACCCGTCCCTAACCTTACCCTTAAACTTACCCATACCACCACACCTGTCCCTAACCTTACCCTTAAACTTACCCATACCACCACACCTGTCCCTAACCTTACCCTTAAACTTACCCATACCACCACACCTGTCCCAAACCTTACCCTTAAACTTACCCATACCACCACACCTGTCCCAAACCTTACCCTTAAACTTACCCATACCACCACACCTGTCCCTTACCTTACCCTTAAACTTACCCATACCACCCCACTTGTCCCTAACCTTAACTTTTAAACTTACCCATAACACAACACCTGTCCCTAACCTTACCCTTAAACTTACCCATACCACCACACCTGTCCCAAACCTTACCCTTAAACTTACCCATACCACCACACCTGTCCCTTACCTTACCCTTAAACTTACCCATCCCACCACACCTGTCCCTAACTTTATCCTTAAACTTACCCATACCACCACACCTGTCCCTAACCTTAACTTTTAAACTTACCCATAACACAACACCTGTCCCTAACCTTACCCTTAAACTTACCCATACCACTACACCTGTCCCTAACCTTAACTTTTAAACTTACCCATAACACAACACCTGTCCCTAACTTTACCCTTAAACTTACCCATACCACCACACCGTCCCGTACCTTACCCTTAAACTTACCCATACCACCACACCTGTCCCTAACCTTACCCTTAAACTTACCCATACCACCACACCTGTCCCTAACCTTACCCTTAAACTTACCCATACCACCACACCTGTCCCAAACCTTACCCTTAAACTTACCCATACCACCACACCTGTCCCTTACCTTACCCTTAAACTTACCCATACCACCCCACCTGTCCCTAACCTTAACTTTTAAACTTACCCATAACACAACACCTGTCCCTAACCTTACCCTTAAACTTACCCATACCACCACACCTGTCCCAAACCTTACCCTTAAACTTACCCATACCACCACACCTGTCCCTTACCTTACCCTTAAACTTACCCATCCCACCACACCTGTCCCTAACTTTATCCTTAAACTTACCCATACCACCACACCTGTCCCTAACCTTAACTTTTAAACTTACCCATAACACAACACCTGTCCCTAACCTTACCCTTAAACTTACCCATACCACTACACCTGTCCCTAACCTTAACTTTTAAACTTACCCATAACACAACACCTGTCCCTAACCTTACCCTTAAACTTACCCATACCACCACACCTGTCCCAAACCTTACCCTTAAACTTACCCATACCACCACACCTGTCCCTTAACTTACCCTTAAACTTACCCATCCCACCACACCTGTCCCTAACTTTATCCTTAAACTTACCCATACCACCACACCTGTCCCTAACCTTAACTTTTAAACTTGCCCATAACACAACACCTGTCCCTAACCTTACCCTTAAACTTACCCATACCACTACACCTGTCCCTAACCTTAACTTTTAAACTTACCCATACCACTACACCTGTCCCTAACCTTAACTTTTAAACTCACCCATACCACCACACCTGTCCCTAACTTTACCTGTATCCCAGCTCAATATCAGCAAAAGTGTTTTGCAATACAATATGAACACAATAAGTACAGTGTACTTATTTTTTGATGTAAGTACATAGTAGTTAAGGCCACCTAATATAAAGTGTGACCCAATTTTGTTTTATTATTTTTGTCTCAGACTTTAAATCTTAAAACAAACTAGGTTAAACTCAAACCTTTCAGATAATTGTGAGAAAAATATTTATATAGATTTGTGATCATTTCCACCACTATCAACAATTTTGCACCTGATTTGTTCTTCATCTAATTTATATATTTTATATTATCAACTTTTTTAAATTATAATTTTTCTATATAGTTTTAATAGTTCGGATAGCATGATTGAGATGAAATATGAGGTATGTGATGCATGCATATCAGTATCATTTTTTAGTTGTTGCATTTTTGCATTTGTACGGAAGCTTGTTTCCGCCACAGAATAAACAACAAGAAAGGTAATTGCGACTTTTTATCACTAATTCCCCTAATATTTTGCAATTGTGACTTTTTTTGTTAGAATTCCATGGGATAAACTTGCAATTGCGTGTTATAAAGTCAGAATTGCTAGATATAAACCCGCAATTCAGACTTTTTTCTCAGAATTGCTAGTTTAGATCTCACAATTCTGAGAAAAAACCTCGCAATTTTCTTTTAAATTGTTTTATTCCGTGGCGGAAACAAGCTTCCATAAATTTGCCATTAGCTGTAAATCAAATGATGCTAATAGTTGTGAAAATATGATTTAATTGTCTATGTAAGATGCATAAAATGCTAGCAATGAAGTTAGCCATAACATTGTATTCATTGTCATTTCCACCACAGAATGATTTGAGATGTGGTGAAAAATACTTTTTTTTCAAAACGATTTAGCAAACAAAATGTCACAATCCCCCTGTTATTAGTTGTAAAACCCATAAAGCGCTTTTGCTTCTGCTTTACGCTTCACTTTTCAGAATGGGTTTTAGAGAGCAGCATGACTGAATAGTTTTTCATCACATCTAACATATTTAATATAACATGTTCCTCAGCCAGTAATACTGCAATGAATTTACTCGCTCGGTACTTTTATCAGGAGGGAGGGGAATAGAAACAGAGAGATTTCGATATGAGAGGGGGCGCGATGGAAAGAGTGGTTGGTGGGAAAGGCAGCGTGGGCACGATCAAGAACCATCCGCAGTTCAGCCACTGCCAATGGCTCTTCCTCCTCCTCCTCATCCTCACTCACAAACTCTGTCCCCTGCACCCACACAGCCACACCAGAGAGAGAGAGAGAGAGAGAGAGAGAGAGAGATCTCTACAGTTACAAAGCAAATCCCCTAGAGATGAAAACACAGAGATGGGTAGAGATGTATCATGATAAAGAGAGAGAGAGAGAGGGAAGGGCGCGCATCTTTAGAGATGGAGAGCAGGCGAGTGTGCAGGGAAAAAATGGGAGGGCGAGCGAGCCAGTGAGCAAGAGAGAGAGAGGGAGGGAGAAAGAGAGAGAGTGGAAAACCGTGTCGCAGTCGCACAAGGCTGTGTGTTGGTCCACAGCTCCTCGATTAGACACTTTCTGAGGTGAAATCTGACAGCCAGATGTTTGACTGAGGGCGTGCTGTGGATTTCAGAGCGACGGACTGATGCGCTCAGCAGCGTAAGGTGGTGTCACAAAGCTCTTAAGACAGATCGGATACCAAAGGCCTTCCTTCAGCATGTTTCCTGCTCATTTGATAGATGTTTTGCTGCTGTGTTTCATGGGTAAGCTCTGCGATCCGTCCCTCCCTCCCAGTCTGTCCGTTCTGTTGAATATGCCTAGGTTTTTCAAGGGAAATCACTTTTTTTTTGCTCTTTATTTTTAGTTCCTCCAGTTGCAGTTCTTAGCGAGGAGGATGTACCATAGGTTATGTAATGCAAAGAGGATTAAAGCTCATATTTTGTTCTCTCTCCCCGTCTTCCAGCGAGGACGTGTGCAAACATGGCTTCACGGTCATCGTGGACATGCGTGGCTCCAAGTGGGATTCCATCAAGCCTCTCCTGAAGATCCTGCAGGAATCGTTTCCCTGCTGCATCCACATCGCCCTCATCATCAAACCAGACAACTTCTGGCAAAAACAGAGGACCAACTTCGGCAGCTCCAAGTTTGAGTTTGAGGTACGGGACCGTTCGATGTCATGTGTTGTGAGGCGTCCATCACTGCACATTCACACTTTCTTTGCGTGTTTTAATTAGTGCATGCTTTAATATACTAAAAATGGTGTCGTTGTGTTAATCCGGTTTGTGTTTATTAGTGCTTTTTGAAGGAATTAAAGGCATTTTAGTGTTTGCAGAATACAAAAATACTAGATTATTCTCACACACTCCTCTGAAAAATCAGGTGAAACATCCTCGCCGCTGCATTTCACTCCAGCTTATTAATTAATAATCTGCGGGTTTGTCTGTGACATCCGATCTGTGTTGGTGTGAGCGTGTGAAGGTGGATCTGGCCGTGTGGGAGTGTGTGGGTGTTGATGTTCTGTCTCTCTCTTTGTGTGTGTGTGTGTGTGTGTGTGTGTGTGTGTGTGTGTGTTGGGGGGGGGGGTGGGGGATATGACTGGGTGAATGTAAATGTGGCTGCAGCAGAAATGCTTTTTTGGCATATTTTTCTGCATTTATTATGTATCGAGTCTCGATTGCGTGATGCTGGTGCAACTTTTTCGTTCACAGAGCCGTCAGAGTGGGGTTTATTTCAGGCTTGTTTTTATTTGAGCGCAGTGCTGTTTGTTTTTATTGGAGGAGAAGCTTTCGTGCGCGTGTTTGTGTGTGTGCGTTCGGTTTGACAGCACATGTGGAACGAAATGACGGCTCGTGTCACAGCTGCAGAAATTTCCAGTGCAAGAGAATAATGTTTCAGATCAAATGATAATTAGCATCTCAAACCTCCATGAATAAAACATGATCATGCCATTGTTTGATGAAGACCAATTGTACTCTAGACTAGTGTGTTGCGGTGACATCATCACTGGCAGTTAAATGTCATGTCGGAATTATGGTAATAATAAAAGAGATTCTACTCTGAGCTTCACGTCACGTCCCTTGGACTCAGAGAAAAGGTTTGTTTCTATGGCAACCTTCATAACACCAAAAAGATCAATGTGCGGCTGTGATGTGAATGATCACTACGTCAATTCTGCTCTGTTTTCTCGTGTGAAATATTGAAGAGAAATTGAGGGAAACAGTGGTGGATGGAATGGTATGTCACAGAAATATAGCTGTAGCCAAATAATTATCTTGAACAATTGAAGCCACTAGCATTTGGGTTGTTTTTACATGATGCCACAATGGTCTAATGGGGGATGCAGGGCTTTCCAGTACAAGTAATTAGAATAATTTTTACTAGTGCTGTCAAACGATTAAATTTTTTAATCGCGATTAATCGCATTAATGCCATAGTTAACTCACAATTAATCACAATTAATCACACATTTTTATTTATTCTAAATGTCCCTTGATTTCTTTTTGTCCCATTATTTTTTCTTATTTTAATGCTCTTATCAACATAGAAAAGTGGATCGGCTTGCTTTGTTCAAATGTTTGTTTTATTGAAAACAACATTGGCATACTGTAGTGTTCGATTTCACACCAACATTCTCACTTGAAGCAGTCATTCACACTTGGAGCAAATAATCGCTCACACAATGTAACACTGTCCATCAATAAAAGGGTGAAAAAAAATACTTTGTTGCACAAACAGCCCCTTCAACAGCCCTTTCTAAGGGATCAAAACAAAATAAAATTACAAAGTGCACATGCAAGGTAAACTAGGACTCCGCCTATAGTGCAGTTAAACCAGGGGTCGCCAACTAGCGGACTCCGGTCCAAATCCGGACCGCAAAGCTTTTTGACGTAGGCTAATGAAACAGTTAACGTTGCAATGCTCACTGTTACTACGTTCAGACCCAGACGCGCGGTCAAGCATGCAGGTGCGTTCACACCGGACGCGAATGACGCGACATGCACGGCGCTTAATTCGCGCCGCAGAATGTCTATTTGCGTCTTTGCATTGACTTAAATCACTCGCGCAAAACGCTTCATTCGCGTCCGGTTTGAATGCACCATCAGAGCAGAAAGCAGCACTCAAGACAAGCACTTTTAGTTGAAGACCCCTGAGTTAAACCATGGCATAATACGTTTCTCATTTCGGCGTCTCACGCTTGCCATCCACGTCTACTCTTTTAATGGCCCAAACAAGTGTGGGCAGCCGCAGCGTGCCTGATGTTTTGTTTCCGGTCTAGCTACATCCGGAGTGGTGTTGTAGTTTTTCTAACGTTACTAGTTGCTGCAACAGCATGTGAAAAAACTACAAAGTTTGTTAGACCAAAAAGAACGTTAATCTCGCGATAAAAAAATTGACGCCGTTAAAATAGGTTTGCGTTAACGTCGTTAATAACGCGTTTAACTGACAGCACTAATTTTTACATAAAATGAATTCAAAAAGGCCTTTTCACACTGACACTGTCTACACTGGACGCGACAAAACGACCGTTGCAAATCCATTTGTCCGTCCTATGAGAACTAGTGATGGGGAGTCGACTCCAAAAGAGTCAATTCCTCGTAACCCTCCACACACACCTCCGCAATAGAATCGCAATTGGCTAGTACGTTGTTTTGTTTACTCGCCAGACTGATAGACTATTTTATTTATATTAGTGCTGTCAAACCGATTAATTGCGATTAACCGCATCCAAAATAAAAGTTTGTTTACATAATGCATTTTGTACTGTGTATAAAATGCTAGTGGCTTCAATTGTTCAAGGTAATTATTTGGTTACAGCTATATTTCTGTGTGATTTTTCATTCCATCCACCACTGTTACCCTCAATTTCTCTTCAATATTTCACACGAGAAAACGTAGCAGAATTGACGTAGTGATCATTTAAAGGAACACTCCACTTTTTTTGAAAATAGTTTTTTCTAACTCTCCTAGAGTTAAACAGTTCCATTCAGCCGATCTCCGGGTCTGGCGGTAGAACTTTTAGCATAGCTTAGCATAGATCATTGAATCTGATTAGACCGTTAGCATCTCGCAAAAAAAAAATGGCCAAAGAGTTTCGATATTTTTCCTGAAAATAGTCCCCTGCACTCTCTCTGTGTAAGCAGGCTGTCACATTGGTTATGTTGACAGAAGTTAGACTATTTTCTTGCGCTGTGTAATATCATTGCGCCGCTGCACTCATGGTACGGCAGCAAAGTTCCTCGATCATTACGCAGGAATGACAGTATAGTTCCTAGCCATATCGGCCTAGAAAATCACAACTTTTCATTTTCCGTCGGTCTTAGTACACGATGTAACTACAGAAGAGTCGAGTTTTAAAAAGGAAAATATGGAAACTCTTTGGTCATTTTTGAGCGAGATGCTAACGGTCTAATCAGATTCAATGATCTATGCTAAGCTATGCTAATAGTGCTACCGCCAGACCCGGAGATCGGCTGAATGGATTCAAAAACGGTAAAACTCAACTGTTTAACTCTAGGGGAGTTGGAAAATGAGCCTATTTTCAAAAAAAAGTGGAGTGTTCCTTTAATTTTTTACAGTCTATGGTCTTCACACTAGAGTTTACTGTACGTCAAATACAGGCACGCTGCGCATCCGTTGAAGTAGACAGATCACTCGACGGAGAGCGAAACAGTTTCTCTGAGTGTTCAGTGAGTGAAAATATATCTATGCTAAACTTATTCTTAGCCTCTAACACACACACTGGCAAGTAAAATCTGAGAATTTATGAGCCAATGGCTAATGATAGGTATTGTTTAGTCGCCCAGAGGGAAGATTTAATCGCATTGTAGACGGTTGCCTCGACTCTGAATAGCCTCAGAGTCGGGGTCGACTCCAGCACAGGAACTGACTCTCGGTGTCGACAGTGGTTTTTATCATTTACTATTTGTTGACAAAAGCTGTTCCTATTGCTGAATAGCCTATTGATATTAATATGCTGCACAGCTGGCCGTAGCTTTTGAAAATATGATCACAATTGGGATCTATGCTGGTAAAATTCATTTCTTTCTGCAGAATACTGATCATTCTGCCGGGGAAGGCA
The DNA here is from genome assembly GCF_949357685.1 of Gobio gobio. Classification (NCBI taxonomy): domain Eukaryota; kingdom Metazoa; phylum Chordata; class Actinopteri; order Cypriniformes; family Gobionidae; genus Gobio; species Gobio gobio. Next base: position 7,970,716 of record NC_137104.1, read on the forward strand.
TTTATATGTAAACTGCATCATGTAATGAATAAGCTCCGCTACCCTTTTCTCCTCTTGGTAGTCGGCGCATCACTTTGCTGCTCATTTGCATAAAGTTAAACTTTTTTGGGTTTTTGGCTAAGCGGTTCACCAGCGATTTGTTGTCAATTAAATTTGCTCTCTTTAAAAATGAATCTTTTTCGCTGTCAGTGTGAACTCCTTTTTCAAAATTTAATCTCAAACTTCTTCAGTAATAAAGTTTACAATGGTGTCGTTGTAGTTAATTGAAGCTATTAAATAGTCATCTTGGTTGATTAAAATTTAAATAAAACATTCAATTAGAAAATTGGAAATGTAGGGCCTGAATGACGTGTCAATAGATTAGTTTATGAGAATACGGCGATTTGCGTGGAATGCGGCAACGCATTGCATTGTTTACATTCATCCCTAATCCCATAATGTTTCACACAAAACAAGACTCTAGAGCAGATGCTAATGACTAAGTTAGTATGGCAACGGCACTTATTACGGTTGCATTCATAAAGCGTTTTGTTTTTTACAAGCGTGACAAAAGCGTAATATAACTGACCTGTACATCAGGACTCTCAACCGCATTCTCGACAAACCTGCGCTGAATGAACAGAACCGCACTGGAAGACTATTTGTCTGCCACGTCATATAACGTGAAAGCCACACTGTACTGTGTAATCATGATGGGTTTAGTTTACTCTGAAGAGACAGAGAAATGATTTGCATTCATCCGATGATCCACCGAAGCTGCTGTGGTGCGCGGCTCAAACATACACTCTGCACTCGGTTACAAAGCTTTTAAACTCCTTGTTGGTAATTTAAAATCATCGATGAACTCACTCCTCGATTGGACTTGTTTATGTAATAGCACGCATACAGATATGTATTTAACAGATACTTTAATCTGCCGAATGAACACACTATTTCCTCACCTAAAGACCTCATACCTGTAAGCTGCCAAATGCTGTCAAATCACATTTGTATTACTGATAGATGTTTTTTAAATCTTGGCACGTCATTTTTTTTTTTATTTTGGGATTTTTTATTTGTAATGTAAGTATTTTATGAGAGAATTTTTGCATAAAACGTTAAAAGATTAATGGCAGAAATTACGATTATTTTTTTTTTATTGGTAGGTTACCTAAAGGATTAATTGACTGATCTGAACATAATAAATAGATTATCGGACTAAACGCAAAAGTAACCAATAGACTAACTGACTAAGCGTAAAAAATAATCAATAGATTAATTGACTAATCGAAGATAAAAAATGTAATGCATTAACTGACTTATCGTAAAAATGTAAACAATAGATTAACCAACAAAAAGTAAAAGCAATTGATCGATTAACTGAATAATCATACAAATAATATATAGATTAATTGACTACCTGTAAATATAACTGTTAAATTAACCAACTAATCGTAAAAGTGAACAATAGACTAACTGACAAAAAGTAAAATTAATCAATAGATTAACCGACAAATCGTAAAACTAAACGATAGTTTAACTGACCTATCATAAAAATAACCGGTAGATTAACAGACCGATCGAAAAAATAACAGATAGATTAACTGACCAATCGGAAAAATAACAGATAGATTAACTGACCAATCTGAAAAATAACAGATAGATTAACCGACCAATCGGAAAAATAACAGATAGATTAACCGACCAATCGGAAAAATAACAGATAGACTAACCAACCAACCAATCGGAAAAATAACAGATAGATTAACCGACCAATCGGAAAAATAACAGATAGATTAACCGACCAATCGGAAAAATAACAGATAGATTAACCAACCAATCGGAAAAATAACAGATAGATTAACCGACCAATCGGAAAAATAACAGATAGATTAATTGACCAATCGGAAAAATAACAGATAGATTAACCGACCAATCGGAAAAATAACAGATAGATTAGCCGACCGACCAATCGGAAAAACAACAGATAGATTAACGACCAATCGGAAAAATAACAGATAGATTAACCGACCAATCGGAAAAATAACAGATAGATTAACCGACCAATCGGAAAAATAACAGATAGATTAACCGACCAATCGATTAACCGACCAATCGGAAAAATAACAGATCGATTAACTGACCAATCGGAATAATTACAGATAGACTAACCGACCAATCGGAAAAATAACACATAGATTAACCGACCAATCAAAAAAAAACAATCAACCGATGTATTATCCAACTAATCGTAAAAATAATCGATTAATTGACTAAATGTAAAAAAATGTGCATTACAGCCCTCAAATTTAGCCTTGGCACCTGAAATAAAATAATCTGAATTACTAATAAATTTACTTACTAAAATGACTAAAACTGAAATAAAAATAAATGAAAGTTAAATATAAATATATATAAATAAATACAAATTTTAAATGACAATTACGTAAACTTAAATTAAAGTGAAAATGTGAAAAGAAAAGCTCATTTAAAATATTTATAAATACTATAATAGCATATAAATAATACAAAAATAACATTGGTTTAGAAAAGCTAAATGGAGGTGAGCTTCTGCCGTTTACATCCTTTGGCCAATCACAGGTCACTCGCATATAAATCCACCAATCGCCCCTTTTTGGCTTATCTTGACCTTTTTTCTTTTCTTTTTTTTTTTACCTCACAACACCAGAAATTGTGCATGAATTTCAGTGGGAGGATCAGAAGCACTCCCTGCCATCTGGTGGTCCATGTAAGTCCAAACAAGTGTTGAGCACAACACATGATGAAATGTTTCTGGTGGGCAGGGTCAAGGAATTTGTCATGGGAACGGCTGCAAGCTCTCATCTCGCCCACTGCTCATGACAGGCCACATTTCTCACAATTAATGAACAACAAAATATGAGCAGAAGGCAAAAAAGCAAATGCACTCCATATCTTGCATTATTCTCATTGTGGTTAATGGACTAATGGGCAGCGTGCTCGTCTGTGAAAGGCTGTCGATGCCTGCAGGACGTGGATTGATGAATAGGTTTAGACTGCATTTACCTTGAATCCACAAAAGAGACACACACCTCCGCTCTCTTCTCTTTCACGGCTTTGATGAAGCCCACTCGCGCACATTTGATTTCTTCTTCCCATCTATTCATCTGTAGAAAGAATAACAGAATATGTTTTGTCCTCTTAGGTAGAACAGACTAATATGATCAGAAATGAATGAATGGAAGAGTTGAGTCAGTCTTAATTGCGTTACTTAGTGCACGGATGCTCAGTTGCACTCACATCAGTGTTGTTATTAACTAATAAAACTAATAAAAATGGTTTTCGTTAATTGGCAAAAAGCTGAAATAAAATAAGTTGAAATGCTAAAGTGACTAAATTTGAAAGATAAATAGAAATATTTTTTTTAATTAATACAATGACCAACATTAAAAATGACATAATAAAACTAAAATAAAATTAGCTAATTAATAAATACCATAATAGTATAAAATAGTACTTTAATAACACATAAAATCTCTATCGCAAGCCTATTTCTGCGCAAATTTCCCCAACCAGGTTTGAAATGCCTTTTCCATGTTAATCCCAGTTTTTTCCGCATCAGGGCTTTTAGTTGAAGCTCACGTGTAAATGTTTTGGTTCGGTTTGGTTCATTTGCAACTAATGATAAAATCCACGCCTCTGTTTTCATTGAAAATTAATTTTTTAAATATACATTTAGTTTTTTATAATCAGTTCTCAGTTGTGAATCAAAAACAAAGTAAAAACATTTAATATTCACACAAATTAAAAGAAACCCTCATTTGTGTGCACTCAGCCGTGAGACTCACAATATTCTTAAAGAGACGGCACCTTTTTTTTTTAACTCAGTGTAAATATTTAAAAAGAGTACAAAGCATGCATGTAAACAAATAAGGTTGTAAAATGTATAATGTATAAAATATTATTCAGTTATCAGTAGCCGCTTTACCACTGTCGGGCCAGTGCGAGCCAGGACTTTCAATGGGCCGGGCTAATAGCCTGTAGCACTGAGCCCAAAACCACGCTGTGTTTCCACCGTCGGGCTAGAACAGGGGTGTCCAATCCGGTTCCTGGAGGGCCACTGTCCTGCAGAGTTTAGCTCCAACCCCAGTTAAACACACCTGAACCAGCTAATCAAGGTCTTACTAGGCATAGGGTGTGTTCCATTCGACCGTAAGTGGACTGCGAAGTGGACTTCAGAGGGTATTCCGCCATCTCAAGTGAGATTCCAATCCAAAGGGAGCGAACATGTTCAGTCCGAAGGGTACTGCGAACGGCGTAGGGGAGAAGGGAACATCGATACATCACTTCACAGGAAGTGGAGAGTGAAAAACACCCTACTGTCATTGCGCGTCGGCGTAGCATCACCTGTCTGAACGGAGCAGAGCCGTTGAAAGAGTTTTAAACAGCTCTGCTATGGAGGAGTTGATAGCATTTGAATATTCAAAGTTATTATACAAACTAGAGTATGTATGAATGGTTATGGCAATTCGTATATTATATGAATATGTAAACAAATTAAAAGTGTTGAGAAGCAGCTGAGGGCAGTTGTTTTTTTTTATATTTTACTTTATTTACCTCAGGAATGTTTACTATGTAGCTGCGCTTGGAAAAGAAAGTGCACGAGATGAGACCACTACAAAGACCATTGATTAAGAATAGTCTACATTAGGCCTAGTTAACCAAATCAAAATGTATTTTCATATTGAATGACAGGTGCAGCTTCAAATGTGTTCATAGTCAATACAACTTCTATGTAAACTAATAAAACTATTGTTTTGATTATATGTTTTAGATACATACTGTGTCTTTTGTAAATGTATATAGGCCTACGTACTATATGGTTTTAAATTTGAAAGTAAAGTAAATTACAATATTAATTTGTTATATCATAATCTGCGCGACCCCGTCTTTGCCTTTCTTTGATGACGTTGTAGGGCGTTCCAAATGAGCGATTATTGTCAGCGAAGTCCACTTCAACTGATATACCGTGCTCAGGGAGTAGGGAGCAGTGAACAGTGCGTAGGGACCCTGTCGAATGGAATGCAGCCATAGAATAATCCAGGCAGGTGTGTTGAGGTAAAATTGGAGCTAAACTCTGTAGGACAGTGGCCCTCCAGGACCGACTTTGGACACCCCTGGGCTAGAAGCTCCGCAGCGCTTCACTAAAACCCACACATATCACGCCTCTCTGGAACAACGTCACACAAACCCATCATTTCACCAACAATAGAAGTGTTATCAGAAAACGAATCAGAAAGAAATCTCTGGAAGTAGCGAGATCGCAAAACCAACATGATAAAAGCGGATGTTTTTAGGCATTTTTGACATTTGCGTAAAGATTTAAAACCCAAGCATCAATGTTTTACCACAGTTTTACAATAAGAAGGGATACATTTATCATAATGAATTAATTTGTGTCAATATTGCACATTAGTTACAGAAAAGAAGTGATATTTACAGCTATTCTACAAAAAAGGACATCTTTTTCAGTTGTGTCTGTTTCTGCGTAGTCACAGATGTGTTTACATCACATTTAGAAAGAATCATAATTTCAAAAAAAATTCCACCAAAAACACAACCAGTGACAGTCCCAATACAGTAGTCAGAGAAAACGGGAAGCTCCCAAAAAACAGAGTTGCTTTATTTTATGACACATGCGGAGCTAAATATGGAGACGAGACGTACCAACAGATTGTGATAGCCTGTATGATTTGTCTGATTTCTTCATGCAGTCGTATTTATCATGTTTACTGTAACGGTTGGCGCGCATAGTCTTTTGCATCCCATATAAATATGTCTGCCTTATACAGTGGTCAGAATCCACATCGGATCACAAACAGAAGCTATTTCAAACACTCACTGCTGTCTGAAAGTGAGTTTTGAGCTAAAATGATTTTAAAAGTCTTTAAAGGGTCATGAAAACCCCCTGTTTCAGCAGCCGTCAGTTCTCAGCACAGTTTTGAAAAATGCTATAAAAGTGGGCGTGGTTAAGCTGTGGAGTGGAGCGGATGAGGGGAGACTGACTGACAACACAGTTTTATGAGCCGTTTGATCGGTAAATGGGCCGTAAAGAGCGGTTACACTCACAGTGTGGATGAATCGCGTTTGTTTTGAAGACTCAGGATTTATTGAAGAGAACTTATATGATGCAGAAACACTTGTTTTTGATCCATTAATGCAATCTCACTCTTTGAAGCGCCTGTCAATCAACGCGTGCTGCTGGACACGCAGTCTCATGAATAATTAAGCGAGGCCTCTTATAGGATAAGGACTAGTGTTGTCAAAAATTTCGATATGTATCGTTACTGAAAATATCTGAAACGTTACGATACTCCTTTTCTACAGTATCGATACCAGCTGCGCTCTCCTCTGTAACCGACAGCGAGTTGACACGCACCCGCCTCTCATTCAGTCCGGTTAACCCTCTGAACACGGCGAACGTGTGTTCTGCTGGATTTTTCCTCATGACAGCGTGTTAGTGTTGGTGTGACTGGTCTGAATTTCGCGCGAGGTTGCACATAACGTTAATTCTACTAATTTCAGCAGATTTCACGTTCGCATCTGAAGCGCACACACATACCGTAATAAAGCCGCATCTGACATACAAGTGCAAAAATGAGCTCCTTTTCCCAGCTTATTAATGGTCAAATACACTCGAAAAATGTTTCAATGTCCATCTTAGTGAGTATTAACGTAAACAGTCGTAACCAGGAACAGTGTTTGGGATCCATGCGTGCGTCAGGTCTTAAAGGGACAGCAGTTATTTATTATTCCAACTACAAAAAGACAAACGATCACTTACTGCTCTGGACTGATTAACTTGTGTAACTTTAATGGATTAATCTGTATTTAATTTTAAAAAATGATTATTTGTTTGATTATTATTAGTGATTTTTTCAATAGACAGACAAAAAAAGAAACTATTAAAAATATCTATTTGACAGTATATGAAGCGTTTTTTCCCCCCGTGGTATCGAAAATGGTATCGAATATCGATACTTTTTTAGGTATCGTATCGAAGTTAGAAATTCCAGTATCATGACAACACTAATAAGGACACGCAGTCTCATGAATAATTAAGCGAGGCCTCTTCTTATAGGATAAGGACATGCAGACTCATGAATAATTATGTGACACCAATGAGTCATCGCCATACTATAGTACGAGAAAACGTCACATTCTGTGACATTAGCCGCGTTTCCACCACAGGAACTTTCCCGAGGAACTAGGAACTTTGGGGTGGTACTTCTGGGTAATTTCGGTGGAAACGGGGCTATTGATACAAAGATGAATTTAAACCCGGAAGTTGAATATAGCGCTAAAATGTACTAATTTTCTCCAACAATCAAAACGAATGGATGGTAACATTAACTTCTATGATGCTCAACAACTCATAACGCTGTTAAAATCTCAGAAAATTTGGTTTAGAGTTTCATGACCCTTTAATGCTGATGTTAACTGGTGTATGAAATCATCCGCGGCGCTGCCGTCTCCAGACTCAGATCAACTCCGCCTTTGTTCGTAACCACTCCTCAAGCCTGAGTTGGCCCGCCTTGGACCAAGGTATTTGGTGTCCAAAAAAACCTTGGCCCCTGGCCCCGAAGAAACCCCTGACAAGGCCCGATCAAGCCCCGGAAGCGACAATGGACTGGCCCTGGCACACCCGCATTTGGCCCGACAGTGGGCCTCACTTTAGGTCTCGGCGTAGTTCTCAAAATCGGGCTAAAGTGTGCATTTCATGGATTCCCGAACGCTGGCGCTACGTCATATTCTCGCATGCGTCGTGGAGGCACACACGGAAGACAATAACAAGTTGGATAAAGGTGTTATTTTTATTTATTTTTTGCGCACAAAAACTATTGTCGTAGCATCGTAAAATTATTGTAGAGCCACTGTGGTGAGATGGACTTTGTAACGACATTTTAAGTGCCTTTTATGGGTCTTGGGAGTGTAAATGTACTGAATGCCAATGGAGGCCTATCTGAAGCCTTTATCAGCCATCAGCTTTCAACTAAAATATCTTCATTTGTGTTCCGAATATGAACGGAGGTCTTACGGGTGTCGAACGACATGAGGGTGAGTAATTAATGACAGAATTTTCATTTTTGGGTGAACTAACCCTTGAAGAATTTAACCAACAAGGACATTTTATAGATTGGTTTAACGGCACAGAGGAACAATACCAATGATTTTTTTTTTATATTATTACAAATTTTACAATTTGTAATTTGTAAATATTACCTTTTTGCTGGGTTGCCCCACCCACTGAGAAACAACAAACAAACATTTATATTAAACATCAAATATGTTCTGATTGGATGTGGTTGAGTTTTGCCGCAGTTTCCACGCAGATTTGTCACTGGACATTTGACGCATGCTTGGAGCGTAGTGAGAGCCAAAGTTTATTATTTTAAATATTTTGCAAATATACATTTTGTATAAATGGCGTGCATATACATTTGTATTCAAATTTACATATTACCCGAGGCTCTTCAGTTGGTCAGAGCTGCTGGTTTGTATTACTGCAGTGCTGGTGGTGGTGATATCGCCCTTTCTGACGCCCTCGGGCTTCATGCTGGGAGTCTGTCTGTCTGTCTCTAGGTAGTTTGGACCTCAGGCGGTCCCCGAGTGGCTGTATGAAATTAGATTTATGCCCCCGGTTAAAAATAGCTGTTCCACCTTGCTGATCATTAACGGAGCCTGGAACGGCTGCATCAATTCACGTAGGATTTAGGGCATTAGGACGTCATATTGTGCATCGTGGTGTTTTGCATATTGATTTATTTTCCTGTTCCACCCCAATCCTTTCTCTCCTTAATGTCCATTTTCTGTTCTTTTCATTCCTCCATCATGCCCACTTCAGACCACAATGGTTTCCCTGGAGGGCTTATCTAAGGTGGTGGACCCGTCCCAGTTAACGCCCGACTTTGAGGGCAGCCTGGACTACAATCATGAGGAGTGGATCGAGATCCGCGTGGCCTTCGAAGACTTCACAGGCAACGCTCGGCACCTGCTCGCCCGTCTGGAGGAGATGCAAGAGACGGTCACACGCAAAGACTTCCCGCAGGACCTGGAGGGAGCCCGGCGCATGATAGAGGAGCACGCAGCCCTGAAGAAGAGGGTGATGAAGGCTCCCATGGAGGAGGTGGACAGCGAGGGCCAGAGGCTGCTGCAGAGGATTCAAAGCAGCGAGAGCTACGCTAACCGAACTGTGCCTGTGCCGCCCGGGCAGAGGGAAGGGCAAGGACAGCCCAACGCTGACACCCAGGGCCTGGTGCCCCGCATTTCATCCCTACTAGAGAAACTGCACAGCACCCGGCAGAACCTGCACCAGGCCTGGCACGTCCGCAAGCTGCAGTTGGACCAGTGCTTCCAACTCAGGCTTTTCGAGCAGGATGCTGAAAAGGTGAGATCCGCGCACGCACACCCAAGAGACATGAAGAATTACAGCCTTGCATGCTATATTATTGGTTTCATTGTTTGCATATTTTACAGTATTTATGCCATAATGATGCTTACCACGAGAGGATACAAGAAGCTGAGCTCGTGAGTCAAAAGAGCTCACTGCAGCCACTGATTATATATTGTTCATCCAAAGCATATCAAATATCATCACTGAATTATATTCTGATCTATTATTCTTTCTTACGATTATATTTTTCAAAGATTCAATGACATTTCAAAATGATAATATTGCAGGTGTTTTCATTGCACGCTATTCAATTTATAAAATCTTAAATATTTGTAATTTTTAGTGAAATTATTTGGTAGTTGGAGGTGGTGGTGGGGTTTCCTTTGTAAGGCACTTACAATGGAAACGAATAGAGCAAGGCAAATAGTCATAAAGTCAAATAGTCAAAAAGAATTTACATTATATATTTAGAATCACTTACTAATGTTTTCTAGCTCGTGTAACTTTCACATGATACACACATAGACACAAGAGAAAAACTTTTTATATAGAGGCAAATCAAAAACACAGGAATTACATCGTTGACAACTTTATTTATATATATATATATATATATATATATATATATATATATATATATATATATATATATATATATATATATATATATATATATATATATATATATATAATATTTTTATATATTTAGTATTTTATTATATATAGAATATTGTATTTTTATTATGATTTATTTATATAATATATATTATATATTTATTTTATATAAGAATTTATTTTATTTATATTTTATGCCATTTTATTTAATGTAATTTTAGAGATTATTTTCTTAATTGATATTATGCCACAAATGTTGTCAATACAGCTAACTTGTGTTGATCGTGGAATATCCTTTGACTCGAAGGACTCCTGTTGGCCAACACAATATTCAAAGCCATTTGTAACATTTTAATCTAGATTATGGTTATATTATTTTGATGTATGAATAATAATCTATTCATTTTAATACTTTTGAATCGTCCTTCGCCCCCTAAATTGAAGCATGTTTTAATTCTATCTGGATCTGTGCATATATTTACAGAAGTTCTCACTAATTCGACTCAATGTTTCTAATAGTGGGTGGAAGATTTGCATGTTGCTAGGAAACCAGCAGCTATTCTTTGCTCCTGAGAAATGGGTCATTTTTATGATTTTCTATTTTTAACCATTTCAGCTGTATGAACACAACGATGCACGTGTTCAGCAGATATGCACCCAATGGGATATCTTGCATTACAAACACGCACATACACTAATAAACCTGCTTCTAGTCAGATTGTGTGCCTGACGTGTGTATGATCCCTGCAGATGTTCGACTGGATCATGCACAACAAAGGGCTGTTTCTGGCTGGATACACTGAGATCGGCAACAACCACCCCCACGCCATGGAGCTGCAGACCCAGCACAACCACTTCGCCATGAACTGCATGGTGAGAAGATTTCTACCAGAGTTGCATTATCTCCAGTAAAAATGATGTCACTAGTTACGTTTACATGGTTTCAATCAGAATGAAATCACTCTGATTGATGAATCCAAACATAGTGTTTACATGAACGCTAAATAAAGTGATCGGGTTGATGAGCGCATTTATATGTCACAAGCTCCAAACCGGAATTGAGCATTTGTAGGGGTGTAAGGGTTGAAATTACTCATGGCTCGGTTTTTAACACAGTTTTAGGGTCACGGTTTTCGGTACGGTTTGGTATGTGAAGAAAATAAGAACAAACAATCAAACTACAAGAAACAGCGCAAATAAATACAATAGAGCAAAGATACAAATAAAATAAACAGTTTTTCAGGTATCTAACAGTAGTTGAATAAAATGTAAAACAACATTGCATATAATCTTCACTGTATAAATTAAATAAAAAATAAAAAAAGCTATTCAGTCAATAGCAGTGAGTGATTTCCTTGTCTTTTGTTGGATGATTAACATTAAAAACAGACAGCAGGAATATTAGGCTGCTGTCACTTTCAGACATAATGCACGGATCCAGTAGACTGATGCACATGTGTTGTCTTTCTTGACTGTTTACGTTCACTCAAGACCTATTCAACGGCGAGCATGTTGACAATTTTTGTGTGAAATGTTCAGACACAACACCGGTTACATCACTTGCCCACCGTGGCACCACCCCCACCGTCGTTTGGATTTTTATAGTAATAAAATCATTTAGTTCAGTTAGAGAACAGACACTACAATTAAAAACTGAACGTGTCTGCTCAATACAGTGTGAGCCGAACGAGAGTCACAGCACAAACGCAGCAGGAGTTATCACGGCTTTGATCGCAGAGTGATCAAGATGATCGCGGAAGATTTGGTTTCAAAGTGAAATGTAAAAGCGCCTATTTAAGTGAGTTTGTCATTGTACCGTTTTGTTGTTTTGTTTTTCATTAATAATAATAGGCTAATGAACCCACCATTCAAGCAACCCCAGGGCTCCAGACTGCGACTAAATAGTCGCATTTTTGCGCGGACCGTTTATCAGCTCGGAGCAATAACAGAAATCGCAGCGTGAGCTCATACATGGGCCGTTCTTGATCACGCGACATTGTTACTAAACAACGCTGGGAGATCTAGTGAGAAAGCATTTTAATTCACCTCAGTATTAATAACATCGCTACTGCGAGAACAAGTGGGAAGCGTTTGGTGCAGAATTATCTGTTATAAACCACAGATATCAGAGCAAACAGAGCTGACGCGGAGACCAGGAGAAACATTTTGAAACATTCAGGGGTTTCAGTCCACAAATTATAAGCATTCACCATGGATTTAATGTAGTAACACCCTATGGTATTGTGGAAGAAATAGTCAAATGTTTTTTTTATTTGAATGTTTTTTATTACATTATTCATCTCACAACCTTTTGAAAGTGAAATTCAAGCACTTTGTGTTTCACACAAAGTGTTTTACACTTTTTCAAAGCTCTAAATATTATCCAATTTTAATATTATTTTAAGTGTGATGATTTGTAAAACTAAACGTTTAAAGGTGTTGGCCACTTTATGGCAGAAAAACAAACAAAACAAAAACCCACTATAACCAGTAGGTGGTGGCATAGGAGCACTTATTTGACTTATTAGACATTTCCACTCCTTAATATATGGAAAAAAGTAGGAAGTCTCATGAAAAACTAAACCTTTTCTTCAAATTATGACTGGATTACACATAAAACAAGAAAAGAGTGTTCCTTTTAGTTCAGTATGACACTATAGAAGAACAATAGTAAAAAAAATTCTGCAAACGAATTCAAGCTCAGCGCTTCACAGTATTTATTTGTAATACAGTGGAAATTAGTAGATTTGGTTAGCATGTTGATTTATGGTGTGCGCCCCTAAATTTTCTGGTTGTGCCTCTCAGTTTGGGGCCTCTGTGCTCCTAATGATAAAGGTTAGTCTGGGGCCCTGAACCCGCCTCCGAATTGGTGCTAATTCTAAACTGAAAGTAAAATGAGCACGGCCGCACGGGCATTCATTCAGGGCCACACAGTCATTCATTCACGGCCGCACAGGCATTCACAATGCGTGTCCAGTCTGGCACTTTTAAATTGATGCCTATGGAAGCTTAACTTTCATAGGAATTCATTGAAAACAGTCGCTTTGCTCCGGGACATTTTAGGGACATTCTAACTGCCTTCTATAGGCTTCATCACAGAGAGAGTTGTTGCTCTGCATCATATTCTTATCAATCAACTGTATGAAATGCAAGATGACCTAAGTAGGTCTGGGGCGGGGCAAGTGCGTTAAATGCGTTAAAAATTTGAACGTGTTAATTTATACCGTTAATAATTAATCTAATTAACGCGTGAAATTGACAGCCCTCGTCTGTGTATGAGAGTCCAAAGCCAGGCCTGCTAGAATGACATGGAGAATTGTAGATTGTCACAACGGTCATTTATTATTCAACAACAACTCGTTCCTTGCGTCATACGTCATAACGCCATTTCTACATCATTGCACATGCACAGAATGTCCAGTTTTGGTTTTCAATCCGATCAAGTGTTTCCTATCGAAAGGATTAGAACAATCCGAATTAAATGTCAATCGGACTTGGCCAATTCCTTCCAATTGACATTACATGTGACTTTTTTTTATTCCGACTGTGCTACTAGTCTGATTACAAACAGGTTATTAGGGTCCATGTAGACGCAGCTACTGTCACTCAGTACCTACATCCTGTATCCCGTAATGTTCCCACAGCGTAAACCGGTACGCACACACTGCCATTTCTTTCACTCACTGACTAAACTAATGTTTTTCTTCCATTTATGTTGCGTAATGGTTTGCGTTTGACAATGTAAGAGCCGATTCTTTATTCAGTGATGGTGACTCATCATATAATCAGAGATGAAGCATAGACCGTGATCCACCTAAGTGCTTCCTGTTTGGGTGGCCGCCCACCAGCTGTGGGCCCTGTTAGGGGCGTCCTTTAAAAATCCCCATTACTGTAGGGAGAAGTATTGATCACTTCCTGTTTAAAGAGGCAGAAAGAGGATGTAGGCATATTGAGTCTTCAAATGTTGACGTAAAAGTTTAATGATAGCATTAATGTACTTATGCTGTAAGCCTTCAAGGACGGTGTGGATAATGGTTCCTCGCTGATTTTGTTATACCTAATTAGTAATAAGTTTGGAGGTGTTTTTATGTTTTTGAAAGAAGTCTCTTATGCTTTCAGAGGCTGCAATGATTTGATCAGTAAAACCGTAATATTGTGAAATGTTGTTACAATTTAAAATAACGGTTTTCTATTTGAATACATTTCAAAATGTGATTTATTCCTGTGATCAAAGCTGAATTTACTTCACATGATCCTTCAGAAATCATTCTAATATGAGGATTTGCTGCTCAAGAAACATTTATTATTATTATTATCAATGTAGAAAACGGTTGCTTAATATTTTTGTGGAAACTGTGAAATGTTTTTGATGAATAGAAGGACAGCTTTTATTTAAAATAGAATTATAAATGTCTTTACTGTCTGTCACTTTTGATCAATACGCTGACTAAAAGTATTAATTTCCTTAAAAAACAGCTCTTAAACTGCTGTTAAGCGTCTCCTGGCATGTATCGTGTTGTCTTCCAAAAGCGGAACAGCTGTATGAAAAATGTACACATTTAACAGTGTTATTAAATGTTATTAAATTAGTATTTTTAAAGATTAACTTTAAATGGATGTTGAATGATGACAAAGGACATTTAAATAAAAAATAGGGCGAATGAGCATTCACAGTTAAATGTGAATCCATTATCGGTTGATATTAGGGGTGTAACGGTACACAAAACTGACCTCGGTTTGGAAGTCACGGTTCGGTACAGCAGTTTTACCAAATTGTTTTTTATTTATTTTTATTAAACAGTGGTTTACTGAAAAAAATGTCCTTAAATTAATTCAATTATAACTCAAAGTTTCTTAAAGATAATGCTGTAGACTATATAGGGAGCCCTTTCTTGCACATTACTAAAATATTAAAGGTTAACAACAGAACCCAAACTATTAGCCTAAGTTGCTATTTATTTATTTATAGATATAATAATCAACACTCAAATAACACATTGTATGCAAACATGTAAACTTCACATTAGGACGTTTTTGCATTAACTTCTAAATCTAATTATAAAATTATGTTTTTTCTCCAATTCATTGTTGAAATAATTTATACACAGTGTCTGTCATTTTCATGACAGATTTATTTAAACATACATTAAATAATCAAAACATCACTAACAGGGTAAGTAGAATATATTATATATAGGCTAATATAGTTCATATATTTAGTGAAAGAGTTGATTTCTCTAGTGAACTAACAGCTGTGGACACTGAATGACTTCTGAGGTAAATGCGTGACATTGTTTTCAAGCTGTTTTATTGACATATTTCTGTTGTTGAAACACTGATTGAGCGATTACACGACATATGAGACATTTCAGTAAGTTGTAATGTATCCTCATACCTTCAAATGTTGATTCATGTTTATTCTTTGACTAGGAAGAGATGATCACGTTCACGTACGCCGCACTGCTGCTTGAACTGACGCGCCTATACCATGATCTGTTAGGCCTTATTAAAGAGCATCAAAACGGCATTTATCGTTTGAATTCCGTGATAAAATGGACTGAATACTTAATATGTTCATGTGGGAACTCGGATTGAAGTGTGTTCCGCGCTTAAAACAAGCCGACTGTTAACTGTTAAAGATTGCACTCGGGAACCGTTCAGTACACACGTGCACCGCACCGGAAGCCCTGTACTGAAGCGGTTCGGTACGAACATGTGTACCGTTACACCCCTAGTTGATATATATATCCATTCTCTACCGATAAATTAAATAAAATTGTAATATTGGTCAATAATTAATGTATCGATCTCATTGAACACTTTTTAGTCATACAATAGTGGCCAAAATTGATGTGCTGAGGGGATATTTGTTGATCCTACAAGTTTGATTAACAAAATATCATCAAAATATGAGGGACATTTTTATATGACAGAAGACCAAAACACTAAACTTCCTTAAGGTATTTATCTGACAAAATTATTCTGCAAAAAAGGGTAAACTACAGCTGAAATGCAAAAAAAAAAATGCATATAAAAAACAAAAAGCTACACTGACTATAACAATCAGTTATTCATATTTTGTTGGTTTTCTCTTGTTTTTGCATGCGTTCATAATTTCTTTCTATGACAACCTCATGAAAAATTCTGTTGCTACAATTTAAACGAATAAAACGATTGACTCCAAGCACAACTAGCAATATGCTTACAAAAACCTGACCAAATGTTTTATAATATTTGAAAAAAGGTTGAAGATGTCCGTTTTCCAAGACCAGGCTTCACTGTTGGCCGCTGCTGTGCCTCATATTGATGTGTTGGCGTTGTGACTGGTAGTAATTTTGTTGTTGTCGTCGTGTCCCGCAGAATGTTTACGTGAACATAAACCGCATCATGTCGGTGGGGAACCGTCTGCTGGAGGCGGGCCACTATGCGTCCCAGCAGATCAAACAGATCTCAGGTCAGCTGGAGCAGGAGTGGAAGGCCTTCGCTGCTGCGCTGGACGAGAGGAGCGCCCTGCTGGAGATGTCTGCTACTTTCCACCAGAAATGTGACCAGGTCAGAGAGAGCATTGCTGCGTCTCGGTGTACAGTATGTGTACAAGTTGTGAATTGGTTCGACTGTAGATGTGATTTTTCATAATTAGAATGACTTCACATGCTGTTAAAACTGAATGATAAACAGACTTAGGCTTTGATTAATTTAGAATAACAAAACAAGCTTTTTTACATGTCTTTAGTGTGTAATGTTGCTGTTTGAGCATGAATAATGTCTGCAAAGTCCCTCCAGCGGGAGTTATTCTCTATATCAGTGTCACTGTTTCTGAACTCCCTGAAACGCCTCCATTATAGTCTTGAGTTTTCTTCTGGGAATAAACACGTCACAATATTCCTCATTTAAATAATTCCCATCCCAAGACATAAGCTAAATAAAGGGCGGGTCTGGTTGAGTTAGTTAGTAGTTAGTAGTGTGTTGAAACTCGTGGTTATGGTAAGGGGCGTGACATTTCCCAAACACGCTCGAAGCGGTTGACCAATCAGAGCACTGTGCGCTTTTCAGAAGGAGGGGCTTCATAGAGACAGGAGCTAAACCGAGCGTTACTGACAGACTGAGAAGAGAGGAGCTAGTCTGACGTCTCATTCAGATTCTAGTCAGAATATGAGTCTGATACTGCTCCATTGGGCTGTGATTATGGGGCGTGTTTCAACCGAACCAGGAAAGAAAATGCCTCTGCACTCAATTGGATAGACCTACAACCAATCAGAGCAACGGAGTAAGTGATGTGTTGAGCGACGCAAAGTTGTCAACAGAACTCAACTGCACACGCTGGAAGAAGTAGAAGAAGATGATGAGTGTAAACCATCTGTGCCGGTGTTGTAAAAAGAATTTAAGGATACACAGAGTACTTACCAACACGATCATCATTTTTGAGAGAAATAGTAAAGGTGAATGCATATACCAACAAGTTCTCCGTTTAGTAAACAAATTCATCCCAAGCGCTCTTTGGTGACGTGATGATAACGTTACTGTTGATCATCTGTCTATCATCGTATAAAGCCTGCCCTGACAATTTGATTGGTCCCAAAAGCTCTGGTTCGAGCATAGTTGCTCCACAACGGGTCAAGTCCAGACCGAACTTCCCGACCTCAAATGTTATGGGCGGGGCTACGTTCGGCTGGCATCCAGGCTAGTGGAGTTAGTTAGTAGTGTGTTCAATCTCACTGTTATGGTAGGGGCGTGACATTTCCCAAACACACTCTAAGAGGTTGACCAATCACAACACACTGATCCAGCCGACCAATCAGAGCACATTGTGCTTTTCAGAAGGAGGGGCTTTATAGAGACAGGAACTGTCTGACAGACGAGAGGAGCAGCAACAATGTGACAAATAATGTGTTTTTTGAACATTAAAGCATGAAAACCCGTTCTAGTAGAGCCCAAAATCAAAATTAAGACTGGAAAAGAGCAACACAATACATAATAAGCATAAAAATGTAGAATACACACATTTTGTGTGTAATATAACTATACTGAGCATTGTATAGATAACTTTTCATTTTGAATGAAAGTGAAAGTTTGTTTTAATCAGCATTTATAATCAGTTTATTTGCATTGTAAATATTCACTTGTTCTTTCTAAACGTGGAAAAATGTGATATTTGAGAGACTGCAGTAGCGAAGACAGGTGAATAAAAAATCCCTCTCACACATGCAGCGTTTTTATAGAAAGGCTGTATCAACAACAGTCTCTTTTCCAGAGATTTGTATTCCTTTTGAGCATCAGCACAACTGTCAGTCTGGAGTGGAGGCAGCCTGGTTTGGGCCGTCCTCATATATGAGATTCTGTTTGAGTTGAGGAACCAACACTCTCAGCCTCGCTCTGCTCTTCATCTCTGAGAAAGAGTGGGATGAGATGAAAGACAATTTGATTTGAATTGATATTCAGAGTGCCGCATAAGAAGCATATCTCTCATCATGCCCTGCATTTGCCCTTATTAGTTTTGAATTCACTCCAGTTCTTTTGATGTCAAGAGGTCTATATGGACACGACATACCAGAATATTCAGACAAATATGCCTATATTCAATTTAGAACTCGCCTTTATTTTAACGTGAGCTACATATTGCATGTAATTATTATATTATTGTCTTGTGAATGTGTGTATATCTGTGTCTGTCTGCAGTACATGAGTAATGTGGACTCGTGGTGTAAAGCGTGCGGGGAGGTGGATCTGCCCTCTGAACTACAGGACCTGGAGGATGCCATCCACCACCACCAAGGCCTGTATGAACACATCACCGCTGCCTACTCTGAGGTACAGAGCCGTGCGTCTCCAAATCACTAAATTGCACAGCACTCTCGAAAAACCGTTTCAGAGAACTGATCCCAAAGTAAATGGTACTAGCACATTATAGCAATTACAGGCATGTCTAAAGTGGCAATTTTAGCTAATTATATTTATTATAAAACGCTCAGTGCTATTAAGAGTTACATTGCATATAACAATACAATTTCATTTTAGTATAATAGCTTTGTATAATTGTTTTCTCATCATTGTGCCGCCCTCTTCCAGGTGAGCCAAGACGGGAAAGCTTTATTGGACAAACTTCAGCGCCCTTTGACCCCGGGCAGTGCTGATTCGCTGACGGCATCTGCCAATTACTCCAAGGCAGTTCACCATGTTTTGGACATCATCCATGAGGTTCTGCACCACCAGAGGCAGCTGGAGAACATCTGGCAACACCGCAAAGTCCGGCTGCACCAACGTCTGCAGCTGTGTGTATTCCAGCAGGACGTTCAGCAGGTGAAAACACACACACACACTCTCTCATTCACCTTGAAATACCTCACATGATCCACATGGGTGCAAGTGTGGTGCTCAGACCTGCACGTGGCATTTCATAACACCCTTGGGGGACGATTCAAAAAGCATAGAGATGATACAAAGGGATGGAAGGATATGAGAGCGAGATGAAAAGAAAAGGACATAGAATCTGCATGAATAACTGAAATAACTCCATAAGCTGTCATGTCACTAAAACAAATATGAAAATCAATTGCGTGATTCTTCATACCAATTTTGATATCACAGCAAAAACAAATATCATATTGAACTCGCTCCTTAAAGGTCCCATGGCATGACATTTTCATTTTATGAGGTTTTTCAACATTAATATGAGTTCCCCTAGCCTGAATATTGTCCCCAAGTGGCTAGAAATTTTTATCGGTGTAAACCGAGTTGTGGCTGTCTCTCTCTGCCTTTGAGAAAATGACAGGCCAGACGAGCTGATCTGGAATTTTCCTGTAATGAAGTCATAACAGGAACGGTTACCTCCCTTTCATCCGCCCAGAGAATCTGGCACGCCCATGCAAGCGCTATATTTGTCCTCGAGAGATCATGGCTTGTGAACGAGTGAATGCTGGCAGTTTCTCAGTGTTTGACTCGTTCATCTGGACAGCTGTAATGGTACATTGCATGTGTTACAAAGTTGATAATAATGATGAAGACGGACTCGGCGTGACTGGGACTCGTGTTTATTCAGAACTCTCAGATACGAACAAAATAAACTTGCGCTGACAGCGCTCTCACACCTCAGTAGTTACTATAAATAACTTTGTTAGCAATCGCTCCGTCTCTGGTACATTAGTGATGTCCGGTTCACGAACGAATCATTCTTTTGAACCGGTTCTTTTTAGTGAACCGGTCGAACCAGTTCACCAAATCGGACTGAATCGTTCTAAACGGTTCGCGTCTCCAGTCAGCGCTGATCCATAATTTACTAAAGTTACTAACTTTCTGACATGAGTGACAGCCCCTCCGACTAGAAATAAACTAATAACCTGAAGTATATTCTAGTAACTACAACATTTCACTGAACGGAGACGAGCTGAGAACTGATGAGAAGTGAACTCCGGTCCATCCGTCTCTCTGGCAGCAGACTCGTGCCTGCAGTGCCTGGTTGACCTCGTTAAACCACGCCCCCTCCGCTACATGATCTGATACTCATTTCAAATGCAAAGATGTCAGTCAATCACAACAGTGGGCGTTTTTTGCTGAAGTCTCACAGCAGACACGCCTCTTGAAACAGGGCATTCAGCCACAGGGCAAACACCAGTATAGAATAAATGCCTTTTATTTCTAAATTATGACATTTTACGATGTAAAAATCATACTTACAATATAAGTACACCTCAGGAAACATTATAAAATAATAGAAAAATGCCATGCCATGGGGCCTTTAATTTAAAAATGTTAATAATGAATATAAAATGTTTATATAATAATATTTTGTCAAAGTCTTTCATTATATTTTTGGTAATACCTACACGGTGAACAATCCCATCTCAACAGAACAAGCTTCCACTGCACATATACATATATACATATATATATATATATATATGTATATATGTATATGTGCAGTGGAAGCTTGTTCACATTACTAGTTTGTGAAGATGTTTGACACGTGTTGTTTTTTCAAACGCATGTTATAATAAGCGACTCAAACTCGCAGTGCTTTCAGACGGAGCACTGTTTACTACTGATCACAGAGTCGCTCTTCACTGACATGCTGGGCATTTATTTATTTAATTAAAATCGCAGCCTTTGTGCTTTCATAATCGCATTTCGATTAATCGTGCAGCCCTAATGTATATGTCTATCAGTGATGCGCGGGTCAATGTATAAACAACCCGCACCCGACCGACGTTTTCAACTAACCCGCCCGCAACTCGGACCGCAAAAAAAAAAGAAGAAAATATTGTAGCCTACCCGACCCGCTTCCTGACCCGCATTTTTTAAAAGTAGTAAATGCTCATCGTAGCTCATTGGGCCATTGAGAAAATGTTTCAGGCCCTGACGTGGTGCGCTCAGAGGTGCAGCAGCGAGAGCAGGCAGTTCTTGCGGCGGCCCATCATTTTCCATTTCAGCTCCAGATGCATATTATTGATGAACGCGATGTTTATGTTTCGACCCGGCTTGAAGAATTCATCAGCCCACATTTGGAAAACATTTGGAAAAGTGTGAAAGCCCTTAGGAGCGCAAACTGTTATTTTTCTGAATGCTGTATGATATAGCCTAGTGTTATGTAATACAGGCTTGATTTATTCATTTATTTCGTTTAATTTTCTTAACAATTAAGATGCTGCATGTGTTTATCGAGTCTAATCGAAGTGTGCGTCTCTCCCCCGACTTTCCCAACAAAAATCCCGCCCCCTCTCAGAAAATACATAAAACTGACTTTAAATGCGTTTAAAAGTAGCCTATTAAAATGGTACAATGGCATTGCTCAGTTCAACGTTTTGGGAAATCGGGCATTTTGTCCCGCGTCAGCATTTATTCAAAAGTTAATAACGCTCAACATTCAAAAGGTAAATAAGGATTTATTGACGATCCGACCGACCGTGACCCGAATATCATTAAAAATATTTTTGGATGACTCGTAACCGCGGGTAACCGCGGGTGGCCGCGGGCACCCGCTCATTTTGGATCAACCCGCGCATCACTGATGTCTATGTCTATATAATACCTAATAAAGTATGCAGTATGTATTATTATAATAGGGATACATGTAATATAATTATTTACTAAATAAATTACATATTTTCCATGTATTATTCCATACATTTGAACAATTAAAATCTCAAATAATAAAAGAAAACAATTTAATAAATATCATATATATGCTAAATATTAAAACACTCTTTACTTATCTTTTGGATCTTTTTTCTATCTTATCATATTTCTGATTCTGATTCAAACTTATCACATAATATACCACATAATTTGACTCTTTTTGTTCCCTCTGTTTAAATGTAGGCCATTTTGACCACGAGGTTCTTGAGAGTAGTAGTATATGCCATATTGCGTCAGTTCTTGGTTTTACCGATAGTAAAGAAAGACTGATATAGTTAATCTTTCAGTTTGGCATCCCTCGGTGTACTGCAGTGTGTCGGCAAAACATCTTACCAGCAGACTTTTTTTTTTCTTCTTTTTTTTTTTTTGAGATTCCCAAATTCATGCTTCTGGGCAGGCTTTAGTTTAGCGTGTAATTACTGTTACCGCTGCCTCTTTAATACAGGAGAGAAAACACCACTGAAACATGTTGGCTGAAGTTCTGTGGGATTATAATAGTTTACACGCAAACAGAAATAGACGCATGTCATTTAGAGTCAAGGATAAAGCGCTGCCGTAGCATTGTAGATGGCGTTTCTTTCTATTGTACATTGTTTTCATAGGTTCAGGGCCAGTTTATTGGTGCAGAGATTGTGGTTTTCTGCATCGAGGTGTTCGACCGAGAGAATGCAGAACGGCTAATTCTGTGGCTGAGGGAAAGTGTTGCCATGGAAACCACTATTCAGGTGCCGGGGATGCGTTGAGAGGCAGAGAGGGAGAGCTAGGCTTTGAACGACACCTTTATGCATATTTTTTTTCAGTCATGGACCCTGCAGTCTCACTTGTCATGCTGTCTTGATTTGACTGCCATTAACGTTAAACCTACCTGACAGGACACGTTCTCACCTGAGGAAGGACTGGAAAGCTCTGCCGCTGTCTCAAATTAATTATCTTTTTTTTTTCTCTGTGTGTGTGTAGGTTCTTGACTGGATTGAGAACCACGGTGAGGCGTTCCTCAGCAAACACACAGGGGTGGGGAAATCTCTGCATCGCGCCCGAGCCCTGCAGAAACGCCATGAAGACTTTGAGGAAGTCGCTCAGGTTTGCCATTCACTCCCATTATACAATGCCCTTTCCCTTGGGTTTTATTTGAGCGGGCTTCCCTGGATTCTTCCACGCATAAATTAAGTCTAAAGCACAGCTGATAAGAAGTAACTGAACACAAGATGACACACATTAGGGCTTGTGCAACTAGTCCTTAAGTCCATGGGTATATTTAATCTTATGTTATGTTTTTATTTTATTTTATGGAGACCCTACTCGTATTTTCCGGACTATAAGTTGCAGTTGTGGTTACACTTTATTTCAATTAGCCACTTTAGACATTCTAATAACTATAAGTAACTTTGCAACTAGTCAAATAACTTTCATTCAGAGTATTAGTAGACTGTTAGGGTTAGTAGAATAAATTGACATGTTGGTGCAAAGTAGTCTGTTGGGGAGCATCAAAATAAAGTGTTAGCAGATATTAAGCAGACAGTCTACTAATAATCTAATCACTGTAGTTGCAAAGTTACTTATAGTTAGTAGAACGTGGGATATTGAAATGAAGTGTTCCCTGTTTTTTTATAATCATATGCCTGCTTTTTATAAGTGCAACTTATGTAATGCTATTAACGTCAAGATCTAAATTAGAGTACACAAATATGCACAAAAAAACGAATCATTTCTAGCGTAGGTGTCACTAGTGTCATAGAAACTACGGACTTTACCTTTAACAGGCCGCTATGAGCTTTCAAAAGCCTTATGATTACCAGATTTCAAGAATTGGAATCCCCTAATCAGAGCGATACTGTTAAAAGAACATGTTTTCTACCTAGTGTTTTAATATTTGCAATCTGACAACCGCACTGCAGAGAAGTGTGGATGACCTGAAAACACAGGCAAACAAGTAAGCTGCAGTTTAGCGGTCTCCATTTGAGATTTTCTGCTAAAGGGTTAGTTCACCCAAAAATGTTCATAAAAGTTCCAAAGCCGTTAGACCTCCGGTCATCTTTGGAACACAAAGTAAGATATTTTTTAATGAAATCTGATAGCTTTCTGACCCCTCCATAGACAGCAACTTAATTAACACTTTCAAGGTCCAGAAAGGTAGTGAAGACATTGTTAAAATTGTCCATGTGACTCCATTGGTTTAACTTTAATGTTATGAAATGATGAGAATACTTTTTGTGTGCAAAAAACATCTTCCAAAAGATCTTCATTTGTGTTCTGAAGATGAACGAAAGGCCGCTTTTGCTCATTGTTTTCTGTGACTAAATCTGCATTCAAACCTTCTTTGTGATGAACTGTACTAAATCAGTTCATAACATATGTACTAAACCAAACATGGATCTCTCGACTATATTTCCGATTGTGTTTGCTGAATAAATGCACTTGATACAATGTCTTTTTTGCAGTTGTTTTATTAGAAAAACATTCATGTAATTTGGAATTATTGGGTTATTAGGGATTTCACAGTTTTATTTTTTGAGATAAGCTTCTTGTTTTACCAGTATATGATAAATATAAGGAAAATAAACCATGCGTAAGGGTTGACATTCTCTTGATTTGTGCTTATAGATGAAATTTCAATAATTATAATGAAATGTAAAAATGCATTTCTATTCATTATAATTTGAACAAAATAATCGTAATTAACAATTTAACCATTATGCAACATGACAAAAGGAAAATGTGACTAAAGTCATTGACTAAAATGCTCAGACATTTAGTCGCCTAAAACTTGAATAAACAAAAACAGGACAAGGTTGACATAGGACTAAGACTAAATAAAAAAATAGCTGACAAAATGAACACTAGTTTATATGAAAACCACTGTAAATTATGTTATGCATGGCTATTACGTTACTTCTGAAGGAAATACTCAAATGTGATCTATACACTGATGCGACTTGTATATATGCGTTTTCGTTTCAACAACACAATTTTGACGTTTGCAGCTTATTTTCCGAAAATGCTGTAGTCAGTGCCACAATGCATTGAAGCAAAATATTCTTAGCATCTGACATGAGCATCATCATAGTCCATGTGCATCTTCTCTTTATCAGAATACATACACAAATGCTGATAAGCTGCTTGAAGCTGCGGAGCAGTTGGCCCAAACGGGCGAGTGTGACCCGGAGGAGATCTATCAGGCCGCCCATCAGCTGGAGGACCGGATCCAGGACTTTGTAAGGCGTGTCGAGCAGCGAAAGGTCTTGCTGGACATGTCAGTGGCTTTCCACACCCATGTAAAGGAGGTAAGAACTAGTTATGGACATGATGGTTGAGGAGTTTCATCTGGGTCATACTTTGGTTTAGGGTCCAATTCTCACTATTAACTATAACTTTTGCCTCAATAAACTCCTAATTACTGCTTATTAATAGTTAGTAAGGTAGTTGTTAAGTTTATGTTTTGAGTAGGATTAAGGGATGTTGAATATGATCATGCAGAATAAGGCATTAATATGTGCTTTATAAGTGCTAATAAACAGCCAATATCCTAGTAATATGCATGCTAATAAGCAACTAGTTAATAGTGAGAATTGGACCCTAAACTAAAGTGTTACCAACAAAAATAGTAACTTTTAGTTACATGTTTTTGCGGTGGTGCTTTATAGGGGTTGAATCAAAACACACAACCTCTTGGGGACAGGTTCAGCATATGCTAAACTGTCAGCGTGTTCAAATCCTCTCACGGAAGTTAAATTTTTTGTCTTTAAATCACCTCTGGAGAGCAGCCTTCAAAGCACAGCTTTTGTAACAAATTCATCACCGTCAACAATAAACTTCAAAACGGTTCTCCTCAGTCCTCAGCTCGCCTGCTCTGAGCAATGTTCCCGTTTTTATGCATAATGTGCAGGTTTTTTGGGACTACTGTGAATTCTTTTTTTTTTTTGTATAGTAAAAGGATGTAGATATTTATATATTTATCATGCTTATTTGTTATTTATGTTTTTATTTTTGTGTTCGTTCCATGAGTGTTGAATATTTCCTATGTCAAGTAAAATAAGTTGTATAATTTCAATATAGTTTGAAAACATGTAGTTTTACACATTTGCACAAGAACCTGATATATTGAAGAGGAACCATTATGCTTTTTTACATGTTCAACTTTCTTTAGTCTATAATGTTGCTGTTTGAGCATGAAAAAGGTCTTCAAAGTCCCTCTAGCGGGAGTTATTCATCACAATATTCCTCATTTAAATAACTCCCACCCAAGGCATACGCAAAATAAGGGAGTGAGGCCTGGTTGAGTTGGTTAGTAGTGTGTTGAATCTCACTGTTATGGTAAGAGGTGTGACATTTCCCAAACATGCTCTAATACTGCGTTCACACCAAACGCGAATAGAGCGTCAAAATTGCGTCTATCACGTCTAGTTGGACGCTTGAACATTTTGAATTCATTCGCGCGTCAACAGTGAATTGGACACGCATATAAATTGAGCATTGAAGCGAAATAGACGCGCATTCAAGGCGAAATATGTCCTAGAACACCACATAATAGAAATATGTCATAAACGCCACTCTGCCTCTTTTCATATATATATATTAAACATTAATTGCCACACAAATGTGGTCCAGGCAACTCCAGGCAACATTATCTTCACTGCATATATATTTAAATATCCTTAAAAAATAAAGTTATGAAACTTCTCTTTGCCCTCAGTCAAAACGATTTGGCAGACAATCCCTTATTTTGCGTATGCCTTGGGTGGGAATTATTTAAATGAGGAATATTGTGATGAATAACTCCCGCTGGAGGGACTTTGAAGACCTTTTTCATGCTCAAACAGCAACATTACAGACTAAAGACAGTTGAACATGTAAAAAAGCATATGTCCTCTTCAATGTATCAGGTTCTTGTGCAAATAAATGATAGATTCATGTCACCAAAGATCGCCCGTTAGATCCACACAAGACGAACCACTACAGGACATCAGAGCCAGCGGCAAACGTCAGAAGGACTAGCCGAGGAAAGGCTGCTCTCGCCGGGGTTAATGAGCGCTGAGCGCCCGGTGATCGCCTGGATCTCACAACTCCACAAACACAAGATTTTTTTTTTTAAATAGGCGCTCTCTTTATAAATAACCACAGATTTGAGCTTTAAACAACTACATTCTCACCTGAAAAAGTCTTAAAACTACATTTTGTGACACAGTAGTATTTTTAAATTATGCAGGGTTTCTCATCACGTCACTTTACCACGTGACAACAGCAAGCAGGCTCCTGATTGGTTAACGTGGCGCGAACTGACGGCAAAGTTCAGATTTTTCAACTCGGGCGTCAGATGTGAATTCGCTTCAAACGCGTGAATGCACAAAAAGCACATAATGTGCGTATCGTGCAAGACGCTCAATTTGCGTCCGATTTGCGTCATTCGCGCGAACGAGGCGGAATCTCTTCCATCACGCGAAGCGTGTCTATTGCGCCGCAGGACCTCCAGACGCGATATATTTCGCGCGATAGACTCAAATTGAGCGAGTGATTTTATTTGGTGCTTTTTGTGCATTCACGCTTTTAAAGCGAATTCGCTTCTGGCGCCCAAGTTGAAAAATGTGAACTTTGGCGTCTGTTCGCACCACGTTAACCAATCAGGAGTCTGCTCGTGATAAACAGCGGCAGACCTGCCCGCTCAATACTCGCTCCGATGCGGGGCAACAGGTCATCAAACTGGGCACGGGACATGTGGAAGTACAGCTGAAAGTGGCCATCATCCAGGCGCAGCTCCTAGAGCAAGTGGTGAAACTCGCCAAACTAGGTATGCCTCCAGAGGTTCTGGTGAACCCAAGTATGGCGACGCTGACCCCTACGCCGCTGTTCTGCTCTCCACAGCATATACAGAACGGTGAATCTCTCGAGGAATGCTCGATCAACATCAGCCATCTTGCAAACATACAACCGCCTAGCACTTGCCCCTCCCACTTGCCCCTTTCGCCTCGAACGCGTGTCTATTTAGCTTCAAACTATTTATATGACGCTCTATTCGCGTTCCTTGTGAACGCAGAATAAGAGGTTGACCAATCACAACACACCGGTGCAGCCGACCAATCAGAGCACATTGTGCTTTTCAGAAGGAGGGGCTTCATAGAGACACAAACTAAACAGAGCGTTACTGTCAGACTAGAAAGAGAGGAGCTGCAACAATGGAGAAAATGTGAAACAAATTTGAACGTTCAAGCATGAAAACCTATTCTAGTAGAGCCCAAAAATAAATAGATCCCCTATAACATTCCATATCAGGTCAGATCAGAAAGGGAAAAAACTTATTTACACAAGGTGAATTTTTGCAAACTATTCAATCTTAATATGCTACACAAATAATAATATAGCTATTACTATTGTAGGTCTTACCGTAGCTTTCTAAGCTAAGTAAAAAAGTGATTAACATATGTGTCTTTTACGCATAGCTGTGGACATGGCTGGAGGAGTTGCAAAAGGAATTGTTGGACGACGTATACGCTGAGTCGGTGGAGGCCGTTCAGGACCTGATCAAGCGTTTCGGGCAGCAGCAGCAGACCACACTGCAATTCACTGTAAATGTCATCAAAGAGGGAGAGGATCTCATTCAACAACTCAGGTGCACAATCTTCTCATCTGTCCTTCCCTTTCATGTCTTCCTCTGCGACAGCTCTTTTATATTGCTTTCATGTTTTGGTGTGGATCCAAGCTTGATTCCACTGAAGTATGGTTTGTTTGACTAGCCATCTTTTGAAATCTTACACACACGCCAAGGAGTTGTACCTCTGAAGTCTGAGAGGATTCCACCAATACACAGACGTAAATAGAAAGCACATCTTTCTGTTGCACTGTCCTCAACAGTTCCTTACTAACAACACAACCAGAGGTACTTATGAACAAATAACTAGTTCTTTCAGCGAATCGGTGCGAAATACTCAAATATCAGTGTTGAGCTCATATTTAATAGTTTGAATCAGTCTAATAACTTTATTATTCACTTGTTTTATTATAGAAAAGTCAGTGTTATACAAGGAAAGTTAGAAAGTGAAGCCCAAGAAATAAGAAAATATTAACACCAACTCAATATTAATCAAGGTATTCTTGATACTCAAAGCACTTACATCGGTGTACATTTTAAAGATACACATGCAGGACATATTTTTGGCATAATTATTAGGGATGCACCGATATGATTTTTTGGGGCCGATACCGATTTTAACAAACAATTATTGGCCGATACCGATATTTGTCACTTGCCCTCTTATTTGAAATGTTATCATTTAAAATAGTGTTTTTAAAGTAAAAAAAAACAAAAACAAAAAAACCCTTACATTAACTTATAGCCTACTAGCTAGATTATTGCTGCATTATCAAATAATTTCTAATGAACATACATCCTTTTAACATTCAGCAGGCCAACACACATATATATATGTGTATGTGTATGTGTATGTATGTATGTATGTATGTATGTATGTATACACACACACACATTCACACAACAGAAAATATTAAATAAACAGTGCTTTTTAAGTAGGTTTAATTTTAAATAACACTGCATATTCTTCACTGTATAAATAAAATGCATATATTATTATTATTACATTGAGACATAGCTCTTCTGTACAACATTAATCCTGTCACAATTACTTTGTTGAACTGAACTTTTATTTTGGTTGGTTAAACTGAACTTTTATTTTGACGGGTTGCTGTGTGCTTCGAGTTCCTGTGTGTGTTTTGAAAGATTTTGTTGAATAAAACGGTAAAATGCTCATGAAGTTACTGGAGATGCATTTGTGTCTCATATTGAGGTGGCAGAGGCTGAAAAACTGTGTGTGTGTGTGTGTGTGTGTGTGTGTGTGTGTGTGTGTGTGTGTGTGTGTGTGTGTGTGTGTGTGTGTGTGTGTGTGTGTGTGTGTGTGTGTGTGTGTGTGTGTGTGTGTGTGTGTGTGTGTGTGTGTGTGTGTGTGTGTGTGTGTGTGTGTGTGTGTGTGTGTGTGTGTGTGTGTGTGTGTGTGTGTGTGTGTGTGTGTGTGTGTGTGTGTGTGTGTGTGTGTGTGTGTGAAAGAAAGAGGTAACGTTAGGCTAAATGAAGCCGCGCGTCTTCATTCATTCGCATCGCGGAAATGAATCCTTATGAAAGTTTAGTTAAGAGTAGTGAGCGATTAATTTTTTTGGTTGTTGGTCTTTTGTTGTTTGATAAACAATATTACATATAATCTTGGATTATGCAGCAGACATTACACAGCTCAGTGCCTTCACGCAGTTCATTAATAAACCATCGGTTTGTTATATCGGCCTTTCTCATGATATAGCCGATATGCCGATGGTTGTAAATTGATAAAAAATCAGCCGATAAATATCGGCGGCCGATACATCGGTGCATCCCTAGTAATTATGATTCCTTGAATTCAAATAAATGACAATTTTACCAAAAAGTTGTGTTTTTGTGGCTTTGTATAAATTTAAGAACAATAAACTATTCTTTAAGTACTAGAAGAATCGTTAATGGGTTGGTTACATAAACTGCTAAGTAGGGTTGGGTACCGAAATCCGGTTCCAATATGGCACCGGTACTTATATAACCGGTATGTACCGGACCGAATCAGAACGCAGATTTCGGTTCCTCATTTCGGTGCCAAAATTCAAACGTGCTTTCGGGTGCTTTGGCTGCACCGAGCCAGAGACAGACGCTCAGCGCTGGTCACATCACAACTCATGACAACTATTCAGTATTTTCAACCACATCATGTTTATTCCAGGTTTCAGACATTTAAATGCTCATAAGTAGGCTACTAGCAAAAAACACACACTGATGTCTATGAAAGCGGCAATGACAATCCTTTCAGACGGTTATAATTTGACTAACGTTACATGTTTTATTCACATCAGATACATACATGCACATTATATAGTAACTATATTGTTTACTCCATTCTTCTTCCAGTTCACTGGTCACTTACTTTCATGTATTTCGTGAGACGAGAATGATCTCAAGCGTTGTAAATCCGACAGATCCAAATTCTGAGGCATAAACTAACATGGCGCCGCCCATTGCGCTTTATAGATCAACTAACACACATTCACTCACACATTTGAACATCAGATAGTTCGTGACACAGTTAAGAAGTTTGTGAATATTTTGAATAAAAAGAAAAAGCTAAATAAACCCGATACAGCTGAGCTGTCAGCGCTATTGCGGCTGCTGTGTCATCATGTGAGAAACATGACGCGTCGCCATGGAAACATTAAGGCGATGCGTTCGAAAATATTTATCCAGAGAATATGATCATATTTCAAAATAAAGCTGAAGCTCGAAGCTGGTTTTTAGCAGAGCAAGAATACAGACGACTGCTGTTATTACTGTAACTGTTATTTAGAGTTATTTTAGGCTTGTTGTAGTTGGGTTAGGTGGCTTAGGTTTTACTGTGAATTTGTAAATAAGTAAATTGTGTTTTGTATTTATTTATATTCATACATTTAAGTATACATTAAACTTTTAATAAATGGTTCAATTTAAATAAAAAATAAATAAATAAAAAGCCATTTAATGTCGTCCACCTCGTTTTGTGGCCTTTTTTTTTTTTTTAAGTATCGGTTCAGGCACCGTTTAGGCACCGGAACCGTTTTAAAAGTATCGGTTTGGCACCGGAATCGAAAAAAACCCAAACGATACCCAACCCTACTGCTAAGCCTTGACTAGTCTTACAAGTTAGTCATCCTTTTTTTTTTTTAGACTGTTCATAACTTTTTTAAGTCAGTTACATAAAAACGTAGATTAATGTCATTTGATAACGACATTCGAGACCCCCATTACCCCCATATCTAACTACTGTTTGGTCATACTAGTTCTTAAAGGGATAGTTCACCCCAAAATTAAAATTCTGTCAATAATTACTCACCCTCATGTCGTTCCAAACCCGTAAGACTTTCTTTCATCTTTTTGATGAAATCTGAGAGCTTTCTCTTCCTCCATTGACAGCTGCACAACTATAACTTTGATGTTATCCCTTTAAGACACATAATTGCTATGTTTATGCAACTGGCCCAATGGAATTGCTAAGTTGAATCAGAAGTGAAATCAGTATTGTGTTCGTACTCAAGCAAACATTAGTCATCCTCACTTGAACAAGCCTTTGGAGGATTCAAGTACTCATTTGTCCCCTTTCACCAGCATCTACTTTGCATTTCCAATGTTATCCTCTCTTTACCTCACTAATAGTAACTTGCTGAGTAACTATTAGTGCAGCTGTGAAGTTGCATTGTTTGGCTTGATGTCCAGTGTTAGTGCTAACAGTCGGTCACATGTATAATTTGCATGTGTGAAGGACTGCAGCAGCAGAGGAACGTGAAGGCTGAGATTCAGTAAAGCTCGATGCTTCAGCAGAAAGTTAAGCAGGCGAAGGAGCAGGAGAGAGAACCAGAGGCTGTTTGGAGTGCAGTCTCTCAGTCCCCTCAGGGCAGACTCACCGCTCCGCTTCCAGCCCCTCTCACATGTTCGGCTCTGCCACATTTCATCAGTGCAACTCTGAATCCCTGACTGTCAGCACTACGGCAGTGGCTGCACAGCACTGCAAAAATATTCAGGGCTTGAGGAATGCTTTGATGTAACCCATGTCTTTATGTAATAATTGCAATTTTAGAGTTTTGGCAAAAAATGTTGTGTTTGAAATCTGATTGACATGATTCAGAGAAGTGGTTTAACTATTTTACAGAAAAAGGAAAGGGTTGTGATTTCTATTTCCCTCCAAATCATTAACTTCAGATGTTCCAATCACTTCCATTGCCACAGGTGTATAAATCAAGCACTAGGCATGCTTGAGCTTCTACAAACATTAGTGAAAGAATGGGTCACTCTCAGGAGCTCAGTGAACTCAAGCGTGATACCGTGATCGGTTGCCACCTGTGCAATGTCCATTTGTGAAATTTCCTCACTACTAAATATTTCATGGTCAACTGTTAGTGGTATTATAACAAAGTGGAAGCAATTGGGAACAACAGCAACTCGTAGGCCACGTAAAATCACAGAGCGGGGTCAGCGCATGCTGAGGCGCCCAGTGTGCAGAGGTCGTATAGAGTCAAGAGCTACAGACCTCCAAACTTTGTGTGGCCTTCAGATTAGCTCAAGAACAGTGTGTAGAGCTTCATGGAATGGGTTTCCATGGCCGAGCAGCTCATCCAAACCTTACATCACCAAGTGCAATGCAAAGGTTGGATGCAGTGGGGTAAAGCACGCCACCACTGGACTCTAGAGCAGTGGAGACGTGTTCTCTGGAGGGACCAATCACGTTTCTCTGTCTGGCAATCCGATGGGCGATACTGGGTTTGACTGTTGCCAGGAGAACGGGACTTGCCTGACTGCATTGTGCCAAGTGTAAAGTTTGGTGGAGGGAGGATTATGTTGTCGGGTTGTTTTTTCAGGGATTGGGCATGGCCCCTTATTTCCAGTAAAAGGAACTCTTAATGCTTCAGCATACCAAGACATTTTAGACAATTTCATGCTCCCAACATTGTGGGAACAGTTTAGGGACGGCCCCTTCCTGTCCCAACATGACTGCGCACCAGTGCACAAAGCGTCGGTCCATAAAGACATGGATGAGCGAGTTTGGTGTGGAGGATCTTGACTGGCCTGCACCGAGTCCTGACCTCAACCCGATAGAACACCTCTGGGATGAATTAGAGCGGAGACTGAGAGCCAGGCCTTCTTGTCCAACATCAGTGCCTGACCTCACAAATGAGCTTCTTGAAGAATGGTCAAAAATTCCCATAAACACACTCCTAAACCTTGTGGAAAGCCTTACCAGAAGAGCTGAAGCTGTTAGAGCTGCAAAGGCTGGGCCGACTCCATATTAAACCCCACGGATTAAGAATTGGATGCCATTAAAGTTCATGTGCATGTAATGGTTTCCTTTTTATATATTATATTATTTTATATATGAAATTATATTATTACATATATCCTATTGTATATATTAGTTATTTTTATATAATAACTTCTGGTAACTATGAAATCACAGCATGTCAATGTAGCATTTTTTTTTAAGGAAAGCAGATGAAGACATGCGGCTTGTTTCTCCTCCTCCGCTTGCAAATTAGTCTCTCTACACATGCGAATTTTGAGGATGGCTATCCCTCCATGTGCACTTTCTCTCTTGTTCTCGTACTGTAATTCTCTCTTCCTCTAGTGTCTTACATAATCCTGCTTTCATAACCGCCTAGTTAATTATGCAGAGGTAATACTTAAACCCCGAGAGAAAGGTCCCCAGCTCACACCAACACACAGAATGCCCACACCGCAGAGACGTTACACACTTACACAAGCTCTCTTACTTATTCACGAGAGAGATCAGGATCTCAGCATCGCACTCACTTACTCGCTTTCAGACACAAGACTGTCATATTATTTGAGCTTGATCTGATATCGAAACCCTGGTTGTGTTGAGTTTGTGAATTGGCGATGAAAGCGTTAATTATTCTGTTATTCTGTAACAAGTCCACTCAGTCACGCTAGCCTTGCAGTATGATAAAAGCACATCACTATGGGAACAGACTTTGCGCAGAGATCCAGCGCTGAAGCATCAATTAAAAGAGAGAGGGCCTTTATTACCCCGATAACTATGATTTTACTTTATTACACCATTTGTTTTTAATAAAGAGTTAACCCGCTTGTATCCTTTGAGACGGGATGAAAGGACTCTTCTGTCTTTCTTCTATCCCTTACAGACTTGTTTAAAACTGTTGCTTCCTCTTTCTCTTTTTTCCCCTTGTGCAATTATTACTAAAGCTGTCCCTGATAATTAACCTTTTTAATGAAAAGAGGATAATGTTGCATATTTTACATATTATCTTTCCAATGGGCTTGTAATCCTCTCACCCGTTCACAGATAATGCATTTAGGACCATATCATTTCAATTTTTAATGAATTTAGAATCTCATTAGTGCTGGCTTTTTGTTTTATTACATTTAAATTTCGAGACTGAAGTCATCTTCTTTGGGGCCCTAATATTTGTCAGTTTTTGTTAGTTTTCGGTTATTCTGCCGATCATTTACTTATAATCCCAGAGGTTAGAGCTACAAAATGAAATAAAACGTAGCTTTTCAAACCCCATTAGCTCCTTTTCCACCAGAAGGGTGATTGAGACGGTGCTCAATCCATTCCAAAAAATGCAACAGAACATCTGTGCGACATCTGCAGGCACTTTATTTTTTCTGTGTGTCTAAAATATATATAATGGCAATCAATTTAGATATTTGTGTATGTATGTATGTATGTATGTATGTATGTATGTATGTATGTATGTATGTATGTATGTATGTATGTATGTATGTATGTATGTATGTATGTATGTATGTATGTATGTATGTATATATATAATAAAGATTAAATTAAATTTAGAATTAAATTAAATTTTGAAGAATCAAATGCATTATAAAGGTATTCATAATGTACGTTATAATGCATAAATAATTATAACCAAAGTTAAAATGCATTTATTTTTTCATATTATATATGATGCAATATTCTTTCTGAAGGCGTGACCTAAGTATTGTAATATATTATAACTGTGGTTACAATTATTCATGAGATCATACAATTAATTATAATATGAAATAAAGGTATTATTAATGCATTAAAATTCTTTTAGAATGCATTATATATATATATATATATATATATATATATATATATATATATATATATATATATATATATATATATATATATATATATATATATATATATATATATATATATATATATATATATATATATATATATATATATTACAGATTATATATATATAGATAGTTATATATTAAATGTTACCGAATCAAATGTACATTTATGCATTTGGCAGATGCTTTTATCCAAAGCGACTTACAGGGACAATCCCCTGGGAGCAACATGGAGTAAAGTGCCTTGCTCTAGGAAACACTGGTGGTGGCGTTAGTATTAGATAATTAGTATTAGATAATAAAACCGCTCAAAATGATTACAAATGCAACAGAAAATAAACCCTTGCCACAGTCATTTACAATCTAATCGCCATTTGAAAACTCCTTGTTAATGAATCAGTCAAACCGATTTATGAATCAATATTGAACTCCGTTTATTGGGGAAGAAGGTCATTAGAACAACTCTAACTGATATCTTCATTTTTGATCAGAGCTACATAGTGAAACAAAAGCTTCAGTAACACTTTACTTAAAGCCCTCGTGTATAATGCATTATAAAGGTGTTCATAATATGCGTTATAATGCATTAACTTTGGTTACATAATTGTAACCAAAGTTAAAATGCATAATATTTACAGATTCTGAAATTGGTTGTTTGTTGCGTTTTAATGCATTATACTTTCTACAGGTCTGACTATATAAGTATTATAATGTATTATAACTGTGGTTACAATTATTCATGAGATCACACAATGCATTATAAGGTGCATTACAAGGCATAATTAATGCATTAAAAATACTTTTATAATGCACAATACATAAAGGCTTTAAGTAAAGTGATACCAAAGTTTCTACAGCCACTTAATTTTTTCGTCTATCTAAAAAAAAAAAAAAAAATTTTATTTTAAAATATTATCTGATTTGAGAGCTTCAGAACGCATTTTGTATATTTTATCAAAAGATGCCCGTGATAAGATAAAGAAAAAAATAGTTTAGATGATAAAATAACATCTCAAATGGTAACTTAACTCTTTCCCCACCAGCGTTTTTGAAAAAAGTTGCCATTTTCACAAAAATGTCATGGCTCCCAGAATATTGTTTTATGGATATCTGAACATGCAATGTATCAAAAGAAAGAAACCCTGTTTTATTCTAGCATCATGCATTCTTTTATCAACACTTCATAAAGCCACGTTTTGAGAAAATCACGTTTTACATCCAGATGGGATTCAGAACGATGATCAAAACACAGATGGAGTAGATTGAATCCATCAACACCCCCAAAGCTTCACAGTCCTATAGCTCATCCTGGGTTGACATTTAATTCCGTAGCATTAGATAGTTTTGATTTATATGCTGTTAAATGTCGGTGATCGCGTTATTTTACATAATGCATCTGCTTACGTATGATATCGCTTGTGTCTGCGTTGTCTTCGCATGTGTTTTGATCAGGAAATTCAATACTGTTTCAGAAGATATGTCATAGCGCCCCCTAGTGTATAACTGTGGAAACCCTTAAAATACCATGTTTGGCGGGGAAGCGTTTTCTCATAAATAATGGAAAATTCTGTGTTTGGCGGGGAAGCGTTTTCTCACAAATAATGGAAAATTCTGTGTTTGGCGGGGAAGCGTTTTCTCACAAATAATGGAAAATTCTGTGTTTGGCGGGGAAGCGTTTTCTCACAAATAATGGAAAATTCTGTGTTTGGAGGGGAAGCGTTTTCTCACAAATAACGGAAAATTCTGTGTTTGGCGGGGAAGCGTTTTCTCACAAATAATAGAAAATTCTGTGTTTGGCGGGGAAGCGTTTTCTCACAAATAATAGAAAATTCTGTGTTTGGCGGGGAAGCGTTTTCTCACAAATAATGGAAAATTCTGTGTTTGGCGGGGAAGCGTTTTCTCACAAATAATAGAAAATTCTGTGTTTGGCGGGGAAGCGTTTTCTCACAAATAATAGAAAATTCTGTGTTTGGCGGGGAAGCGTTTTCTCACAAATAATAGAA
The DNA here is from genome assembly GCF_949357685.1 of Gobio gobio. Classification (NCBI taxonomy): domain Eukaryota; kingdom Metazoa; phylum Chordata; class Actinopteri; order Cypriniformes; family Gobionidae; genus Gobio; species Gobio gobio. Next base: position 8,008,535 of record NC_137104.1, read on the forward strand.
AATTCTGTGTTTGGCGGGGAAGCGTTTTCTCACAAATAATGGAAAATTCTGTGTTTGGCGGGGAAGCGTTTTCTCACAAATAATGGAAAATTCTGTGTTTGGAGGGGAAGCGTTTTCTCACAAATAATGGAAAATTCTGTGTTTGGCGGGGAAGCGTTTTCTCACAAATAATGGAAAATTCTGTGTTTGGAGGGGAAGCGTTTTCTCACAAATAACGGAAAATTCTGTGTTTGGCGGGGAAGCGTTTTCTCACAAATAATAGAAAATTCTGTGTTTGGCGGGGAAGCGTTTTCTCACAAATAACGGAAAATTCTGTGTTTGGAGGGGAAGCGTTTTCTCACAAATAACGGAAAATTCTGTGTTTGGCGGGGAAGCGTTTTCTCACAAATAATAGAAAATTCTGTGATTGCCGGGGAAAGATTTAAAATCTTAATGTGTGAACGTCTTATCAAACAGTCCGTTTCATGACTTAAACTCATGATGTATCTGCTCTAACAACTGACCTACTCAGTACACAGCAAGTTGGTTTTGATCCTTACTGATTCCCAAGGTTCCCTGTTGTGACCCCACTCAATCTGTAAAGCAGATAATAGTCAGGAAGTCCAAATAAAAGCATTGTGTCTATGTAAACAAGGTATAAATGGAGAAAACGCAACTAAAATTCCTCAAATTCCATCAGACTTGGGCTTGAGATTTCCAAACATTCCTTAAATAATTCCATTTTATTACAGCTTCGATTTTCCCAAAAGACACTATTGTAAGAAGTAAATGTTTCTTCCTGTATCACACTAGAACAAATATACCTTTGCTCTTCCTGCAGAGACTCGGCCATCTCCAGCAACAAGACCCCTCACAACAGCTCCATCAACCACATCGAGAGCGTCCTGCAGCAGCTGGATGAGGCTCAGGCTCAGATGGAAGAGCTCTTCCAGGAGAGGAAGATCAAACTGGAGCTTTTCCTCCAGCTCAGGATCTTTGAGAGGGACGCCATTGACGTGAGTTCACTGTATATTAGATCTTTGTGTTCTAAAGGTATAATTCACAGAGAAAATAAAATTCTGTCTTTATTTACTCACCCTCATGTCGTTCCAAACTTTGAACCCTCATTTATCATACGGGAAGTAGCAGCCAGATCGTATTGTTTTCCACGGAAGAAAAGGTCATATAAGTCTGGAATGACATGAGGGAGAGTAACTAATGACAAAATCCTAATTTTGCGTGAACTATTCCTTAATAAACTAGGGCAATATTCCCATCAGCACATAGTTAGTGACTCCCTGATGTCTAATATGATTTGCTTGCAATTAATAAGCGGCAGTCTTCAAGGATGATCTGTGCACAGAAGTGATTACTCTCTCCTGTTTGCACAGAGCGTTTCTAAAGGAAGACATTGGCCTTTACATATAAGAGCAGGGCAGGACAGGTCACTGTTTCTTGGGTGATCTCGCTGTGTCTGCCCATTAGTAAAGGCATCTGAGACTCAGACTGCGCTCATATGTTGTGTCTTATTTTCCAGATTATCTCAGATCTAGACTCGTGGAATGAGGAGCTGTCGCAGCAGATGAATGACTTTGACACAGAAGACCTGACGCTGGCCGAACAGAGACTGCAGCACCACGCGGATAAAGCCCTGACCATGAACAACCTCGCCTTCCATGTCATCCACCAGGGCCAGGAACTGCTGCAGTACGTCAACGAGGTGCAGGCGTCCGGTGAGTCAAACATGATAATATAAAATATCTTTTTTTTATTATAGCTATATCAGGGCTCGACATTACCGCTTTTGAAGGGGCAAGTGAATAGGGCTGTCAAAATTGCTCAAAAATGACGTTAGAATATTCCCCCTAAAAAAAGCACGAATATTCGAACTATTCGAACATCTGGTTGCGCATTTTATCAATGACGCGCATTACGTCAATAACAGGACAAATGAATACAAAGAGACATAACTACTTATATAGGTAGTCTAGTTAAGTTTAAACATATTTGACAACGTAAAAACAAGTAAATCAACTAATGGCTAAAGACCGCAGCGGCAGACCTCACGCTCTCTGCACATAACGGTTTAAATGAACAAACACATTTTGAGGCTGATCAAGAGTTTTGTGCAAGCAATTTAAGGTCGCGACTCTTGTCCCAAATATAGCAGGCTTCATTCAGTGATTGAAACAAATATTAATATAAGTTTTACAGCATAAACATGGAACTTTTCCTTGACATGAAACGGTAAATAATCAAACCAGTGGAAGCAGTGCATTTATCCTTTATTCATGCAATATCTCTTCAGTCAGTACCTCGGCTCCATTGTTTGACAGAACTCCCTGAAGCCGCCCCATCCACGACACTGATCGCTCTCATGTCCTTACAAATGAACAAAATTAATTTCTCCGTTATGGCCTCTTGTCGTGTTGCAGACAGAGAGCTTGTGGCGGGCGATGCAAAGTAAGGGTGGTCCAGTTTGCACATACAAATTAGTTGCTTATATTTACAAAACGAGCCTACAAAAGCATAAAAAAAGCCCGTTTAATAAAGAAAAGTTCACGAAACTATGTGAAAACTCACTAAAGTGTTTAGTGAAATTAGGAAACATTTAGATATCATAAATTGAGTTGTATAAGTTAACGTTACATTTCTACATACATTTTGTTCTCATGTCACAAGTTATATCAAGGTTTATTTTGATCTGTTTTACATGATTCTTCTGTAGTGTGGTTTTCGGTGAAGTGTACTAAAATAAATATCGTCACCTGTGTACATTAGCCCACTTCTTCTCGACGCTTTTCCTGATAGTTTATAGAACAATTACTCCGAGTCGGCATCTGTCGTTTCAAAGAAAAGCACAACGGCGAGCGCGTCAAATATAAACACCTCGTCCGTTTGGGGAGGAGCGCGCGCAGTCAGTGGAGGCTCGCGCTGCGGAGACAGGCAAAAGCGCGCCCACTCGCAAAGCAGACAGCCACACCTCTACTACCGCGGGCGTTTTTTCCCCCACATTTTTTTAGTCATTCGAATATTAATTTTCACCTTCGAAATTCGTTTTTTAAAAACTATTCGAATATATATTCGAATTTAGAATATTCGTTGACAGCCCTAGAAGTGAAAGAGAATTTCACTTGCCCAACCGGACAAGTAGTCTGCTTAAAACAGCAATAACAACAAAATAACTAGGAAATCACCAACAGGGGAGAATTATTCTGAATTTATTACAATTTAGGGCTGAAACGATTCATCGAGTTACTCGATTAACTCGATTACAAAAATTCCTCAGGGCAAAAATTCTGCCTCGAAGCCTCGTTAAATCCCTATGATGCGCAATATACGCGCAGGATCTGATTCACACGGACCGCTGTTCAATGTTCAGGAAGCACACCATAGCGCGTGATACATTTTGAATTTAGTTTAGATTCTAGATGCCCAGAATCACTATAGTAACTGCATGTTTTACACAGTTTATGTAAGTTGATTACCGTTCTTATAGCTGCCACACACACACACACACACACACGGCGCGCGCAAGCCCCGAAGCCAGATCGCTTTAACTTTCGTCCTCATAAAGTTTGTCAAGTAAATGCTTTTAAAGCCTTGCCAGTTTGAACATTGAAGCGAGTGTGCACTATTCAAAAACAACAATACGGAAAACTTATCCGTTCAGTGCTCAGCTTTTTTCTGTGACACAGAGCCGAGCCGTGTCGCGTCTCTGACAACGAGCGCGCGCCCTGAAGGCAGACCTCTTTTCACGTGAAGATCGCGCGTGGAGAGCAGCGCAGAAACGCAGTGTCAACGCCGTCCTGTGACTAAAGTAAAGTCACTAAAGTAGCTTAGAAACTCAACTCAACCGTTATAGGCATACATTTGAATACCTTTGAAGTAAGTACAAACCACAGCTTCATAATTAATAGAGACGGAATGAGTAATTCACACACACAATCACTCTCTCATTAATGCATCCAAATAAATGTAATGTTGGTCTACTACTGTGTTAATGTATCTGTATCTGATGTACAACAAACATAAATCTGCCCCACAGACATCAAAAACTGCTGAAAGTGAACCGTTTCCTTCAAGTATTTTAAAATCGCTTAAACTTTTATGTAGCCACGCAACAATAATTTCAGCATTCACTGTATACACCAGGACGTGATTTTGTGACGTGATTTTTCGAACGGATGCTTCACTTAAAATGCACCGCTATGCAAGTGATGCAAGCCAAATGCAGCGTTCTGTTGAAAATTTATGTATGTATGCCGTACCAAACTGCAATGAAGCCTCACGCACACACACACACACACACACACACACACACACCGGTTGCTAGGTTACCATAGCAAATAGGCTCACCCCAGAAATTATATATTATTTGTTAGTAGCCTAATGGTAAATGCTGCAGGTGTAGAAATCTACATTAAAGATATTTACTTTGATGTCAGGGCTAGATTACAGCATGAAACCTGTTGTGCATATTAATAAATTAAATTGCTTTTCCTCTTCATTTTCGTTATGCATTATTTGTTTTGGTTGTTTTAAAACCAATCGATCAATTAAGTGATAGATTAATCGATTACAAAAAGAATCGATAGCTGCAGCCCTATTACAATTAGTGTAAGTGGGGATTGATAGTGGATATGTATAATGTACTGATGGTGTAACAAGGTTGCGCTGTTGAGGCTCGCGCAGCCTCTCGAGGAGAAATCGAATACAAATTAGCGCAGCACATACAGCGTAAAAATTCTAAATGTGTTTTTTTATAATCATAACATGATATAGTTAAGAAACATCACACGACCAAGAGTGCTGTTTTCCCGAATACCATCACAATTGAAAATGTGACACTGATTTCATACAACAGTTCAATAAACAAGTTAATATTAAGTCACTTACATTTTAGACGCAATATTGACGCATCTCAGCACGACACTCAGCCGTTCTGTATTACTGAATGATTCCGCGTTTTGGACGAATCGGTTGAGTCCGATTCAATAACGCATTCAGAAACAACTGCCTCATTCTTGAATGAATCAGTCATGTGAACGTTTGAATGAACGACTCAATGACTCGCTCATTAAGGTGGTCAATTGCCACCACCTACTGGCGGTTTAGGCCACATCCACATAAAGCCAGAGCTTTCCATATCCAATCTTTTTTTCCCCCTCGTCTCAAAAAATATCTACGTACACACGAAACCACTGAAACTCAAAACAATGTAGTGCCAGACCAGTATGTGGCGCTGTAATTCTGCTAGAGGTATACACTAATAACGGAGAAGAAGAGTTGTGGCTAAAAGGGGTACAGCAATGGTAGGAAGTGAGGCAAAATCTCATGATAAAATAACAATAAATACATTTGCTACTTACCAGATGTGTTTTATTAACGCCTTCCTTAACCCTAAACCCTACCATTACAATAATGCAAATACAGTAATTAAATGATGCAATATTGATGTGCGCATGCCCAGTGGCTGTAGTTGTATCCCTTTCTAGTGTTTACCGTGCAGGACGTGGTATGATGACATCCCGGTTTCACAAAATATACGGATTGGCTGTACAAACGAAAACGCAAGGGTGTCGGTTTCAGATTTATCCAATCTGGGACCCTGTTTAAAAAAATATCAGTTTCAGGCTCCCAAAACGCTGAATCTGTCCAGATGAAACACTGATAGGACACGTATACAGCTAAACGCGTCTCCGTGTGGACGGGGCCTTAGTTTAATGTTTAAAAGTGTCATTTTTCCCCCAACATTTCTTATTGTATATTCAAAGTATATTTAAAACAATCTCATAACATTATTTAATGCAGTTGTAATTTTTCAGTGTAAATGATTTAATTTGATTGGTAACAGCCCTATAGTGTCTTAATGTTGATAGAATTTAAGAATTTTAAACGAAAGATTTAAAAGCATTACATTGAATAAAATTTGAAAAAAAATGCCCTCTGTGTAAATATCACAAATATGCAGATTTAAATATGTCAAAGCTGCTAGAACGCTGATGAGAATATTGCTTGAGAATAAATTATATTTACTTATAGTTATTACATTTTTTTGCATTGTATATATTTTTTTCCGGACATGCAACTTTTTTACTTGAACAAGTGAATGACCAATGCATGTTGATTTATGACTAGGCTTAATGTCGATCTTTTGAAAGAAATGAATACTTTATTTCAGCACAGATGCAGTAAAGACATTTATAAGTGTTACTAACAACTTTTTTCCTTTTAATGTTAACTGTCCCAAAACAAGAGTTTTCAGTCCAGCGGCTTCATGATGTTGTCATGGAATAAAATGAGATGTGGCGTTTCTTCTCGTTCTCCAGGTGTCGAGTTGCTGTGTGACCGTGATGTGGACATGGCCACCCGTGTTCAGGATCTACTGGAGTTTCTACATGAGAAGCAACAAGAGCTGGACGTGGCCGCAGAGCAGCACCGCAGACACCTGGAGCAGTGTGTGCAACTGCGCCACCTACAGGCAGAAGTCAAACAGGTAATGCACAGGCCATTTTCATAGTGGAACACTTGCTTACTACTTACTCCTGCATACCGCTCAGTATGTGCTTTATACTCCCTACTGTTTATTAAAATGCGATATTACACTGCACTGATGTGTCGATTGGTCTTTGTTAATCTCTTTGCGTGTTGCAGGTTCTGGGTTGGATCCGTAATGGTGAATCAATGCTGAATGCAGGTCTGATTACGGCCAGTTCCCTTCAAGAAGCCGAGCAGCTGCAGAGAGAGCATGAGCAGTTCCAGCATGCAATCGAGGTCAGTGCTCCTTATATTTCGCTTCAAACCTTTTCCTTGAAATAATTTTTCTCGTTTCACCATTTCCCTCCCTTATTCTTCTCATAGACCTTTACCATCGTTGTTATAGATCAAACCATAAATATTGTCAACATTCATTAGTGCTAACATTAGCTTCTTCAACTATGGGTGCTTTTTGAACTGTGGACCATAAGCACAATCATCGAATCATATCATCGTGTATAATACTGTGTGTGTCTGTACACCACAAATGCGGAACAGATGTTCACTCTTTGTTTGAATTATTATAGTTTTAAACATTTATATAACTTATCAAATACTTTTTTATAGTTTAAAATGGAAAGTTTGGCTCTGGAGCAATGGTAAAACTAAATCTATACACTACTGTTCAAAAGTTTGGGGTCAGTCTGATTTTTTTTTTTCAAGAAATTAATAATCTTATGCAACAAAGACACATTAAAGTGATTCAAACGTGATAGTAAAGACATGAATAATCTTCCAAAATGCTGTTCTTTTGAACTTTGTTCATCAAAGAATCCTGAAAAAAAGTATTATGTTTCCACAAAAATATTAACCAACGCAACACTGATAATAGTAAGGAATGTTTTTTTTTTTCAAAGCAGCAAATCAGCATATTAAAATGATTTCTGAGGGATCATGTGACACTGAAGACTGGAGTAATGATGCTGAAAATTCAGCTTTGATCACAGGAATAAAATACATTTACAACAGAAACCAGTTATTTTGAATTGTAATAATATTCCACAATAATGCTGTTTTTTATCAAATAAATGCAGCCGTGGTGAGCATAACAGCAAAAAAAAAAGTGGAGTGTATATAAAAGATATTTGAAACACATGCTCACAGCAACATAAATTGGCTAAACATGTTTATTGATGCTTCAGTTGGCCGTTTATCTGCATCTGGAGCTCATAGATGATCCTGACATGACCTGAGCCTCATGTGCTCCTGCTCTCCACTTCCCCTTCTTTAATGAAGAACCAGGATAACATCAGATCCGCTGTCACTGTATCACTATTGGGAACCTGAAGGCACAAAGACGAGTCTTCTCATTTCCTCCAACCATCAGACTCCCATTCTGTACTGAATGCTGAATACTCGTCTACGAATAATAAACTATCAGTTGTATCTTAGCCTCCGTTGTCTTAAGCCATCTGACTCCTGCCCATCTATTCTGTTGTCTTATCTGACATGTTTTCTCCTCCTCTCCATAGAAAACCCATCAGAGTGCTCTACAGGTCCAGCAGAAAGCCGAGGCCCTGCTGCAGGCTAACCACTACGACATGGACATGATCCGAGACTGCGCGGAGAATGTGGCGTCCCACTGGCAGCAGCTCATGCTGAAGATGGAGGACCGGCTCAAGCTGGTCAACGCATCCGTGGCCTTCTACAAGACCTCCGAACAGGTCAGTAGAGGGGGGTTTGGGTGACTGACGTGTCTCAAGTTGCTAGTATGCGTTTTATTGACCAATCAACATTCAGGACTTTATATGGTAGTGCGTTTAAAAGACTCATCTTCCTGTCTGTGCTGTAGGTATGTAGTGTTTTGGAGAGTCTGGAGCAGGAGTACAAGCGTGAGGAGGACTGGTGCGGAGGAGCGGACAAACTCGGGCCCAACTGTGAAACCGACCACGTCAGCCCCATGATCAGCAAGCATCTGGAGCAGAAAGAGGCCTTCCTCAAGGTAACACATCCAAACCCAGAGGACACATGTCTGTTTTACCAGTGTTTGCAGGCTCCCCGCAACTCCTTAAAATGTCTTAAAGATAGTTCACCCAAACATAAAAATTCTGTCGTCATTCACCCTCAAGTTGTTCCAAACCTGTATGAATTTCTTTGTTCTGTTGAACACAAAATATGATATTTTGACGGAATTAAAGTGTTTTGGGTGAACTATCCCTTTAAATTTATTTTGATCAAATGTATCATTTAAATACCTTAAAGGTGCAGTGTGTAATATTTTTAAGGATCGATTGACAGAAATGCAATATAATACACATAACTATGTTTTCAGTGGTGTATAAAGACCTAACATAATGAACCGTTATGTTATTATTACCTTAGAATGAGCCATTTCTATCTCCATACACCGCGGGTCCCCTTACAGTAAAGTCACCATTTTACGTCGCCATGTTTGTACAGGAGCCCTAAACGGACAAGCTGGTCTACAGAACGCTATCTACTTTCTGCTCTCTCATGTCCTGTGTTGGCCACCGTAGCCTCTCTATTTGCTTCGAAAGGGAGGGGTGAGCAACCTCACCACTAGATGCCATTAAAACTTACACAGGGCACCTTTAACTGCTTAATTACCATTTCAAGAGGTCTTAAATTTGGGGACAGAAAACCTGGAATTGTGATATGGCTTAATGATAAACTTTAATACTTTTTTTAATACTAAACTTTATTGATTTAAATAAATGTGAGCACTGCATGTTTCAAAGTAATAGCGCTGCGCAGTCGCTCGTTCTACAGGCTTGCGATTTCCGAACAGTTTGCAATCACCGAATAGCCCAGATTTATGCTATGTGATTGTTTTGATCTACTGTTGATGAACTATGACAATATTTACTTTATGGTGTTTTATATATCGTACCTGCAAACTGTTGCCGTTTAGCGAGGAACATTTAGATGCTATTTTCTTTTCATATTACCGCTGTATAATGCCTAACAAAATAGTGTTTACAAGCACACCTCTGCTTTGTTTACAGAAAAAAAGTAGAATAATAAGGTATCTAGAATAATATATTATATAATATATTTTAAATATACATATATTTAAAATATATATAAAAAATGATATATATTTTATGTATGTATGTGCGTGTGTGCGTGTGTGCGTGTGTGCGTGTGTGCGTGTGTGCGTGTGTGCGTGTGTGCGTGTGTGCGTGTGTGCGTGTGTGCGTGTGTGCGTGTGTGTGTGTGTGTGTGTGTGTGTGTGTGTGTGTGTGTGTGTGTGTGTGTGTGTGTGTGTGTGTGTGTGTGTGTGTGTGTGTGTGTGTGTGTGTGTGTGTGTGTGTGTGTGTGTGTGTGTGTGTGTGTGTGTGTGTGTGTATATATATATATATATGATTCATCCCTTTTCTTAGAAAATGATTTAAAGGCTGAAATGTGAGGTTTATAATTTGATAAAACTTGTTTTTGTCAAAACTTTTATTATTTGATCAGTAAAGTTGCTTAAATCATTGTTTTTACAGTCATTTTATGGTTTAGGATGTTACCATAGATATTGACCTACATTCCTTCAATATGATATTAATTTTGTTTGTGCAGGCCTTAAAAAGTCTTAAAGGGTAAGTTCAGCCAAAAATGTTATTAATTACTAACCCTCGTATCGTTCCAGACCCGTAAGACCTTCGTTCATCTTCGGTACACAAATGAAGATATTTTTGATGAAATCCTAGAGCTTTCTGACCCCTCCATAGACAGTAATTGAATAAACACTTTCAAGGTCCAGAAAGGTAGTAAAGACATCGTTAAAATCATCCATGTGACTCCAGTGTTTCAGCCTTAATGTTATGAAGCGACGAGAACACTTTGTGTGCAAAAAACAAACAAAAAATAAAGACTTTATTCAACAATTTCTTCACGTCTGTGTCAGTCTCCTACACTGTTGACAGCACTTCTGAGTTCTACAGCAGAACGCCGGCTTACCATTGGCCGAAGCTGTTCACGTGAGCACCACAACGCATGTGTGTGATGCTGACGCAGGAGCTGGCCAATGTAAACTGCATAGGAGAAAATTGTTGAATAAAGTCAAATTTTTGCGCGTAACAAATATTCTTGTCACTTCATAACATTAAGGCTGAACCACTGGAGTCACATGGATGATTTTAACGATGTCTTTACTACCATTCTGTGCCTTGAAAGTGGTCATAAAATTGCTGTCTATGGAGAGGTTAGAGAGCTCTCTGATATCATTGGATATTATCTGAATATGAACAAAGGTCTTACAGGTTTGGAACGACATGAGGATGAGTAATCAATGACAGAAATGTTATTTTTGGGTGAACTAACCCCTTTGATTTTGACACCCCTGCAGATAGCCTGTGTTTGGGTAATTTCTGTGTTGCTCTCTGTGTTTCAGGCATGCACATTGGCCAGGCGGAATGCCGACGTGTTCCTGAAATACATGCACAGAAACAGCGTCAGCATGCCGGGGATGCTGAGTCACGTCAAAGCACCAGAGCAGCAGGTCAAAAGTGAGTCATGCCCACTGCTTAGCATCAAAACGCTCCTGATAATGTCACATTAAGGATAAGAGTAACATTTTATAATAGTATCTCATTTGTTAACATGAACTAACAGTGTGTATATATATATATATATATATATATATTAGTGCTGGGAATCGATAAAAAAAAATAAAAATAATTAATCACATTTTTTCTGTAATTAATCGCAAGTTTTTCATATTTTTAGTTTTTAATATTTTGATATTGTAATAATTTCAGTTACTCTCCGAATTAATGTAGAAACAATTTAAAGACAGTATATTTTAAACAGTATACTTTTTATGAATGAAGGCCAGTATCACTGATGCTAATGTCTCTATGAAACATTAATGACGTCACATTACAGTATAACTGAAAGCTCCCAATTTCAACATTTATTAGGCTTTAAAAAAACAACTTTTAATTTAATTGAACTTAAAACAATCTTTACATAAACCCATTATAATAGGCCTAAATGTTATTTTTTACCTGTGGCCTTCCCTGTTAGACATATACAGAAATGTAATAGTTATCAAACATCTTTCTTAACTGCATAAATAATAAATGAAATATAGATTAATCATCATTATAGCTACAATTTTCTCTGTTCCCGTTGTTCTTTGATGAACATTAATGACAGGCATCATCAGTGCTACTGTCACTTTAAGATCGGCCGCTGATGAACATGACGCATATCTGACGCTGTCCCGCGCATCTCATTTCCTCACAACTCTTTAAGTTAATTTAAGACGTTATTTAACTAATTTAAGACTCCTAATATGAGAATACTCAACATTCTCTGTGTTGTTGTTATTGTTTGTTCAAGAGCAAAAGAGAACTCGATGTGAGCAGGAGACTGATGCGATTCTGTCTTTGCGTCGTGTGTGTGTGTGTGCGTGTGTGTGTGTGTGTGTGTGTGTGTGTGTGTGTGTGTGTGTGTGTGTTGGACATTGGACATTGACAGGACATTGACATACAGCGTGTTCTCTTGTGTCTTGTCGCACTTGGAAGCATTTACATGAATTGGAGCGTGATCATGTAATGCTAGGCAAAAATGGATATAATAATGGACGCTGCGTTATTTGCGTTAAATATTTTCAATGCGTTAAGCTGAAATAATTAATCGCCTGAGTTAACTCGTTAATTTGCCCAGCCCTAATATATATATATATATATATATATATATATATATATATATATATATATATATATATATATATATATATATATAATATAATATAATATAATATAATATATATATGCTTTGTTAATGTTGGTTTATATAAATGTTAGTTAACAATACATTAACTAATGTTAACAGATACAACTTATGATCTTAAAAATGTATTAATAAATGCTGAGAATAGCACTAGCAAAGATTAATGTTATTCTGTGGAAGTATTATTCATTATTAGTGTGTGTTACTGTTAACCAATGCAGTCTGCACGATAATGAAGCTGCGATAGTCTTTTTTTCCCTATTGTGACGTATATATCCAAGTGAAACGCTTCTCGAATGGAGATAATGAAGGCGGGGCTTGATTTTGTCAGTGGGGAATTGATTGGATGGTTGTGGTTTGCTATTGGTCGATCTCATGTGAGTGACAGATTGCTCCGCCCTCGTGCCAGTGAACACATCATCAGAGAAGAGAAAGAGATGTCACTGTGAGAGAAAAGGGGAAGTTATGTTGATTAAAGATTATGAGGGCACACTAATTTAAAAAATAATGATGTGCACACATAAATAATTTAGAATAAATACTGCAGTATTTCATAATTTAAAAAAAAGAATTGTCCATTTTTGATTTAATGGTGACTTTAACAAAAGAAAGTGTTAATATAATGTCAAACTGTACATTATCCTGCTTATAACACAGCTATGTTCAGAATGTATTAATAAATGGACAGGAAATGTTGATTTTAGTGTAAATTAGCTTATTTTGTGAGAGAGAAGGCTGTGAATTGATACAAGAGACATCACTGGGATAACAATCAGTTACACAGTTAAGTGGATGTTATGCAAAAAAATTTGACTGTAGCATACCACAACTGACCAATCAGAATCAAGTATTCCAGAGACACATATAATAAACACATGTTGTCTCTGTAGCATTTCAAACCCACTTTTCAGACCACAAGGCTACAGATGCTGCCTCTCTGCATGTTTTCCTCTTATTTACCAGTCTTCCCTCTGCTGCCTCTCTGGAGACATGACAAAACACAGTCTGTCTTCCCCATAGGGGTTTAGCTACAGAGCTTGTTGATCATGCATTGTGCATGCGTTCTGAAATAGCTCTGGTACGCCATCTAGTGACCGACCTGTACGCTGCACCCTCACAGAGTTTCAGCAGCTGGCCCACTTTGGCCCACTTTAGCCCAGTTTAGACTGTGTGCATTGTGAGCGCGGCCCTGTTCTGTTCTGGGTGTGCTTACAATGACTCGGATAAGGAAAGCGTAAATGGGTCAGGCCTCCGCCACACAGAGACGGCGGCTTACTGCAGAATGATGACAGTGTTACTCCACTGGGAATCGTCCCTTTACCTTCATGCCACACACACACACACACACACACACACACACACACACACACACACACACACAAACACACGCACGCAACACTGTAAATTGCATCCACTGGTATAGAGATGTTATCTTTAGTGCTGTTAATTTGGCATTAATTTAGTCAAATTATTGATGTTTTTTTATTTTATTTATAGATATGCACATTAAATAAATGTTAAAATCAAGTATATTTATATAAATATAATTTTATCAAATAAGCCATTTATTAATAATAATAATTACTTTTTCTATTTTTCAGAGCAATTTAAGCTTGAATTACCCACTCATTTTATAATTAAAATTGTTACATTAATGTAAAAATAATGTTTTAATTAAATATACATGAATTCTGTAATATATGTATAATTATTATGTTATTATTGATGGTTAATATTCTTTTCCTACCTCGAGTGTAATTCAACCAGTATAATTACCCATTTCATTTATAATTATATCATTAAATTAATTTTAAATTTTATTAATGTGCATGAATTTTATACAATAATAATAGAACTATACATATATTGAATTGCACTGATGGTATGAAAATAGCAATAATATTAATAATAATAGCAGTTTTATTTAATTTTTTCTACCATCAGGGCAATTCAAACAATATAATTTAAAAAATAAACAATATATTGACACATAAAGCAGCACTTTGTAATGTCTTTTCAGTGATTTACCCGTCTGCCACAAAAAATAGTTTGAATATAAGCACTAATACGGACTACCGGCAAGTCCGGGAACTTAACTGTCAATTTCGTCAACACCCCTTTTTAGGGGAAAATAAACTAGACTTCCCATAGATTTCAATACAAAATAGCGGCACAAAACAACGTCTGTACACAGCCGGCAGGCTTGAATAACTTAAGAAATCACTAAGATTAAACATGTCAAGTAATTATATGTCCAGCCTGCCTGCCATAGAGTGTGAAAGATGCATCCACACACTTCATTTGGCAATTTGAAAACATGTCCCTTCATTCTCCCACCGTCAAATTGGTATCACAAGTGAATGATTTTACTTTGTTTTTGCAAGTAAAACATCTTTAAATGTATATATTATGTCTTTATATTTAGAGAACTGAGTGCACTTTTCTGTCCAGCTATACAACTAGCCTGATTTAGCTTCCAATAGCATCATCCGTACTTCATAATTCAAAAACGAAGTTAAATCATTCACTGGCTTACCTGGTGATTCGATGAGGTACGAGTAAATGTCCTCTGGCAACTGGGTGGTGGGGTTGTTACACCAATTTGACGGTGGGAGAATGAAGGGACATATTTTTTTAAATTGACCAAATTAAGTGTGTGGATGTATCTTTCACGCTCTATGGCAGGCAGGGTGGGCATATTATTACTTGACATGTTTAATATTGCTGATTTCTTAAGTTATTCAAGCCTGCCGGCTGTTATTTTGTATTGAAGTCTATGGGAGTCTATTTTTTTTTCTCTGAAAAGTGGGCGTGAATCTGTTCAGAGACATTCTATGATGTTGCGCCGGTTGTGCATTCTCGTCAAAAATCACCTTTTTGAAATGAAGATTGTATTAATTACATTGTTACGCCAGTAGGTGACGACAAGTGACTGCTAAAAAATGTATTTGTTGTTGAATCAATCATTCAAGAGATTCATTCAAAAACGCTCATCCAGTAATGAAACGTAAAGTATCGCTTTTTGAGTGAGTCATTGAATCATTCATTCACACCAATGTCTACTCAGAGTTGTGGGAAAATCGTGATCTGAAAAATCCTTTTTGAAAAATGTGTATTTTATCCTTTTATGCAGCTCTAAGGTTTAGCATGATTTCAGTGACGTACTCTAGTGGTTAAAGATCTGGGCTGCTGTGCATCATGGTTAAGAACGATCATGTGTGATTTTGTAGATATCCTGAATGAGTTGCTGCAGAGGGAGAACCGGGTCCTGCACTTCTGGACCATGAGGAAGAGGAGGCTGGACCAGTGTCAGCAGTATGTGGTGTTTGAACGCAGTGCCAAACAGGTTTGATGTCTCTCTCTTTCTCCATCTGTTCCTTTTGATGTCTGGTCAGTCTGATTATTCGCTTTTTCTTGGCCCAATCCTGAGACTGACAGACTGACTCAGTGCCATGCCTCTGATATTAAATTATTTATCTTCTGTTTGTATGTGCATGTCTTCATATGCCATAGCATGCATATTCAGTTAATTCCTGTGGCCGGTTGCATAAACTGCTTAGACTAGTATTACTAGTTAATCATCAAATTTCTTTACTCTCTGGTTAACTGCTAATTGGTCAGTCTTAACATAAAGACTGAGTTTGTGCAACTAGCCACTGCTGGTTTAGTCATGCAAATGCTGTTGTGGTTCTCAACTAGTTGTACTTTAGGACCAGATTATACATTGGACATCAAGTACCAGGACATAAAGTAAAAGAAAATCAAACATTAACATTCATTATTACCATAAACTGCATAGGGAAACTTGTCAATTTTGAAAATGCACAAAAAGTGTTTTTGTTTTGTTTCGTTTTTTTTTTTTTTTTTGCTTTTTCCCCCATGTTTTGATTTTTTAGCTTGAAACTATTTTGAATTAGTTTTTTGTGTGTGTGTGTGTGTGTGTGTGTGTGTGTGTGTGTGTGTGTGTGTGTGTGTGTGTGTGTGTGTGTGTGTGTGTGTGTGTGTGTGTGTGTGTGTGTGTGTGTGTGTGTGTGTGTGTGTGTGTGTGTGTGTGTGTGTGTGTGTGTGTGTGTGTGTGTGTGTGTGTGTGTGTGTGTGTGTGTGTGTGTGTGTGTGTGTGTTAGTTTGTAAATTTGGACAATAGAGCCATAGAGTTTGCTTGGATAATCACATGAACAATAAATAAATGGGAAAGGCCTGTTTATTAAAATATCATAATCATGCACATACTTATACACTACTGTTCAAAAGTGTAATGCTTTAATTCAGCAAAGATGCATTAAATGTATCCAAATTAACCATTTTGAATGATTTATGTTTCAAATAAATGTTGTTCTTTTGATCTTTCTATTCGTCAAAAAATAAAACGGCTGTTTTCAACATTGACAATAATCAGAAATGTTTCTCAAGCAGCAAATCATCATATTAGAATGATTTCTGAAGGGTCATGTGACACTGAAGACTGGAGTAATGATGCTGAAAATTAAAATATATTCAAATTGAAAACAGCTAATGTAATAATATTTAATAGTTTTCTACTGTATTTTTCATCAGAAAAACAAGAGACTTCTTTTCAAAACATTTAAAAACACTTTCTGACACCAAACTTTTGAGTGGTAGTGTATATTAAGTTTTCTGTCACCTTTCTGTCTGAGACGCGCTTGTTAAAGGGTCATGAAACCATAAAACACATTTTTTGAGATGTTAACAGATGTGTACAGGTTGCACATCAATGAAAACAACAATAGCACTCGTTTTTATGATTAAGGGAAAGAGTTGCTGTTGTTTTTTCGTTATTTCATTCTTCCGATTCAAAAAAGCAAAGTTGAACCAACGTCACAAAAAGTGTGTTAATTTGGAGTGGTGATTGGCTGCCGTTGCTGGAGAGTACGCATCTACGTCATCGGTTTCGGAGCTTTTCTCCGCATTATTCATAAGAATGAGCTCTTTTAACCCTCTGGGGTTCTTCATTTATGGGTCACACTCAGGACCTTCGGGTCAAAAATGACCCGGAGGGCGGGATTAAGATAAAAAAGATTTGAGTAAAATCAATGAAATACATTTTTGTTCAATAATATTTTTTCTTTTTTGGTGTTTTGAGATAATTTTATGATTTATAATTAATATTTATGCAATAATTAGGACCCATTTTTTCCCATTGAATATAATAAAAAATGTGTGCATATATATATATATAATTTTTTATTAAAGCTGTATTTCATTTTAGAGTCAAGCCTAGGCCTCATGAAAGCTATTTTTTAAATGAGATCAGTGCCATCCGGTGAACACATTGAGCATTTTTATCACGCAATAGCACATTTTTACCACTATAGTGGATCTTGCGTTTTATAAAATAAAATAAAAAATCGTAGCTTCATCGGAATGGTCCGAAACTTGGTGACTTGATTGGTACTTGGTATATGAACACCCCAAAAAATTGGGGACAGGATTTGAAAAGTCTAAGAAAAACAAAAATAGTCACACTCAGGACCTTCGGGTCAAAAATGACCCCCATAGGAAATGAATGGGAGATTAGTTTTTTTGGTGCATACAATCTACAAATCAGCCAGGATGCAGAAAAAAAGGACTTAACAGTGAAGGGGTGAATCTCTAAAACATCAAGAGTGCAAAACTCACACACACACACTTATACACACAAAAACACACGCACACACAAATGAACGTGTGCCATTCCAAAAGCTAATTGTGTTTTTGTGTGTGTGTGAGTTTTTTTTTTTGTCTGTTTTGCACTCTTGATGTTTTAGAGATTCACCCCTTCACTGTTGAGTCCTTTTTTTCTGCATCCTGGCTGATTTGTAGATTGTATGCACAAAAAAACTCAGTATTTTCATATTTTTGCCAATTCTCCATTCATTTCCTATGTGGGTCATTTTTGACCCGAAGGTCCTGAGTGTGACTTTTTTTTTTTTACGACCACTTAGACTTTTCAAATCCTGTCCCCGTTTTTTTTTGGGTGTTCATATACCAAGTACCAATAAAGTCACCAAGTTTCGGACCATTCCGATGAAGCTACGATTTTTAATATTTTTTATTTTACAAAATGTAGGTCAGAAATGACCGAAGAGCCCCAGAGGGTTAATCCAATCACTGCGCTGTATAATGCATGAGATCGCATTACAGCAGAGAATTAAAATACCACAAAAGACGCTTCATCGCTGTTCGTTCACCTCTGCCTGTTTTCCTTCAGACAAATGTGTCATAAGTGTATATTTCCTCAGTACAGTAACACAAAAGTGTTGTTTGCATTTTCCCCATGATGCGGTCAGAACTGGAGTTACCAACACATGGAAAATATGACTGTAACAATATTTAATACGTAACAACACCACGCGGAGCGCATGTATGAGAGCGGTTTCTGCGCAGAGCGGCGCGATGAGTTTTACAACACTCGCAACAGGAATCACAGTTCATATCCGGACCGGAGCAAGTGTGTTTCAAGGTTTTATGGACATTTTTCACATACTCTCCTGCTCCAAAAAATGAACCAGCACCGTGTATCCCTACATATTTCATCATGTCTTCTTCAAATGAAATATATATGTGCAAATAAGGACACTGATACAGCGTGATCATGAACGCGATGAATTATTCTGATACACAGAAGACAATGATGTAGACCGAAAAATTCAAAGAAGAGTGGACAAAAAAGTAACTATGCCTTTATTCTTTGTGTGCTAAACTAATGTGTGTCATTTGTTCAGATTGTAGTGCTCGTAAACGCAATTAAAACATTATTAGATCTTTCATATAGACCAATAGCTCTGAAAAGCAGATTTTTAAAAAATATTTAAGAATAATTTATCAGAACATATTTGATTTGTTCATGATAGTTGTTAGTAGTCTCTAATAATAAGATTTGTGTGCGTTTGTTGTCATAGTGTTACATTTTTAAAATTCATCAAGGTGCCCGCAACTTTGTTGTTTGTTTGTTTTTCCCCCGCTCACATTTAAATATTAATTTGTGGGTATAATGAGTGGGTTGTAGGTTTGTGTTTTATTGGTTGTTGTCTCCCCTTTTCCCACCCTCGACACTCCCACTCTATCCACAGCTTTACACGTCCGTTTCTTGAGTCTTTTCAAATCTCAGGCACTGTTTAAAGCTGGTATTAAAGGGATAGTTCACCCAAAAATGAAAATTAGCCCATGATTCACTCACCCTCAAGTCATCCTAGGTGTATATGACATTCTTCTTTCAGACGAATAAAATCGGAGTTATATAACAAAAGTCCAGGCTAATCCAAGCATTAGAATTGGATTCATAGTTGCTCTGTTTTTGAAGTCCATAAAAAGTGCATCTGTCCGTCATATAACTGCTCCACATGGCTCTGGGGTGTTAATAAAGGTCTTCTGAAGCGAATCGATGCGTTTGTGTAAGAAAAATAGCCATATTTAAAACTTTATCAAGTAAACTTTTGCCGATCGAAAGACTAATGCGACCAGGTAGCATGACGTCACTTTCAACATTCAACACTTTTCCACGGAAGGCGGTCGGCCGAAAGTTTACTTTATAAAGTTTTAAATATAGATATTTTTCTTACACAAACGCGTCGATTCGCTTCAGAAGGCCTTTATTAACACCCCAGAGCCGCGTGGAGCAGTTATTTGATGGACAGATGCACTTTTTATGGACTTCAAAAACAGAGCAACTATGAATCCAAATTCTAATGCTTGGATTAGCCTGGACTTTTGTAATATAACTCCGATTTTATTCGTCTGAAAGAAGAATGTCATATACACCTAGGATGACTTGAGGGTGAGTAAATGATGGGCTAATTTTCATTCATGGGTGAACTATCCCTTTAAGATGCGTTTTGGTGGATCAGATCACTAGTAGACGAGGGACACATTCCCATTTACACCTGGTGTTTAAATCTGTCTCTTTTGTCCACTTTCAACCACTTCTGTCCTGATTTGTTTGAGGGGAGGGTCTATGGGCGGGTAAATGTAAGGGCTTTTTCAGATCTTTAGATCTAATGGACGAAATAAGCTTGTACAGTTTGCATATGAATGCGCCCAGAGACGACCGAAAAACACACAAGGACAGCATCAGCTTTCGTTTCTGCTCTGACAGCAGCAAGACCGGCCGAACGCTGTGAGTGTGTGTTAGAAATCAGGAATGGTGAGAGAACATTGTGCTTGGAACTTCAAGCCAAACTTGGTTTTTCAGCTGCCAAAGTTTAAATCTTGTCTGGCTAGTGCGCTTCCCATAATGTTTCCGCATTATGTCAGTTGGTGGAGAGTAGACGTCTTTTGTGGCTGTTTGAACGCATTTGACCACATGAGCGTTCACACTAAAAAAGCAATCCAGTCTAATGCGTTTTCAACTACCTCTGGAAGTGGTCAAAAGTGGACAATTCAAAACGTTTTAGACCCCATTTACACCTGTATTTAGCGTGGTCCACTTGTGATCCGATCGCTCAAAACGCATCTTAATACCATGTGTAAAGAGGACTTGAGGTGTGAACACTTTCATGACACTTCAGATTTTTAAAGTGTGTCTTTCTCATTGTCCAGGCTCTGGAGTGGATCCACGACACCGGTGAGTTCTATCTGTCCACACACACCTCCACGGGCTCCAGCATCCACCACACACAGGAGCTTCTGAAGGAGCACGAGGACTTCCACATCACAGCCAGGGTACAACAGCACCACAACGATGACAAGCACATGGGCGGCACCTTTTAACTCTGCAGTTACCTAAAGCTGATTCTGTCCCTGTGTCCTCAGCAAACCAAAGAGCGGGTGAAGCTGCTGATACAGTTAGCAGATGGCTTCTGCGATAAGGGCCACTCCCACGCCGCTGAGATTAAGAAATGGGTCACGGCCGTGGACAAACGCTATCGAGACTTCTCCCTTCGCATGGACAAGTATCGCACGTCTCTCGAGAAAGCCCTCGGCATCTCTTCAGACTCGAACAAAGCAGTATGTTGTTTTCTTCTCGTAATAGTGTGATATTCGATCATACCGCATTCTCATGAGTGCACATGGTTTAAAGCCATAATCTGGACAAATAGTTTGTTTTTGCCAGTCATCAAATGGCCTATATGTCTCAATTGTGAAGTAGGCTGTTAGCAGATTATGTAAGATAAAATAACTATTTGCAAAATGCATTAAAGCATTAATAATGCTCCAATCCAATCTTCATAAGGTCCATATTCTGGTTCAAAGAATAGTTTAACAAGATTCACAGCTATTGGAATATTCCTTTATGGAATCCGCATATTCAGAATACATTAAAATGTAGTTCCTGATAATTTCTTCTGGAGGTGCCATTTATTACCGTTTCATTTTTATTACTCTAATTAATTTGTATTGTACACAATGTAATCGATTTTAAATGGTACTCATTCATGTCCATAACAATGAGACAAAAACACAATCGATTGCAAACTATTATAGTATTTAATATTTTGAATTGGCATTTATTTTAATATTTTCAGTTTAGCTGCATTTTAGTTTTAGCAATTTTAGTACTTCAATTAATTCAGTTTTTAAAAATTTTCATCGAATAATTCTATTATTTCAGCTTTATTTCATTTGAACAAAAATGTTAAAATTTGTTTAGTTTATAACAACAATGTCAATAACACAACTTTTTTACTACTGTCTGTATCTAATATCACCGAAAATGACCTTTATTTGGCCAAATATACAGGAATATCCTGTTTTAGAGGATATTCAGAATAAGGTGTTTGAGTCAAAATTCTGATCAAAACTACTGTCATGTGGCATCTGTCGCAATCAAATTTCTCAAACCCGATTATTTACTTGATCACATCATGGGTTATCATGTTTAAATGACGCTCACATAATCAGAATATGACCTTATTCCAGTTAATAGCAGAATATTGTTGTGCATGTAAACGTAATCAGTCAGAATAGTCCTGCAAGAAATATGCAGTCAGAAGCCTGTGGGACTAAACCAAGTTGTTTTTCATTTCCAGAGTAAAGACCTGCAGTTGGACATCATCCCAGCCAGTGCTCCAGGGTCAGAGGTCAAACTCAGAGATGCTGCCCACGAGCTTAACGAAGAGAAGCGCAAGTCCGCCCGCAGGAAGGAGTATGTCTTATTTACTGCTGTTCAATGACCAAACGCCACTGAAATATTGAAAGAATTCTTGTATTTTAGATGGAGAGAGATCTACATTTTCTGATTTGTTTTCCATTTGTATAGCTTCATCATGGCTGAGCTGATCCAGACAGAGAAAGCTTATGTGCGAGACTTGCGAGAGTGCATGGATGTGAGTATTTTATTATATATTAGTGCGTTTTGGCTCAGTCATTCAAAATAATTGTTATTCAAGGCTGCTATTTGGATCTTTTGTCCTGAAATAATATGGAAATTTGAGCAGAACATGAGAAAAACGATACATTTATTACTTCAGACTATTAGACTATTCAGACTTCATCTATTAATGGTTTAAATATTTATTCATCCAGACATATCTTTGGGAGATGACCAGTGGCGTGGAGGAGATCCCACCAGGGATCGTCAACAAAGAGCACATCATTTTTGGTAACATGCAGGACCTCTATGAGTTCCATCACAAGTGAGTTCACTAACGCAAACGCTTTAAAGGGGTTTTACATGGTGTTTGAACATAAATGCTGCACACAACCACCCTATAATGGTAAAAAATCCACCCACTCCTCTTTTTTTAATCCCCATAAATCATAATCAGTGTCTCAGAACAAGCCCTTTGCAGATAGCATACAGTGAGGAAAATAAGTATTTGAACACCTGTCTATCAGCTAGAATTCTGACCCTTAAAGACCTGTTAGTCTGCCTTTAAAATGCCCACCTCCACTCCATTTATTATCCTAAATTAGATGCACCTGTTTGAGGTCGTTAGCTGCATAAAGACACCTGTCCATCCCATACAATCAGTAAGAATACAACTACTAACATGGCCAAGATGTACAAAATTGTACACCTCCACAAGGCTGGAAAGGGCTACGGGGAAATTGCCAAGCAGCTTGGTGAAAAAAGGTCCACTGTTGGAGCAATCAATAGAAAATGGAAGAAGCTAAACATGACTGTCAATCTCCCTCGGACTGGGGCTCCATGCAAGATCTCACCTCGTGGGGTCTCAATGATCCTAATAAAGGTGAGAAATCAGCCCAGAACTACACTGGAGGAGCTGGTCAATGACCTGAAAAGAGCTGGGACCACCGTTTCCAAGGTTACTGTTGGTAATACACTAAGACGTCATGGTATGAAATCATTCATGTCACGGAAGGTTCCCCTGCTTAAACCAGCACATGTCCAGGCCCGTCTTAAGTTTGCCAATGACCATTTGGATGATCCAGAGGAGTCATGGGAGAAAGTCATGTGGTCAGATGAGACCAAAATAGAACTTTTTGGTCATAATTCCAAATGTGTTTGGAGGAAGAAGAATAATGAGTACCATCCCAAGAACATCATCCCTACTGTGAAGCATGGGGGTGGTAGCATCATGCTTTGGGGGTGTTTTTCTGCACATGGGACAGGGCGACTGCACTGTATTAAGGAGAGGATGACCGGGGCCATGTATTTAGAGATTTTGGGGAACAACCTCTTTCCCTCAGTTAGAGCATTGAAGATGGGTCGAGGCTGGGTCTTCCAACATGACAATGACCCGAAGCACACAGCCAGGAGAACCAAGGAGTGGCTCTGTAAGAAGCATATCAAGGTTCTGGCGTGGCCTAGCCAGTCTCCAGACCTAAACCCAATAGAGAATCTTTGGAGGGAGCTCAAACTCTGTGTTTCTCAGCGACAGGCCAGAAACCTGACTGATCTAGAGAAGATCTGTGTGGAGGAGTGGGCCAAAATCCCTCCTGCAGTGTGTGCAAACCTGGTGAAAAACTACAGGAAACGTTTGACCTCTGTAATTGCAAACAAAGGCTACTGTACCAAATATTAACATTGATTTTCTCAGGTGTTCTAATACTTATTTGCAGCTGTATCATACAGATAAATAGTTAAAAAATCATACATTGTGATTTCTGGATTTTTTTTTTTAGATTATGTATCTCACAGTGGACATGCTCCTACGATGACAATTTCAGACCCCTCCATGATTTCTAAGTGGGAGAACTTGCAAAATACTTATTTTCCTCACTGTATGTGACGTCACATATGCTTAGGCCCTGCCCACAACTGCTGATGTGCTCTGCCCTATTAGTATAGCGAGTGAACTGTACACAGTCTGCCATTTTAATCTCCTCGCCAGAGCAGCAGCATTCAAGTAAGAAATGTATTCGTATTAAAGCTACTAAAGTTCATTCAGTCAAGAGCAGTGAGTGACTTTCTGTTTTTCTTTTGTTTGATTCATATTAACTGCTTTCCTTTTTATACACAGATCTAATCTCCACGTGCTATTTCTTAACATAACCGACTTTATGTGAACTTTGTGTGTTTTTGACATAACTTTTGTGTATTTGAATGTTTAAGTGCAATAAGACGTGAAAGAGAACTTAGTTTAATACTCACGGGATGCTCCGTCTGACATCGAGCTTTCTGTGCTGAAACCATATATCAGAAGTTTAGACTGATATGGCTTTAAAACGCATACAATGTCATGTGAGTGTGACCACGATAGAGATGATAAACAAAACCAGATAGATGTTTTAGTTTTTTTGCAGAGTATCCAAGGCATGAGCTGTAAAGGCCCCGCCCTCTTCTGTAAAGTGGGGCGGAGCAGCAGCTCATTTGCATTTAAAGATATATGCACCAAAACAGTGTTTTTCCTTCCACTCAAAAATGTGATAATATATGATCTGTGGAGTATTTTGAGCTGAAACTCCACAGACATATTCTGCGTACACCTCATACTTATATTACATTAGGATCTTTTTAACAGGATCTTCCTGTTTAGCATCCAGTAAATGAGTTTCCTGTCATCCATAAGTGACTATCTCTATCTGTCACCAGTATATTCCTCAAAGAGCTTGAGAAGTACGAGCAGCTTCCTGAAGATGTGGGCCATTGTTTTGTGACCTGGGTGAGTGGAGTTAATTGTGTTTGAATAGTAATATCTTATCTGCTTCTTTCAGATCATTCAAATGCATGTCCTATCTTTCTGCAGGCGGATAAGTTCCAGATGTACGTGAACTACTGCAAGAACAAACCAGACTCCACTCAGCTTATTCTTGAGCATGCCGGAGGATATTTTGATGTGAGAAATGTTTCTGTTATGATTTAATGTATTGCTTTATTTTTGAGCGTTCGTCGTGTCTTCCTGTCAGTGGCCAATTGTGAAAGTGGATTGATGTTCCTGTTACAGGAAATCCAACAGAGGCATCGTCTGGCCAACTCTATCTCATCATACCTCATCAAACCTGTTCAGAGAATAACCAAGTACCAGCTGCTCCTCAAGGTAAAAACATCTGGGATTCATCATGAAAACTTGCAGACTGGTTTGATTAAAAGCTTGGTGGTAATTGCTTTGTGTTTGTAGGAGCTCCTGACGTGTTGCGAGGAAGGCAAAGGGGAAATCAAGGATGGCCTGGAGGTCATGCTAAGTGTTCCCAAGAGAGCCAACGATGCCATGCACTTGAGCATGCTGGAAGGTCAGCGGACACGCATAGACATGCAAACACGCAAACAAGGCGGATACAACGGTTTCTTATTACACTGAATGTCTTTAGGGTTTGACGAAAACATCGAGTCCCAGGGAGAACTGATCCTGCAGGAGGCGTTCCAGGTGTGGGATCCCAAGACCCTGATCCGTAAGGGACGTGAACGTCACCTGTTCCTCTTCGAGATGTCACTGATCTTCAGCAAGGAGGTTAAAGACTCCAATGGCAGGAGCAAGTACATCTACAAGAGCAAGCTTTTTGTACGTTTCACAGCAGGGTTAAAGCACTACAACCTCTTTTATGCAGCAGATCTGGTTGTTTTAAATGCTTTGTTCTGACTGCAGACCTCTGAACTGGGTGTTACTGAGCACGTAGAAGGCGATCCATGTAAATTTGCCCTCTGGATTGGACGGACCCCAACGTCAGACAACAAGATCGTCCTCAAGGTGACTTTCTCTCTCTTGCTCTGTTGAAAAGCATGCCACTGTTTTGCTCTAGCTTTCTGCGTCGCATTTCTGTGTAGCTTGCCCCTTTTGCACTTTAGCAAGTAAAAGGGTAAATATTTGTGAAATCCACATATTCAGTGTGAAGACTTGAAAATAATTTACTACCTCAGTTTGTAAAAGCAAGCTAAAATTTGTATTTACAATTGAAGTCTATGGGGCAGCTGCTTTTTTGCTTGCTTTTACAAACGGAGGGGAGAATGTCAATTATTTTCTGTCGTAATGGACAGCATGCCACAGATGATGTTATTTAACATTACTTCATTAAAGTAGAAGATCTCAGGCTGATCATAAAGAGACTGTTAGCGAAAAACGAGTGAATCTGTATCAATCCTTGACACTGATTATAGGGGAAGATCTGCGCACTCGCTCCTCTGGTTCTGACTGCATGTTAAAAAAGTGCAAGCAAATCAAACAAAACAAAAACAAGAATAGTCTTAACTGGTGGTGACGTATGTGCATTGCAAATGGCTTCTGTCGCACAGTAACTGTTAATTTCATGCATGCTGCTTTCAAACTGTGTTTAAAACTTTCTTCAGTGAAATGTCAAAATTGCGCAATTCTGTACTGTCCGTTTATATGTGGTTTACTGTGTCATATGAGCCAATACACACACACATAGTAGTAGTTTATATAATTTTTTTATTTAAATAGTTATTAATAGCTTAATGATATACTACTAGATTTTTTCTGTATAGATAAACTTCAAATCCAATGAGTAATGCATAAACCATTCATCACAACACATTGGTAAAATTGCCTCTAAATTATCACAAAACATGTTTATTAATGTTGTCCCTGTCTTTCTGGCCACTGTCTCATGCAGTATGATATATGATACATTATAAAGCAGTAAAACCTTGTATATTTCTATATTTCAAATGAAGCTAAGTCAGGGATGCAAACATGGATCCATGGTGAGTACGGCCACACAGTTAACCCACCCTCAGTTCACCATAGAACAGAAAATAAGTGTGTCCTCTGACTCAACGCTGTGTATTCCTGTGTTTTCTCTCTCCACACACATAAAACACAGGCGTCCGGGATCGAGAACAAACAGGACTGGATAAAGCACATCCGTGAAGTGATTCAGGAGCGCACTGTGCACCTGAAGGGGGCGTTGAAGGAGCCCATCCACATCCCCAAACCCTCCACATCCAAGCACAAGGGTCGCAGATACACCCCCAGGCCAGTGAAACTTCTTACTTCCATATTTGTTATTTTTGTGTATTTTTTTTTTTTTTTTACCCTTCAGCTTCATTTTACTGTTGCTGGACTTGTTCTTTCTTAAACTTTAGGACTTGGAGTCCTAGATTTAGTAGTTAATGTCCCGTGTGTGTTTATGTGTGCAGGGATGGAGAGGATCTGGACAGTCAGGGTGACGGCAGCAGTCAGCCAGACACCATCTCACTGGCCTCCAGGACCTCACAGAACACACTGGACAGCGACAAGGTCAGGATACACATCCTGCCTATAAAAAGTTGATCTTGTCCATTAAATTACGGAAATGTTTGAAGTGTTATTTTAGTATTATTTATAATCTATTATAGTGTTTTCATTTTAGTTTATTTTTATTTGTAATTTCTTAAAAACAATTTATATATATATATATATATATATATATATATATATATATATATATATATATATATATATATATATATATATATATATATATATATATATTAGCTTAAGTATTATTATTTTCAGTTTTAGTTATTTTACTGGTTCAAATCAAAACTTATTGTGTTTCAGTTAGCTGCCAAGGCAACAATTAAAATGTTTAAAAAGTTTTCTTTTAACATTTATATTTTTGCCATTCCAAGTACCCAATATGTTTGTTTTAGTTAACAATAACAAGACTGAATCTTTGGTGACAAGGACAAGACGAAAAAGGTGCATCATGTTGATAATTAATAAGATATAATAATAATAATTATTATTAATATTAAATATAACTAATAATAAACAGATGTAATACATCTTTACAGACAATACACAAAGCAAATGCACACATGGTCTGTGTGTAACTTGTTGCAAATATGCTATTGCTGTAACAATGCACTATAAGTAATGCAATAAATGAACAGTCATTAATTCAATGCAAAGTTATTAATGCTTTGTTATGAAATAAAATAATACTCATTATGTGGTATTATTTCAGGTCACTTTTCTCATTATACATTTTGTTCGTGCTGATGGTTCCTTTCCTACATTAATGTCTTGGAAAAAATATTTTTGATCTGTAGCAGACAAATTTGTATCATTTTGCACATTACAAATTTTTTTTTTTTGTCAGGCATTGTAAAATGGACTTAAATTAATGAATATGATATGTCAACATATTGACAAAATTTAAAGCAGCACTAGGTAGGTTTTGCTCTCGGGGTCCCCCTACAGTTGGGAAACAGTCTTGTCCTCTACTACTGTTGTAAACTCTGTCAGGGGATGCTGCGCACATGCATTTGTTGACATGACAACCATGATAGCCCTGAACACTGCAGGAGTTCACATGCAGGTGTTCTGCTTGCGTCGTGTGTGAAATGTCTTCATCCCGGGTACAGTGGCATATGTTTCAGCATGTCATATGAATATAATTTCATGGGTTTTATTTTTTTCAAACGCCAAATGATCGCGATGCTCACGTTTACAAGCCAGCGTCATTATAGTAGCCTAGTCTATTGGTTCCCGTTTTACAGAATCTATATGATACTTCAATTCAATGTTTGAGTGGTAGGTAATAACCATGTATCGTCAATATTATAATATCAAGCTACCATAGATGAATCTGCAAATTTGAAAAATCGATTAGCTTGAGGCAAGACAAATAAACAAATATCACAGACATGTTAGGTATCCTAAAATATGATTTTGTACGTCTTATCTTATGTATTTACTTGCAAGAATGTAGCCCCTCCTCCTCCTCCAGCTCACGCCAACGAGCAAACGCTGGCCCAATGTTGATCCTCGTCCTGCCTTTAATCCGATCACTTTCTCGTTTCCTCTTTTTGCTTTCCTCCGACAAAACCTTTGCTTTCTTATTTTTCTGTGCTGCTTCGGCCATGACTATAACATCCGGCAAACAAACGATAGTTGTTTAGTTGCACGTCAGAATTTAAGGAAGTGGGGGTGGTGGTGGAAGTGACGTATATGCCGTAAAGCAGTCGAATTTTGTAGTTCTTTTTGTTCTCGGGTTACTACCCGAAACCCGAAGTTTAAAAGTACGATTAAAAAGGATACAGACCCCGTCAGGCTATGGCAGACGTGTCATTCAACCTATTGTAAGTCGATGTATCATCACAAGAGTCTTGAAAATATATTATGAAGGTTAAAAAGTTACCTAGTGCTGCTTTAAAGGGCATTTTCATCTAAAGACAAACATTATGACTAAAAACAAGGCTCTTTGCTTGTCTCTTTTTCCTGTAGTTATCAGGTGGCTGTGAGCTGACAGTGGTCATCCATGACTTCATGGCCGGTAACAGTAATGAACTGACGGTGCGGAGGGGACAGACGGTGGAGGTACTAGAGAGGCTCCATGATAAGCCGGACTGGTGCTTGGTGAGGACCACGGACCGTTCCCCTGCCCTGGAGGGCCTGGTGCCCTGTGCCATGCTCTGTATCGCCCACTCCCGCAGCAGCATGGAGATGGAGGGCATCTTTAACCACAAAGGTGGGCACATTTCTATAACACTTGCCATAAATCATCCCAAGCCTGTTTCAGAGAAAAATCATCAGCATCTTTTTGTTTGTTTTTCCAGACGCGCTCTCTGTGTGCAGTAACGATGCCATCCTACCAGGCTCCTCTGCCACTCTGCAACCAGGCCATGTGATGGGCTCCCAGAGTTCCCCTGGGCCCAAACGCCCTGGCAACACATTAAGGAAATGGCTGACCAGCCCTGTGAGGAGACTCAGCAGTGGTAAAGCCGACGGCCACGTGAAGAAGCTGGCACACAAACACAAGAAGAGCCGCGACGTCAGAAAGAACGCAGACGCAGGCTCGCAGAAAGACTCGGACGACAGCGCTGCCACACCACAGGATGAGACTCTGGAGGAGGTCGGTGCACTTTCTGTTTTTCTGTGTATAGACTGACTACATTTACATGTGCACCAGGTATATTATACTTGTCTTCCCTATAGGGACGTTGAACAAGAAAAAATGTAGGGTGTGACTTAATTTTGTCCATGGGGAACTGATTGGATGGTTGTGGTTTTCTATTGGTCAATCTCATGTGAGGGATTGGTTGCCCTGCTCTTGAGCCAGTACTATACTGGAATATTGCATAAAAAAATAGGAATTGTTCATTTTGAATTTATGGAAACTTTTAAAACATCTGTGGTTATTGAACTAATAAAATGACGAAAGCACATAACTAAAAATTACACAAAAATAACATGAAAACCTAAAAATATTCAAATGAACGCTAATTCAATGTTAATAAAAAAATAAAAGATTATCGGAGCACATCAGAGAAAGGACTTAATCGCAGTAAGATATTTACTTGACACAAGCCAGCCTCTTCACTCCCGTTTACATGCAATTTTTATTAATATGTTTATTCGCTATATAGAATTGTGCTTATTTTTACCGCCATTATTCACATACCCTTAACACACAGGACAAATGATGCTCTCACATACAGTAGGTGTGTGCTACTGGCCACTCTACTTGCATTAAATGCAAAACACCTTAACCATAACCAAACTTAAATATATTCATTTTGATGTTTTCAACCATCAATATACTGCATTATTCATGTTGTGCAACATTGTCAACATTAACTTAGTTTCTTAAGCACCCAAAAAATGTGACGCTGGCTTTACTGCTATATTTACTAATATAATTCATTATCCGTGTACGACACAAGCATGTGCGAGTGGAATAGATGTAATTGAAGTGTTTAAATGCCTGTTTACTGTACTTTAAAATTGGCATACGCCACATATTTGACTATGATTATAGTTGCGAAGTATTGTGTTACATGGGGCCTAAATCTCAATATAATCGCATTATGAGGGTACATGTAAATGCAGTCATTTTCAGTAGGTACTTTACCTTGCATGCTTTTGCCTCTTTCAGTTTAGTTAAATATTACTCATGCTTTTTCAAAGCTGACCTCTTGTTTATGTAACCTAATTTATGGATTTGTCCCTGAACCTCCTCCACAGAGGGTGCGTAACGAGGGTCTGAGCAGCGGCACCCTTTCCAAATCGTCGTCATCAGGTATGCAGAGCTGTGGAGAGGAAGAGGGAGAGGAAGGAGCTGATACCGTACCTCTTCCTCCACCCATGGCCATCCAACAGCACAGCCTCCTCCAGCCGGACGCACAGGATGACAAGGTGAGCCGGCTCAAGATAGAGCAGAGCGGGGCGAATGAGGAGGAGGGTTGGTGCGAATAAATCACTAGTTTGGACAATTTTTATTTTATTTTTATTTTGTTCACTGCCAACCTTTAAACCTCATTAGAGATCCTCGAACCCGTTCAAACCTTTGTGTGCCAGCGCTTGTATCTCCTCCTGCGATATGCAGTCTTTACTTTCACTTTTCCAGTTCTAGCTCTACAATGCAAACACTGTAAAACTGTTTTCCTGATCATATTAAACTTGATCATAAAGAATCGTGTGTCATCTTGGCCCCATGACACCTGGCATTAACGTGCGGCTTCCATTTGGATGGATTCTGATCACATTTAATGTGTTTCTTCACAATTAATCAACCATTTCTGATTACTTATCAAATTATTTCATTGGATTACTCTTGTTTTTCTCATTTCTTTCCCCAAGAGAGCACTTTTTTCCCCTTTTAACCCCTAGTAACATCACTCTGAGGGGTTTGTAATTAAAGGAAATGCAAGAAATGACAAAGCATTTTTAACTATCCATTTGCAATTTTGCAGTCAGATCTCTGTGAAATCACACAATGCATTGGAATGGTGTAAAAGTCTAGACCAGTGGTTCTTACCCTTCAGCAAACTTCCATACCTGTTTTCATACCTGGCTCGTTTGGAGCATTTGTTTCGGAAAATGGTGCATTTTCTCCTTTAGTTCGGGTTGTTTAGGCATAAATGAAAATAATACATGAACCAAAAATAATCGAACAAGGTGGTCTCGTCCCACTTGAAGAAAAACTCTGGAGTTGTTTGCTTCTTGGTGAGAAAGCAATCTGACCCGGTGGACAACCGAACATGGCTGTATCACAATGTATGATGGGTAATTACGTTGCATGAAAAGCAGCATTGTTTGTTTTGCTAATACCTCGTGAGTTAACCTAGAGCAATGACAAAGTGAAATTCCTAATTGAAATTTGGTCGGATGAATATTTCAGAACTGTCCAAAACTCAAAATTAAAAAACAGACAAAGCCTTGATTCCTGCTCAAAATGATGAGGTAATATAAAGAAAACCACAGTAAGTCTGCAGAGCCGTTGTCTATCCATCCATCCTGACAGATGACCGCTATGAACAGAATCCCGGAACATAAACAGTGCGCTCTGACCAATGAGAGTAACGTTTACTCATATGTAACTTGTGTTAACTAATTTTGGTCCATTTAGAAATGCTGCCTGGTGAAAGTGAACCGAGCCAAAAAGAAATTGCAACATTGTAACAATTTGAATCCCTGTTTCAGAACAAAACAAACATTCGACAGGTGTGAAAAATACTCTTAATGGGTAACTACACTGCAAAAAATGCTTTTCTTACTTAGTATTTTTGTCTTGTTTTCAATCCAAATATCAAAAAAATCTTACATTAAGAAACATTTACTTGACAAGCAAAAGTTTTTGTCTTATTTTGGGAGAAAATAACTCAAAATTAAGGGAGTTTTTGCTTAAAATAAGCAAAATAATCTGCCAATGGGGTAAGCAAAATAATCTTGTTTTCTGTTTGAATTAAGATTATTTTGCTTACCCCATTGGCAGATTATTTTGCTTATTTCAAGCAAAAACTCCCTTAATTTGGAGTTATTTTCCCCCAAAATATGACAAACTTTTGCTTGTCTAGTAAATGTTTCTTAATGTAAGATTTTTTAGATATTTGGACTGAAAACAAGACAAAAATACTAAGCAAGAAAAGCATTTTTTGCAGTGTAAACCCTAAAACAACTTTTTTTTAGTTAAGGATCTGAAAGACTGGGGCTTTATTAGTGGTGTTTATTGATTCGAGTAAATGTTTTGACATTTGGTTATGAAGCGTTTTACTTTGTCTGAGTGCTGCCCTCTTAAGGTTGAACGGTGGCTACAGTTGAGTTTTTCTATTGGACGTTGTAGGTCATTGTGACGCATGTTGGCTCTTCCAACGGCTCACTACCCACGTCCCTGGCTCACTACCCACCTCCAGCTGTCAATCAATCCGTCACTGCGGGTCTCGGTTCATCTCCCCTGGGCTCTGCCCACTTTTCCAGCATTTTTCAAATATTGCCAGCTGGTGGAGTTAGGCTCTGATCAGGGGTTGAGTTACCCTTTAAAAAGATTTAAATGAGTAATTTATTATTATTTAACGTATTAAAATAATGCTAAAAGAAATCACATTGAAATAGTAAAAAAACTATTTATTTTACAAATGAATAACAGTTCTTGAGACTACTTGATTCACAAAATTTGTGGTTAATTATTTGAATATGTGAACCACAAACAAGCAGTTTTGTTATAATTATGACATAAATACTGGTAATATCTGACATTAATGGAAGGGGGATTGTAGTGGAATAATTACAATCTTGTCCTGATACGTTTTCTCTTCAAACGCACCATTTTAAGGAAATTTTGATGATTCTACTCGAGTTCACGAGAAGTACAAAAAAGTTGAGAACCACTGGTCTACACACAATCCGTATCCGCCATGCATGTTAATGCCAGCCTCACAGGGGGTCGTAGAGAGATAGAGAGGCAGATTTTTCCTTGGGTAGAATGTTGTCTGTTGTAAACGGCCACAGTAGGATGAAATGCTGGAGTTGTAGCTGGTCTCATCACTGCTCAAGAACAGCTTGTGACACTAATTTGTTTTTCTCTTTTGTTTTGTTTTGTTTGGGCTGTATTGTTTGCCATAGCATTACGTTGATTTGTGTCCTGTCTTTGTTTTATCTCAGTTCCCATATCTCTCCATCTGACTCCTCCCTTTCTGGCCTCCCTCCTTTCGCATCATTCCTCATTGCTTTCTTTTCCCATAACCCCCGGCTTATCAAAAGACCCGAGACCCCCTTTCTTTCTACTTTTATTTGCTGTTTTTTGGTAGAGATTTAGAAGCCGACCGCTTCCTGAGAGCTTCCACGCTGAAGTAGTGTTCTTTTAGAAGCAGATTCCTCATTTGGTTATTCCACTTTCATCTAGACAAGACTTCCTCTTTCTGTTGTTTAAATCTGTCTGATTTAAACTTAGAACCACAAAATGCCCTTACTCATCCTTTTTCATTTTTTTTTTTTTCTCTTCTAGTTTTTTACTTATTTTTCGTTGGGTTTTTGTTATATATACATATGATTTAGCCCCATCTTTAATTGATTGTCCTCCTAACGCACTGGTTTTTGATCTGACTGTGCTCCTCAAACTCGCACACGGGTCAGAAAGACATGCACAGGTGTATCCGAACGTCAACACCAGGGAGCTGTGATTAGGTAGAAAGAGGGTCATGTGCCTTATACAATGACTCTGAATCTCAGAGACCACCCTCACTCTTTACCCCTCTAACCAACCCTCCAAACTCCGCCCATTCACACCCCTCCTCCCTCCCCTCTGTGCTTATCCCCTCATTATCCACTCTGCTGTCTGATTGGCCTGTAAAAGCTAAG
Source organism: Gobio gobio (assembly GCF_949357685.1). Lineage (NCBI taxonomy): Eukaryota > Metazoa > Chordata > Actinopteri > Cypriniformes > Gobionidae > Gobio > Gobio gobio. The sequence goes on from NC_137104.1 coordinate 8,043,604, forward strand.
CAGACCTGAGGCCACACCCAGACACAAATTGGAAAGTCTGGAAGGCACAGCAAGGGTGAGACTTTCTGCTGGATTTCCCTCTATTTCTATTTGATGAATGTTTTTGATTTGCCAGTTTTCAAACCTAAAGTAAAGAAACCCTCCGCCAGTCTCAGGTGTCGAGCATCAAGCTATTGTCGACCTGAAGTCTGCTTTTCTTTTTTTTCTTTCTTTTTTTTTTTACATCATATAAATTTAAGACCCCATGAAATGCAGCAGGTTTCTTTCCTCTGTTGACACATTTCCTATTTTGGTCTGTTTGACTGCAAGACAAGGACTGTATATCTAAAATTGTACTTTAATCAATGCATATAGAGCTATCACCCAGCACAGGGAATAAAAGACATTTTGATTATATGGGGCCTTTTTTAGGAATAATTGGCTTTGGTCTCTATTATTTTCGACTTTTCAAAACTGATGAACTGCACCAGAGACTGTTTGAGAGTGCAGATTTTGTATGTTCACAATGGTGTGATGCCAGACACATAATAATAATGTTATTACCATTAGTTACAGATGCATTCAACATAATGCAGTGACGCTATTTGAACTGCTATAATAAAATAAAAATGGCATGTCTTTGAGGGCAAAGACAATAAACTAGTGCCTAAGTCCATGCCTGAATGAATCCTGATTACAGTTTAGCTCCATATGGCTCATATTTCCTTTGTGTCATTCAGTCTGGCATTTTTCCCTCTTTCACTCTCTTTATCTCTGCAGACTTCTTCCCGTCTCTCCGTCCGACCCTCCAGTTCCGAGACCCCCAGCGCTGCAGAGCTAGTCAGTGCCATTGAGGAGCTGGTCAAAAGCAAGATGGTAAGAAGTGCACAGATGTATATAATATAATATAAGAGCAATATCACATGAGTAGCAGTGTAGCACGAGTGATATTGCGATTATACAACAGTTCAACGGCACAAGTGAGTAAATAAATAAGAAACAACAACGTAGTGTCTTTTAAAAATCTTCTTTTGTGCAGAACTACTTTCTTCCGCCACAGATTCATATTTCAAGTTGAAAGTTTAACAGCTGAGCCCAAGCCTCCTTTACTTACTCTAAAACGTCACTTTAGAACTAGTAATGAAGGAACGTTGAGTTGCTTCATTGAAGCGTATTGTATTATGTAGAGTACAGTATTATGAGAGAGCAATCAACTAAACGAGAGCATTCATTCTTCAGGTCGATTGCCATAATATTATACCCATTATAAAAAAAAAAACATTTTGAATGTCCACTGAGGAAAGCGAGCTTAATCTTTTAATATTGAACATTAGTCTGCTCTGTATTTTTACTGCACAAGAGGCGTGATCAACGAGCATAGTTCAAATGATTGGATAGTGCTTCAACCAATCAGACCAACGATCCATCGCTTCTCTATCCATCATTGTGTTAAACCCGCCAATAGCACACCAGGTGGATAAGCTGGTTTGTGATTGGTCCCCGCAAATTTGTAACAAAAGCAGGATAAAAATATGTATAGGTTTCCAGTAGGCCTGTCGCGATTGGTCGATACAATCGACCGCGTCGACGCTGATAATTAGTCGACATCCATCTTTTTAATCAACTGGGTAAGTTGGGTACGATATGAAATTTTATTAGTACCGGTACTTTAAAAATGACAGCACTCTAATAAGAGCAGTATTTCTTAATTTGCGTCGATGTGTGACCGCAGGAGTGAGGACGTGTGTGTGATCTCTGCTTCCACCGTTCACTAAACAATGGAAGCAGAACAGTCAAATACGCGCAGCTCAGGAAAAAGAAAGCAACAGAAACGCTTGCATTGGAAAATAAAGTGCGACGCGGCCGGACTCTGACCTGAAGCACAAATGCCTTTCACTCAGACAGATCACGACGTCAGTTTCGCGGATTATTCGGTTTGAGTGGCCAAAAATATGTAAAAATGCACGTCCTGGCAAGTATTCAGGTAAACACAGTCGGATATGTCTTTAGTGAACGTATACAGAGTTGAATGAGAAATTGAATGAATTTGGTCCGTGCAGGTCTTAAAGGGCCTGACCTAATATTCTGTGTGATTAATGTTAATCAAACAACAAAAGAAAATAGAAAATCACCCCATGCTTGACTGAATAACTTTAAGTTAAAATATAATGGAAGTCAATGGGGAAAAACAGCCACGAGGAGTAAATGAGGGAGAAAAAAATTGAATCTGATGCTGCACAAAAACTAACAATGCATCAAAGCCAATGTTGTTTCTGACATGTCCAAGACTGTGATAAAAGGTAAACAAAAATCCAGTCAACAATTACATTTTATATTGAAAATAAGTCATTGTTGCCCCCCCCCCCCCCAATCAGTGACATAATTTATGAAATTGGCAATTAAAGAGTTAAAATCCTGCTTAAAAAAGAACAAAAACAACATTTAGTAGTTTTGATCAGGACTGAGGTTGATTAATAGATTTCTGCAAAAAAAAAAATTTGAAAAAAATATTTATGATACATTTTTACAGCAGTTTATTTTAGTGGCTGTTTTCAGCCACAAGGGTAACGAAAGGGTAGTGAATTTGAAGGCCATTATAAAAGACAATAGGAAATACAACTCAGTCAAACGTTCAAAAGTAGCGCTCTAGTACAGGAGTATAGCCTAAATATAAAGTTATAAAACTTAATTTTCCCTGTAACCCAAAGATTGCCCGTTTGATATAGGCCTACCCCAAATGAATTATATCTCGTGTTTAACCACTATCTACATACAAGCCAGTGTCAAGTCCCTGAAGGACTGGCCGAGATGAAACTGTGCGGCCTGTAGCTCGCATCTCCGAAAGCATCTAAACAAATTGTTAAATAGGTGCTATGTTTATACATGAGTCACATATTTGAGATCTAAATAACTACATTCTTGCCTAAAAAAACTCTTAAAACTACATTTCGTGACAACAGTAGTACATAGAAAAAAATATGGTGGATTTGCTCGACCACCATGTTGATACAAACGGTTCCAGTGCTGATACTGGGAGAATATCTCACGGCTGGAAAAGGCTCTCAGCCAATCAGATTTGAGAACCAGAAATAACTGTTGTGTATAATATAATATATTTGAAATATTCAACTTATTATTAGCCAAGTATTTTAAGAATTTTTAAGAATATATTTAGAGTAGCTGTTTACTTGTCTGGTAGTGTCTGCAGTAGTATTGTTTACTTGTCTGGTCTGACTTTGATGGTCTCACGTCCTCTCAGGCTCTGGAGGACAGGCCCAGCTCTTTGTCTGTGGAACAAGGGGACAGCAGCAGCCCCTCTTTCAACCCGTCTGACAACTCCCTCCTCTCCTCCTCCTCTCCGATCGATGAGATAGAGGAACGCAAGACTGGCTTCCTCAAGAGACGCCAGTACGTCATCATTCTCTCCTCCCTCTCTCGGTTATTGCCCTCATTCATTGTCAGCGTCTGTAACACAGGTGTCCCTTTTCTCCTTTTAGTTATATCCTGCTGGAGCTGATGGAGACGGAGAGGGACTATGTGAGAGATCTCAGTTTGGTTGTGGAGGTGAGTGCAGACCGGATGCTGAGATATAGATACGTGATCATGTGACTAGATGTGACGCTGTGTTGTGTGTCTGGCAGGGCTACATGACCAGGATGAGGGAAGATGGAGTTCCAGATGATATGAAAGGAAAAGACAAGATCGTTTTTGGAAATATTCAGCAGATATATGACTGGCACAAAGAGTATGTATCTTGTCTGTGATGTATTATGCTTTCAAATTGTTTTAAAGAGGACCTATTATGCTTTTTTTTTTTTTTTTACTTTCTTTAGTGTGTGATGTTGCTTTAAGCTTGAAAAAGTTGTGAAAAGTTACAAAGCACAAAGTCCCTCCAGCAGGAGTTATTCTCTATATCCGTTTCACTGTTTCTGACCTCCCTGAAACTCCTCCATTGTAGTCTTGAGTTTTCTTCCGAGAATGAAAACGTCACAATATTCCTCATTTAAATAATTCCTGCCCGAGACATATGCTAAATAAAGGGGCGAGCCTGGTTGAGTTAGTAGTGTGTTGAAAGTGGCATTTATTGTAAGGGCCGGGACATTTCCCAAACATGCTGGAAGCGGTTGACCAATCACAACACACTGGTCCAGCCAACCAATTGCGCTTTTCCGAAGGAGAGGCTTCACAGAGACAGGAACTAAACAGAGCATTACTGACAGACTGGGAAGAGAGGAGGCGCAAATATGTGAAAAATATTTAAGATTCAAGCATAACCTATTATAGTAGAGCCCAAAAACAAAATCAAGACTTTATAAAAGAGCATAATAGGTTCTTTTTAATGATAGACACTGATTGGAGGAAAAAAAAGCCAGTAAACCAGATTTGTCTTTGTCAGCTTTTGACTGATAGTTTAAGCAATTTTGTGGCAGTTAATGTTCATCCTTAATGTTTCAGTTTCTTCCTGGGAGAGCTTGAGAAGTGCCTTGAGGACCCTGACCGGCTGGGCCCTCTGTTCCTCAAACATGTACGCCTCTTTTTAAGTCTTTTTAAGCAATCAATCAAACTTGTTCTTGTTTTGTAATTCAATATCGTGCATACTCATTAACTCTTCATGTGTTTCAGGAGCGGCGGCTGCACATGTACATTGTTTACTGCCAGAACAAACCTAAATCTGAGCACATTGTCTCAGAGTATATCGACACCTATTTTGAGGTGCGTACCTTAAATATGGATTTAATCGTCATGTCTGCCCTTTATAAAGCGTGTATGTCCTTATGACATACGTCCTGCATTAATATCAGTACACCACCAAATATAAATCACGTGTCAAACGGAATAACCTCTCTTGCAGGATCTGAAGCAGCGTCTGGGTCACAGGTTTCAGATCACAGATCTGCTCATTAAACCTGTTCAGAGAATCATGAAGTACCAGCTGCTGCTGAAGGTTCGTCTCACTGCTCACTTTACACCTAATGACAGTTTGTAGTCTAATCATGATTCTGATGATCTGTTTGTTTGCAGGATTTTCTCAAATTTTCCAAAAAAATTGGAATTGATTCAATGGAATTGGAGGTATTTTATTTTATATTTAAACAGTATTTGATTCTATTCTACTCTACTCTATTCTGATGGTGTTCTTGTGTTGTAGAAAGCGGTTGAGGTCATGTGCATTGTACCAAAAAGATGTAACGACATGATGAATGTTGGTCGACTCCAGGGATTTGATGTAAGAACTTGTTTATATCAGTAGATTATTATAAAGAAGTGTTTCACATTTGAACGCATGGTTTAAAATCATCTGATCCGTCTTTCACAGGGAAAGATCATTGCTCAGGGGCGTCTCCTCCTGCAGGACACCTTCATGGTGGCTGAACCGGACGGAGGCCTGCTGAACAGGATGAAGGAGAGAAGAGTCTTCCTCTTTGAGCAGATTGTCATCTTCAGTGAACCTTTAGATAAAAAGAGGGGCTTCTCGATGCCTGGTTACCTGTATAAACACAGCATCAAGGTACAGGCGTCCTCGTCTGTTTGTTGGTATCTCATTGTCATGACACATTTGTTGATGGGTAACTGTTTAACATGATGTTTGTGTGTGTGTAGGTGAGCTGTCTGGGGCTGGAGGATAGTGTGGACGGAGACCCCTGTAAATTCGCACTGACCTCCAGAACGTCCAATAGCAGCAAAGATGCCTTTATTCTGCACTCCAGCCATCCTGGAGTACGACAAGTCTGGATGCTGCAGATCAGCCAAATCCTGGAGAGCCAACGCAATTTCCTCAATGGTACAGCAACCAGCAACACTTACGAGTATAAAAGTAGGTCTTTAGGTCGTCATAAATGATGTTCAACATGCATTTAATCCAAACAAAACAAACAAAAAAAGATCCATCCCTCATGTTATTTTAAGGGCTGAACGATTTGAGGAATCAAATCAAAATGTTCTGATTTAAAATGGTAATATTGTTGTTATTATTCATAAATTCATATTTTTTATGTATATCAATATGCCTATTATTAAATACATTTTTTAAAGAAAAATAACTAAATATATTACTATTACTATAATACCGTCACTGTAAAATTAAAATAAAACAATCAAGCTTTTATAAAATTATACTTTAACACTATTTTAACTTAAAAAAATAACAATACTAATTTTCATGTCAATTGCTTCATTTTTCCAACATTAATTTATAAACACTATTGTTCATTGTTATTTCATTTTCATTCATAATACATTAAGTAATGTTCATTTAAAGAACTTGAAATTTAAAAAATGTATTAGTATATGTCAGGGGTCGGGAACCTTTTTTGCCCAAAGAGACATTTTTTTTTTTTTCATTTTTGGTTAATGCATAATATATTTTTATCCAATAAAATTTTAACAATTGTAATAATTAGGTTAATTGACAACTAAAATCAAACAAATATGCAACAAACAATAAATAAAAAGTTGCAAACCAACAAATTAATTATGCAGTGTTTTACCATTGATTACTGTTGTGACACTGGTGAACGGCACTGAACACACACTTTGTCCGGTACAACTTATTATTATCATAAACTTTTCATTAACTACGGTAGGCTGTACACAAAAGGAATTGTAATTGGCTGTTTTTTCTGCAGAGCGCAGATCTTTGTTGATGTGTCTCACTTTTTATCGATCATTTGTTGGTAAAGGGTGAGAGACCTGACGAGCCACATGATTTTTGGCTATGTTCCCGACCGCTGGTATATGCAGACAATAACATTAACCTACAATAATAATAAATAGCGTTATACGTTTGGTTCATTTTAAGGTCATGATGCCTCAAGCAGTAACTAAAGCTAACGATTTGATCTTCATGATATAGTTTTACCAAAACCTTGGTTTGCTTTGCCTGTTACACCCTCCTAAAATCTGCATAATCTGAGATGTTATGCTTGTGTGCAAATCTCTCTCCTCACTAGATGTCTTTCCTCCTGTAGCGCTCACATCTCCTATAGACTACCAGAGGAACCATGTCGAGGGACCCGGTGTCTCAGGCAGCAGTGTACAGGCTGGAGGTAGTGTGGGTCAGGTGATGGCCCCCGGAGGAGGCGGAGGGGCCCCGGCTGGGTCGGGTTCCCGCTCCCGTCCCTCCCGTATCCCCCAGCCCTCGCGCTTGCCTCAGCCACTCCGTCATCAGTCTCCCGCCCTGGGGCCCGGAGCCCACGAGCCTGACGGCCCCGACAAATTATCAGGTATGTCCCCGAGACCTCACTCCAGGGGTCCCTCACCCTCTTGCACCACAGAGCCCGATCCAAAGGTGAAGGTTCCTGCGAGCCCTCACCCCAAACAGACGGACCCTACGGAAAGCGCTTCCAAAGAAAGCAGGGATGGAGCCTCTCCTGCCCAAATCCCTCGAGCCACCGTGGCCCCGCTAGCTCTGGTCAAACCCAGACCTGGAACGGTCTCGCCGATGGCCTCCCCGTTAGCCACGCCGGCTTTCAAAGACTCCATCCCACCCTGCAGTCCTGGGCCGAAGACGAGCGGCAGCTCCAGCTCGTTCTGGAGCTCCGTTCCCGCCTCTCCCGCCAGCAGGCCCGGTTCCTTCACCTTTCCTGCTGAAGCGTGCGACACCCTGGGACGGCAAAATCAGAACCAAAGTCACCGGCATTCCACCCACAGTAAGGACGCCGACCGCATGAGTACCTGCTCTTCTGCCAGTGAGCAATCTGTCCAGTCCACTCAGAGCAACGGGGTAAGAGACACACTCCTGCCCCGGTCGACCGCAGCGCTTGAGCTCAACTCTGCTCCTGTCTTCCCTCATGAATGACTCTCTAACCCACCTGGATTCTGTCTGATTTCTGCCTCTCCTAACCTGGTTTCTACTCTGTGGACTTCCAACAGAACCTTTTCTCTGCATCTCCGAAATCTAACAGTTCTGCTTCTGGCCAGATACTAACGGTTTATGGAGTTGTAAAACAAGAACTAGATTATTCCTTTGTAAAATAAAATACAAAATATTAACCTCAAGTTAGTTTCTTTGTGAGGTCCTGAGGATCAGCTTTTCTTGAGGACTAAAGGTGCAGTCACGTTTACTGTTGTTATGCACATTTTTGCAGACGAAATCCAGTCATTTCGATAGGAATCACAATTGGGATTTTTGCGTCAGGCCGTAAGATTTCCCCATGCAGATTTTGCAATGGGTTTAAGATCTTCATACGTCGCTACACTACTGACAATGGATCTTTTTTGCCCACCAAATTTAGCTGTGACTGCACCTTAACAATGTTAATCTTATGAAACTAATGCTGGAAACATCTGTGGATGGTTTGATTCTGATCATGTGACTTAGTTTTAGATCTTTTTAACAGGCTACTGTAACTAACATGAGTTCTTATCTCAATTTCTTTTCTGTTTCTTACCTTTTCTTTGACTGTTCTAGTTTAATAATGCATGTTTTCGATGCGGTGCACTTGCAAGGTTACATGTCAATCAAACATTGTGAATATTATTATTGAGCATGTGAGTTTTTATGGAATGTTTTGTCATTATCAAACACCAGAAACACTTTTATTCTGAATTTACTAGCCCTCATGTTCTGTATGGGGTCAGACCTCAGACCTGAAATCAAGACATAATCTTAACTTGATAAAATGCTTCAAATGTCCTCCATAACAAACATTGCATTACATCTAGAGACCCAAAAACATTTACAGTGAGGAAAATAAGTATTTGAACACCCTGCTATTTTGCAAGTTCTCCCACTTAGAAATCATGGAGGGGTCATCGTAGGTGCATGTCCACTGTGAGAGACATAATCTTTTAAAAAAAAATCAAGAAATCACAATGTATGATTTTTTTACTATTTATTTGTATGATACAGCTGTATTGAACACCTGAGAAAATCAATGTTAATATTTGGTACAGTAGCCTTTGTTTGCAATTACAGAGGTCAAACGTTTCCTGTAGTTTTTCACCAGGTTTGCACACACTGCAGGAGGGATTTTGGCCCACTCCTCCACACAGATCTTCTCTAGATCAGTCAGGTTTCTGGCCTGTCGCTGAGAAACACAGAGTTTGAGCTCCCTCCAAAGATTCTCTATTGGGTTTAGGTCTGGAGACTGGCTAGGCCACGCCAGAACCTTGATATGCTTCTATCAGAGCCACTCCTTGGTTCTCCTGGCTGTGTGCTTCGGGTCATTGTCATGTTGGAAGACCCAGCCTCGACCCATCTTCAATGCTCTAACTGAGGGAAGGAGGTTGTTCCCCAAAATCTCTAAATACATGGTCCCGGTCATCCTCTCCTTAATACAGTGCAGTCGCCCTGTCCCATGTGCAGAAAAACACCCCCAAAGCATGATGCTACCACCCCCACATGACTTTCTCCCATGACTCCTCTGGATCATCCAAATGGTCATTGGCAAACTTAAGACGGGCCTGGACATGTGCTGGTTTAAGCAGGGGAACCTTCCGTGACATGAATGATTTCATACCATGACGTCTTAGTGTATTACCAACAGTAACCTTGGAAACGGTGGTCCCAGCTCTTTTCAGGTCATTGACCAGCTCCTCCCGTGTAGTTCTGGGCTGATTTCTCACCTTTATTAGGATCATTGAGACCCCACGAGGTGAGATCTTGCATGGAGCCCCAGTCCGAGGGAGATTGACAGTCATGTTTAGCTTCTTCCATTTTCTAATGATTGCTCCAACAGTGGACCTTTTTTCACCAAGCTGCTTGGCAATTTCCCCGTAACCCTTTCCAGCCTTGTGGAGGTGTACAATTTTGTCTCTAGTGTCTTTGGACAGCTCTTTGGTCTTGGCCATGTTAGTAGTTGGATTCTTACTGATTGTATGGGGTGGACAGGTGTCTTTTTGCAGCTAACGACCTCAAACAGGTGCATCTAATTTAGGATAATAAATGGAGTGGAGGTGAACATTTTAAAGGCAGACTAACAGGTCTTTGAGAGTCAGAATTCTAGCTGATAAACAGGTGTTCAAATACTTATTTGCAGCTGTATCATACAAATAAATAGTTAAAAAATCATACATTGTGATTTCTGGATTATTTTTTGATTATGTCTCTCACAGTGGACATGCTCCTACGATGACAATTTCAGACCCCTCCATGATTTCTAAGTGGGAGAACTTGCAAAATAGCAGGCTGTTCAAATATTTATTTTCCTCACTGTATATAACATTAAAAAAAGATGGAAAATTCCAGTCTACTTAAAATAATTTGTATTGTATTTTTCTAGTGTTGTTGCTATGTCAGACACTGTCAAACATTGTTACCGGAAATAATAACCTTTAAAATAAAGTGTGTGGCTGCTCTATGATAAAACATAAGGATACAGCTTATGTAAGGCCTATTTTGCTTTTGGATTGGTCAGTGGAACATATTACAAGAATCTGAAGGAATTTTTCTAAATTACTACTATTTGGTTACACATTTAAATTGAACATGAGGGTTAATATTGTCATTTCACGCGGGTAAACCCATGGTGTTGTTCAGTACAGGCCATCTGTATTAAAGGTATAAAGTGTCTCTGGTACTAAGACCCGTGTGTGTGTGTGTGTGTGTGTGTGTGTGTGTGTCCACAGAGTGAAAGCAGCAGCAGCAGTAATATCTCCACCATGTTGGTGACTCAGGACTATGTGGCTCTGAAAGAGGATGAGATAAATGTAGGTCAAGGGGAGGTGGTGCAGATCCTGGCCTCCAATCAGCAGAACATGTTCTTGGTGTTCCGCGCCGCTACAGACCAATGCCCAGCCGCCGAGGGCTGGATCCCCGGATACGTGCTGGGCCACACCTCCGCCATTATCCCTGACGTATCAGAGGGGACCATTAAGTAAGAGCTCGCCTCTGACCATTTACATAACATAACACATGCAGAATGTTTCATAATGCAACAATAAAACACACTAATCGCCTGTTCTTTGTGTTCAAGGGGTCATATTATGCTTCAGTGTTTCTTTAGTGTGTGTAATGTTGCTGTTTGAGCATGAGAAAAAAAGTCTGCAAATTTACAAAGTCCCTCCAAAAGGAGTTATTCTTGTGGGACCAAACGCGTCACAATATTTCACTCATTTTAATAATTCCCGCCAAAAGGCATACATGGAGTAAAGGGGCGGGCCTGGTTGAGTTAGTTAGTAGTGTGTTGAAATTTAGTTCTGATAAGAGGCGTGACATTTCTCAACACACTGATTCAGCCGACAAATCAGAGCACATTGTGCTTTTCAGAAGGAGGGGCTTCATAGAGCCTAAACAGAGCGTTACTGACAGACTGGGGAGAGAGGAGAATGTCAAATATGGGAAAAATAATGTGTTTTTGAACATTCAAGCATGAAAACCTATTCTAGTAGAGGCCAAAAACTAAAGGGCATAATAGGCCCTCTTTCATAAGCTAGACATTCAACATGTTATAACCTTTATTTTTAACGCGTGTTGCTTTCCAGTAGGAAATCATCATCATGGCATACATCCCTCCGTATTCGTAAGAAGTCAGAGAAAAGAGAGAAGGAAAATAAAAAGGAGGCCAAGCTGGAAAACGGATACAGGAAATCCAGAGAGGGACTAACCAATAAGGTCTCTGTAAAGGTAACACTGATGAAAACAAGCACAAATCTTTCTCTTGGCATTTTCTGGAAGTCCTGCAGAAAGATGCCAACTCAAAACTTTCTTCTCTATTTTGCAGCTTCTAAATCCCAATTATATTTATGATGGTGAGTTCAAAATGGCTCTTAAGTGAAAAGTTGTGTTTGGTAAGAATTATAAATAAGTAATAAGGGGTTGACACGGCTGTTTTTTTTTCTTCTTCCAGTTCCCCCGGAGATCCTCATCCCGCTGAGTGATGTGACCTGTGATAAAGGGGAGTGTGTCACTCTGAGGTGTAAAGTGTGTGGCCGCCCCAAAGCCACGGTCACATGGAAGGGACCCGATCAGAAAACACTCACCAATAACGGCCACTTCAGCATAATGTACAGGTGCGGACAAACGGAAAAAATAAATAGTTTCTGCTAAAAAGTGCAACATTGGAGATATGCATATATTATGTTATTATTTTGTTAAAGGTGAACTATGGAAGATTTTTGCAGTAAAATATCCAAAAACCACTAGGCCAGTGTTATATATTTTGTTCAGTTGAGTACTTAGAATATCCCAAATGTTTCCAACTATTTGTAAATCGTGAGAAATTGCTACTTTAACCAATGAACTGGGACGTGTGAGCTATGCGTTTGAGGGAGTCGCCTGTCGATTGCGTCATATCTGCGTTCCCCTCGGTTTCCGGTTTTATTTAGCAGAAACGCTTTACTCTCACTGCAGTGTGAACAAGTGTCATAGCAGCCGCCGAGCAAACGTCATAACTTCCTTTTCAACACACTCAGATATATCTAATACGATAAACAGAGCTGCGTTACCTCATCATACTCATGACTGGAAAAGAGGAAGTCCCGCCGGCGACTATGCCATAATAAGAGTCCCGCTCTTCAATCGCTCCTGTGGCCTTGCTCAGCTCCACAACACTCAGTCCTGCTTCTGCTTTATACTACAGTAATGTTAATAATCGCATCCATGAACATAATTTCTGCCCGAGTCCTATCCTGACTTTTCCACCGGCTGTGAGGTGAAGACCACATGTCCCAAGATTCTGCGCTCAAACGTGGCGTCATCAAACTACGCCTTTGTTTTGAACAGGCGACCTCTAGTGGACGGAAAAGTTACATAGTGCAGCTTTAATATAAATGTATATATTGCTTTGTTTATATATCTATCACTTGTTAGATTTATGTGAACAGCTCTGGGAAATTTGCTAATGGAGCCCCTAAAGGGACATGGTTATGGAAAAAAATATATTTCAATGCTTTTGTGTTCGCTCACAAAACTTTTGCGTCCCCCTGGGAAACTTTGCATTCACTTGCAAAGAACTCAAAAGTTCTGTGAACATATATGCAAATCATTTTCTCCCATCTCATATTTTTCTTTCATCACCATGTCCCTTTAGGGGCCTCCGTAGAAAAATGTAGATATTAGAATACTGATTTTAATTTATTTCTTTGCCTTGCAGTGATTAAACTAATGGTTTATTTCCTTCTCTCTGCACCACAGTGAGACTGGCGAGGCCACGCTGCGTATCATAGGTGTGACCTCAGAGGATGATGGCATGTACACCTGCATTGCTACGAATGACATAGGCAGTGTGACATCATCAGCCAGTCTCAGAGTGTTGGGTAAGAATTTAAACTGGCCTTGCAGAGTCTCTACCCACTGTTTCAAAGATTTAGCTGAGCAAGGCTTTGAACTTAACTCGACTGTCTTTCACAGGAACTACCAGCGATGGAATCCGGGTCATGTGGAAAGACAACTTTGAGTCCTTCTACACTGAGGTAGCAGAGCTGGGCAGGTGAGACAAATGGGAATTCATACACACAATTTTGATATCAAATGGATTCATATATAAAACAATTGGTTTACACTTTTTTTAAAGAATTAGTTCACTTTTAAATAAACTTTTGCTGATAATTTACTCACCTCCATGTCATCCAAGATGTCCATGTCTTTCTTTCTGCTGTTGAAAAGAAATTAAGGTTTTGGATGAAAACAGTCCAGGGTTTTTCTCCATTTAATGGACTTCAATGGGCTCCAAACGTTTCAAGGTCCAAATGACAGTTTCAGTGCAGCTTCAAAGGGCTTTAAATGATACCAGATGACGAATAAGGGTCTTATCTAGCGAAACGATCAGTTTCTGTGAGAAACCGAGCAGTATTTATGCTATCATCTCTGAGCTCAGCCATAACTTCCGGCAAGTGAGGTCAAATTAGATCGTGGTCATTGATATTAGTGATGCACCGATCATGATTTTACATGGCCGATTCCGATACCGATTTTTTTCAAGAAAACTGTCCGATTCCGATACCGATTTCCGATTTTTTTTTTTTACACAATAAAATAATGAAAGTATACATGAACAAGATGTTTATTTAGTATTTAACAGGCTAAATTGGCTTTTGGCTAATGAAAACAAGTCCGCAATCTGAAATTAACGGGAAATTGAATTGGAAATTAAAAGGCTGAAAGGTGAAATTAAAGGCAACAACTGCATATTCTGCAATCCAAACAAAGATGTTACTTAAATCAGCATTTGTTTTTAAATTCAGTGTAAAGAAAAAAAGTCTTTACCAGTGAAATTCAATAAAACCAAAGTATATAATTGTTCCAAAATGTTAAATCAAATATTGTTTAGTGCAACGAAAAAAACTAAGATGCTACAGCAGGTGTTTTTTAAATCTTTTTAAGGTAAAATAAAAGGTAACACTTTAGAATAATGGTCATTAGTTAACATTAGTTAATGTATTAACTAACATGAACTAACCATGAGCCGTACATTTGTTACTGTATTTGTTCATCTTTGTTAAAGTTAGTTAATATAAATCCAGCTGTTCATGGTTTGTTCATGTTAGTTCACAGTGCATTAACTAATGTTAACAAGATTTTAATAATGCAGTTATCTCTCATTAGTAAATGTTGAAATTAACATTAACAAAGATTAATAAACGCTTTATAAGTGCAGTTCATTATTAGTTAATGTTAACTAATGTAGTAAACTAATGTTAACTAATTACCATTATTCTAAAGTGTTACCAAATATAAATGATCATCCTATAGGCTACAGAACTGATAGTATTTCATTTCTAAAGTGCATGCATGTTCTTCTTTAGGCTACAAAAAGAAGTATTTCGGCTTTTTCACAAGTTATTCTGTTTCGTTCTCATCCGATCCAACATGTGAGAAGCGGAGCTGAACAAAGGCTCACTATCTGTGCTTGTGCAGGGCGGAGAGGTAAGCTTGCGCAACTTCAGCTCGCGCAGGAAAGCGGCTCTTCATTCACTCGTCTCTTCCCTCAGTTATCCAGGTTCCGTTTGTAACACACAAGTGACATGTTCGCAAATGATTGCAATATAGGCGTATGTGCACGCTGGCGCACTTCCGGATAAATCGGCAGAAAAATACAAAGAAACCGCGCTAGAAGCAAAAACCGGCCGGTTCCGGTTTTTGGCCGGTCAACCGGTGCATCCCCAATTGATATATCGATAGTAGATGCCTCATTCTACTGATCCGTGCAGTCGCTAATGAGGCATCTACGTATACTTCTATGACCACGATCTAATTTGACCTCACTTGCCGGAAGTTATGGCTGAGCCCAGAGATGATAGCATAAATACTGCTATCATCTGAAACTGATCGTTTCCCTAGATAAGACCCTTATTCATCATCTGGTATCATTTAAAGCCCTTTGAAGCTGCACTGAAACTGTCATTTGGACCTTGAAACGTTTGGAGCCCATTGAAGTCTATTATTTGGAGAAAAACCCTGGACCGTTTTCATCCAAAACCTTAATTTCTTTTCGACAGCAGAAAGAAAGGCATGGACATCTTGGATGACATGGGGGTGAGTAAATTATCAGCAAAAGTTTATTTAAAAGTGAACTAATCCTTTAAGGTGAGTAATATTAACTACATGTACTTACTATAGAGTTACTGTAATGGCTAGGGTTTGGTTTAGGGTTAGTTTCTTGAAATGATGCATAATTTACCATTGCATTTAGTAACATATAACTACATCACCTTAAAATAAAGTGTTACCAAATATTGTAAGGGAGTCCATTTATCATGGTGGCACACTTTTAAGGAATATTAACACAAATTGGCTGCATATTAACTGCAAGTTTGTCACAAATTAAGGATAGAGTACTGCTTTGTTTTTGCCAGAAACATGCAAATATAGTTTATGGAGAATCGACCGTGGTAATTGTGATAACGTTGTTTCTTTCTCTTAGGGGAAGGTTCTCTGTAGTAAAACGCTGTGACCAGAGAGGGTCAAAGCGGACCGTGGCGGTCAAGTTCGTGAATAAGAAACTCATGAAGCGAGACCAGGTCACCCATGAGTTTAGTGTCCTACAGAGACTCCAGCACCCTCACCTAGTCAGAATACTGGACACCTTTGAGACCTCCAGCAGCTATGCACTCGTCCTTGAGATGTGAGAGCACACACACACACACACACACACACACTTTATGTTCACTATTTCACAGTCAGATATGTTCCTGAGCATCAGTATTGTGTTGTTGCACAGGTCTGATCAGGGCCGTCTCCTGGACTACATTGTGAGCTGGGGGAACCTCACCGAGGAGAAAGTTGCCTTTTACCTCCGGGACATTTTAGAAGCTTTGCAGTACCTGCACAACTGCAGAATAGTTCATCTGGATTTAAAGGTCAGTGTTAAATATATTATATATTTTATATATTATTTATTTGCATGTTATATTGTGTGTGTTGTGTGTTGTGTGTTGTGTGTGTGTGTGTGTGTGTGAGAGAGAAGTCTCATGCCCATCAAGGCTGCCTTTATTTGAGCAAAAATGCTGAAACAACAGCAATATTGTGAAATATTATTACAATTTGAAATAATGGTTTTCTGTTTTAACATACTTTAAAATGTCATTTATTCCTGTGATCATTACTCCAGTCTTCAGTGTCACATGATCCTTCACAAATCATTCTATTATGCTGATTTATTTTCATTGCAGTGCTCCTTAATGTTTTTATAACCTGTGATACTTTTTCCAATATTCATTGATGAATAAAATGTTAAAAAAAGAACAGCATTTATTTAAAACGTAAATCTTTTGAAACAATATACACTACAGTTATTCAGCAAGCATGTGTTAAATTGATAAAAAGTGATAAAGATTCATATTGTTAGAAAAGATTTCTATTCTGAATAAATGCTTTTTTTTTTTTTTTTTTTTCATTTTTATTCATCGATGAATCCTGAAAAAAGCATCACCGGTTCCAAAAAAATATTAAGCAGCACAAATGTTTCCTACATTGATCATAAATCATCATATCAGAATGATTCCTGAAGGATCATGTGACACTGAAGAGTAATGATGTTGAAAATTCAGCTTTGATCACAGGAATAAATTATATTTTAAAGTATATTAAAATAGAAAAAGTTTTTACTGTATTTTTCATGAAAGAAAATGCATCATTGTTAAGGATAAGAGACTGCAAAATACTTACTGACCACAAACTTTTCAACAGTTGTGTGTGTGTGTAGTATTTCTTAACCTTTTTATGATTACTATTTTTGCATCATTTTTATGTAAAGCACTTTGACTTACTACTGTTAAATATTAGTAAATAAAATAATTTTAGCATGAGTTATTTATATTTTAGCATGCTAAATAATATTATTATGTTAATCGAATCAAATTTCAAAGCGATGCTGATTTCCCTCTTTCTGATCAGCCCGAAAACCTTGTGGTGGACCAGAGCCCCTCCCAGCCGATGGTGAAGCTGACGGACTTCGGGGACGCAGTGCAGCTGAGCTCGACTCCCTATGTTCACCCTCTGCTGGGAAGCCCAGAGTTTGCGGCCCCCGAGCTGGTCCTCGGGGATTCGGTCTCTCTCTCCTCTGACCTGTGGAGTCTGGGGGTGGTGACGTACGTGATGCTGAGCGGCGCCTCTCCGTTCTTGGACGAGAGCGTGGAGGAGACGTGCCTCAACATCTGCCGCCTAGACTTCAGCTTCCCCGACGACTACTTCCAGGGCGTGAGCCAGGCGGCACGGGATTTTGTGTGCCTGCTTCTCAGGGCCGAACCTTCCAAGCGGCCCCCGGCTGCCGCCTGCCTGCAGGAACCCTGGCTGCGGCCCGGAGGTGGCCGCCGCTCGGCCGAATGCATCGATACCTCTAGACTCATTTCCTTCATCGATCGGCGCAAACACCAGAACGACCTGCGGCCTCTCGGAGGCATGAGGGCCTTCCTGCACAGCAGGCTACAGCCCAGGATCTGACCGAGAATCCTGATCTCATCCTCTTTCCAATGCCAATCAAGAAGACTTCAGTCCTGAGCCTATCAAAATGTGTGCTGACTACCATATCTGCCAATCAGAGCCTTCGTCAGCAGACGATATTTTACGATTGATAGTCTTTTACCCGTTTGCTGCTGCCGTGTTTCCAGTTCAATTAAGACTTGTAAGCAGAGATTAAAACAATGAAATAAAAATTTAAATAAATAAATATATATATATATATATATATATATATATCAAATATTTCTTGGATTTGCTGAGTGATCAACAAATCTACACGAGTGGACTGATGTTTTGTGTAGAACGGATCCTGCACAAGCATGGTTTTTGAAGAAAGCGATGCAAATGCAATTTAATAGCGAGGAGAACAACTTTTTCTCTTTCTGTTTGGCCTGAGCCAGAGAGCAAGCGGCTGTTTTTGTGCGCATGACAGATTTTCAGGTACATCTTTCAATAAAAACAGTGACATCGACTCTCAAGTCTGAATGAGCGCAACACGCAAACGAGTAGAGAAGCGTTTGAAGCGGACACTTGTGTAATTAGTTGCTTATTTCGACGACGATGATTGCGCTACATTTAGCTGCGGAATTTTTACAGGCTGCAAGTTCAACCTCTTTTTTTATTTACTACAACTAGAACAAATCGTGTTGTGCAATCTACAGCTGTGTACGCCTTATTCTATACTATGTGTCTGCCCTGTTTCTTCCTTTCTTTTTAAATGAAATGTCACAAGGGTGGCCATACATAGCCATAGGGCGGCCGGACGTCTGGATGACTAAATACTGTAAATGCACTCGCGTTGTTTCCGGTTCTTACCACGTGCAATGTTGCAGCTTCGATGGTTTATGCAACTGTTTATGAAGACATCTGTTAAACCTTTAATAAAAGCCTAGAATAGCACGTACCCGGTACTGCAGTTCTGCTGTTGTTGATTTAATCCGGTCTTTTTCAGTAAGTATTAAAGCCTTGTCGCACTACAGGGTCGTTGTCTATATGGCACTTACGCTAGTCACTTTTCTGTTGATATACATATTGGTATGCCAAAGCTCTCCATGCTTTATGAGAATTCGTTTTCGTCTTCTTTTCGGTCCCCTACACACATTTGACTCTTAAGTTATACGCTGGTTGTTGACTTCACAACCGTTCGTTTATTTTCCTCCGTGTCCATGGTATTGACGTTTCACAGATTTACCTTTTTGCTTTTCTGCGCATCTTTGGAGTGTTTCTGAAATGCACTTCCCATTTAGCCTAGGCAGTCCTTGACATGGAGACAATTTCGCATAGCAAGATATCATGGACAAAAATGTGAAGCCTTTAAATTATGATATTTATCTCGTCATATAGATAGATTTAATGCAAATCTTTTTAGTTTTAAAGCCTTGGCTAGTTTTTGGTGACAGATTAGTCGTAAGAAGCTCTCAACTATTGAAATTGTCACTGGAATGACGTTGGTATGCCGTCTGTATGCACCATTGGCCTGTTGTTCTCATTTCCAGTGATCCTCACATCATCGTACATCAGTCAACCGTTATCTTTGAGATTTTGAAGCGTATTGAAATGTTTGAGTGGTGGGCAGTGACTCTTTCCCTGTTGGAAGGAACATTGTTGATTCATCTGTATAGACCCATATAATGTCCCCTAATTTATTTGTCATTGTAAAGTTGTACAGATGCCTTTGCAGCGTGGGAACTTGGACTGGATACATTTTTTTTTAAAAGTGTTTCATCGAATGTCTAATTTTCGTTCGGATCTCATTGTATTTTAATGTATGTATTATCATTTTAGACTTGTTTTATTTGGATTATTTTATACTTTTTGCATGTGTATATTTCTTTGTACAGAAACCATAAGTGTTTACGCGATATGTGCTGTAAATATTTTCAGTTTTGTCATCATTATTTTGGAATTAAACATATGGAACATTCTCATGGATGCCGTGTTTGGTTTATCCTGGTTCTGTTTTCATTTGTAATATTGTAGGTTTCTTGCTCTAAATTTGTCCGACTGATTGACAACAATGCGGATTTGGAAACACTATTTCAAGTTTGGGAAGTGAGAACAGTTTCCGTTTATAAATAAATGGAATTTCTAACCGAAGCTGAAGTGAGATTACTTTACCAATAGACCCTTTTCACAGACTGGGAGTACGCGTTTTAACGGTCATCATTACTGTAATTCCTGCAACGTTTTTTTATGTATTTACATTTATAACACTAATACTTTGGATTTTATTACTTTTGCATCAAATTGCAAAAAACAAGTTAGTCTATGCCAGGGTACTGGAGAGGAGAATTCGGCCGATAGTGGAACCTCGGATTCAGGAGGAACAGTGTGGTTTTCGTCCCGGTCGTGGAGCACTGGACCAGCTCTATACCCTTTTCAGGGTGCTGGGGGGTTCATGGGAGTTTGCCCAACCTGTCCACATGTGTTTTGTGGATTTGGAGAAGGCATTCGACTGTGTTCCTCGAGCCATCCTGTGGAGGGTGCTCTGAGAGTATGGGGTCGGTGGCCCCCTGCTTAGGGCTGTTTGGTCCCTGTACGACCAGAGCAGGAGTTTGGTCCGCACTGCCGGCAGTAAGTCAGACCTGTTCCCGGTGCATGTTGGACTCCGGCAGGGCTGCCCTTTGTCACCGGTTCTGTTCATAATTTTTATGGACAGAATTTCTAGGCGCAGCCAAGGGCCGGAGAGTGTCCAGTTTGGGGACCATGCGATTTCGTCCCTGCTTTTTGCGGATGATGTTGTCGTGTTGGCCTCCTCAGACCAGGACCTTCATTGTGCACTGGGACGGTTTGCAGCCGAGTGTGAAGCGGCTGGGATGAGAATCAGCACCTCCAAGTCCGAGGCCATGGTTCTCAGTCGTAAAAGGGTGGCTTAAACGCTTCAGGTTGGTGGAGAGTTCCTGCCTCAGGTGGAGGAGTTCAGGTATCTTGGGGTCTTGTTCACGAGTGAAGGAAGAATGGAAAGGGAGATTGATAGACGGAACGGTGCAGCTTCTGCAGTAATGCGGTCGATGTACCGGTCTGTCGTGGTGAAGAAGGAGCTGAGCTGCAAGGCAAAGCTCTCGAGTTACCGGTCGATCTACGTTCCTACTCTCACCTATGGTCATGAGCTGTGGGTCATGACCGAAAGGACAAGATCCCGGATAAAGGCGGCCGAAATGAGCTTTCTCCGTAGGGTGGCTGGGCGCTCCCTTAGAGATAGGGTGAGAAGCTCGGTCACTCGGGAGGAGCTCAGAGTAGAGCCGTTGCTCCTCCACATCGAGAGGGGTCAGCTGAGGTGGCTCGGGCATCTATTTCGGATGCCCCCTGGACGCCTTCCCAGGGAGGTGTTCCAGGCACGTCCCACTGGGAGGAGGCCCCGGGGAAGACCAAGGACACGCTGGAGGGATTATGTCTCCTGGCTGGCCTTGGAACGCCTCGGGGTTCCCCCGGAAGAGCTGGAGGAAGTGGCTAGGGAGAGGGAAGTCTGGGCGTCTCTGCTTAGACTGTTGCCCCCGCGACCCGGCCCCGGATAAGCGGGAGATGATGGATGGATGGAAGTTAGCGCTGCTGTAAGGGTGTTTCTAATACAGCGTCTATGGGAGTGATGGTAAAAATGAACATATTTCTCTCTTTTCAGTGCCGTTATCAAGCTCACTATTTTTTCCCCACTTTTTGAATGTTGTAAAATCACTATTGTGCCGTTTTTCTTTTGCTATTTGAGCAAATGGGTAAACAAAAAATATTTTATGTCTCTCATTCACAACTACAATAGTTCAATTACATAGTACAATAGTACAATTATGATGACTTCCGCCCTGAGAAACCCGGTGTCATGAGAAATCATGGCTGCGTCCGAAACCTGGAAAATGCTGCCTTCGGGGGACACATTTCAAGGCAGGAAGGCATCAAGGCACGTCCTAATCTAATGTTAGCTTCACTTCCTGTCTCCTGAGATGCCTTCATCTGATCGATTTTTGACGGCAGCATATTTGTATCTTTCGCTCCTTTTGATATCCCACAATCCTGTGCGTTCCATTCTGTGACAGTTGAGCTGGGAATAAAAGATGGCGTCCGAAAGTTGCGTTTCCTGGTCAGTTTGTGTGTAGGCCTAAATGTACGTTTTTTTTGCCAACATTTTCCACTTCTGATGTCATTTCTAGCGAGAAATTTCTAATGTAGTAGTAAAATATTTGTTTAGTTCTCACCAAAGCTCTCTCTATTTTGCTGTAGATCATTAAACGGTTACACTACCTAAGAAGTCGGTCCAAAATCAGTTTTGTGAGGTGACTTCATGCACAAACGCTGCCTTATAAGTCATTGTCTGATAAGGCAACGAGTCACTGCCTAGGTTTTTGGACGCGATTATATTGTCTGAAAGAACTTTTAATGTATAATCTATTCAGAGCCTGATTACAATTCTTACAAAATCACGTTTTGATTTTTGTCGTTTAAATTGTTTTAAAATAGTCTTTAATGTTTTGCAAATCATATGTTTCATATACTAGTATATAACCGAAGCTATAAGTTGTGAAATCAAGCATATCTCATTCTTAATGTTTTTTTTAGTTAGCGTACGTTCTAGCATATCATACAGCTACCCCATTAGCTTAGTTTATACACCACGGTTGCACTTACCCTACATTTTAAATGCCATAGCCCCGCTTTAATGTTTATACAATTTGAAAAAAATTCCTGTTGTAATTATTTTGTGCACCTGTTCTGTATATTATAGTTTTTTTAATTCTTTATTATTTACATTATAGGTACAATACTATGTTATGATTTTGTATTGGTATATTCGTTTATCAATTGAAATAATTTACAATATGTTTGGCATGTTATTGCTCCCATTTTGATCAGGCATTTCCACGTTGGGTCCTAAGCGGACACTATTTCACACATAGACAGTAAAAGAAATGGACACAGCGACCCCATAGACTTCCACGGAGAAAAGTGAAGTCAAGTAGAAGCGCTCACTTCCTGATGGCTGATGTACTGCGCAGCCTCAGACTGAGCTTGATGACGTAGATGTGACGTGAGCAACCTGTCTGACAGTGGTAAGTCTTCTAGTAGTTGTGCAAAGTCAAATCTGAATCACCGAATCTTGCAGAGACGGAGAGAGTGAGCAGGAGTAACTTTTGGTAAGTATTCTGATTAATTATTTTGTCATTTTGCATAGTATTTATTTATTTTAATAAATTGCCTCATAAACAGTAAAAGATTGGCTGAGCTTCTCCTCCTGTCTATACGGCAATTTCTCTAATGTGCGATGGTTATGACGAAATCGTTAGCCTATTTTTACAAAAACGGCTTCTACCGGGCGATAGTGTCAGATACAAGGTAATGGAGCCTTTTATACGTTGTCGTGTTTCTTTAGAAATAAACAATGGTCAAATGGAGTCTTTAAACGCCTCAGATGTAAAGTTATCCGCTGTCAAAGTGGCGCCAAAATGAATGGGATTCAATGGGATGCTAACAGCAGGTGATGGCTTGGTTAGCGATGGCTGCCCCTATGGAAGGTACGCTTTCCGGGTGATGAATTACCCCCTTGATTTCACAGGAGGACACGATTTCTCATGACACCGGAAATGTGAAAAGGGTCTATTGGCGAATGGCTGTTTTATTTAGAAGGCGGGACTTATTCCGCCAGTTAGCATCACACGGGTTCCCTCATAGGCTTTTGGGTAATCGCACAAAACAAACAAGCTCTGCGCTCAACAAGTTTATGACACTTACACGTTTTGTCCATCAAGATCATTTTCACAGATGAACACAACTTTTATGAATTTTGAAGCCTAAGTGCAGTCGCCAGAAGTAAAAGGCTAAAGGTAGGCTATAAACGAACTACACCACGGTCGCTCGAGTGTCCCTATCACTAAGCGTCTGACAACTCTGTTTTAAACCTTTTCACCAGAAAGTCTGAGTTAGACTAGTTTATAAGAGCACAATTATGAGCGTAATAACTTGAGTCTGCAAAAGCAAACTGAGTTTACCTTTACGGAGTGATGTCGTTTAATCTCCTCGACAGCCTCTGTAGTCCCATTTGGCCACTTGTTATGCAGTCTTCACGTGCTATCGTAATTATCGTAAATACTAGTTTAGACCCTTTTCACAGACTGTGATGACGCGTTTTAACGGGCATCATTATCGTAAATCCTGCAAAGGTTTTTTTTTATGTATTTACATTTATAACACTAATACTTTGAATTATATTAGTTTTGCATCAAATTACAAAAAACAAGTTAGCGCTGCTGTGAGGGTGTTTCTAATACAGTGTCTATGGGGACACAAAAAATATATTTAATGTATACTCTCATTCAACGCTATAAAAGTTAACCCAACCCGGAAATGTGAAAATGAGATTCTGCTCCCTTCTGGAGCCTGTCTCTAGTGGCCAGTCGATGAATTGCAGTTTAAGTCACTTCCGCATTGGCTTCAAGAGAAACTGGGGGAGGTTGCCGCTTGAGTAGGAAATATCTGATAGCACGAGTGAGGTAATACTGACGTATTTTATGTCGTAGAATAAAACGTGAAAGTGCCTTATTACAGCCGTTCCAAAATCCCAATCGAAAAACCCATTAACTTCGGGAACCGGCAGAAGTGCTAAAATATAATCTCACTTCTGTGTTTTGCCCTACAAAGTGATGCCATACCTGCACCACTATTGTAGAATAATGCTGCATTCCAGACAGCTCGGAATTCAGATTTTTCCCATCTTGTTTTTGGAAATAACATCTGGAACGCCGGACATTCGACCTGTGTACTCTGGGTACATCGATCAACCCCAACCTCAGCACTTTTTCAAAGCGATTGTTATTTTTATTCTGTTTTTGCCATAATTGACACAAAAACACAATATGCTCTCGTTATGTCTTGGAGACATCTTGTGGTCAACATGTGAACGCATGGGCGTCGGAACCATTGTATGTGGGTGGGACAAGACCCACCCACTTTTTAAGACCAATGATATTGAACCCACTCATTTTTATCGTTTAACCGATAAACACATTATTAAAAACGTTAGATGCTTTATTTCCACTTTTCTAATATTTTCTTAATTTTTATTGACAATAAATGCTTTTCCGATCTGATATGTGATGGGAAAAGGGAGTATAGTGAGTTGCAAAAGGCGGATTCGAACCTCGGGTCGATTTGCGTCAACTTGATGCCATGCATCTTAGCACTACACTATTGCTGCTGTAAATGATTTTGTGTTTTTTGTAATTTTGTCTGGCCCAAACAATGTTTAGTAAACAAGGCGATATAGTTGTACTTAATGTAAATGGAACCTACTTTTCTGGGAGTAATTTTCTTTTGCTTCCGACGCCCATGTGGGAACGTGACGTCTGATTTCCTGGAACTCACTGAGGTCTGAAGTGGGACATTTCATTTGGGATATTCCCCAAGTATAGGTCTCTGCAGGATAGTAATAGGAGTTACAAGATCAGTGGGCGAGGCCATAAACAGAGGCCGTTTTTCACTGCTTTACCTTAATTTTCCCACGTCACAGTGTGGGTAGGGTTTAGGGGTCGGGTCGGATCGGGGGAAAGGGATCAATTTCATTGAAGTCCAACCTCGTCAAACGCAGCATTAGAAGTCCCGCCTTCTAAATAAACGAGCCAATCAATCGCTGATTGGTAAAGTCAACGTGTCACTGCTGCTACCATTACCAGAGCCATTGAAAAAAGTTTTACGTTCTTAATTGAAAACATTGTCCTGCATTCACATCATAACTATATTAGCGTCCACACCAGCAACACTATAATATAGTATTCTAAGCGCGTGCTCGTTACAAAAGGATGGATTCTGATTGGCTATATTTTTATAGTTTTTTTAATCAAAAGTGATTCCAAAGATATGTTTCTCTGTGCCGTTATAGAACTGGTGTGACCGTGAACTCCGCAGTTCTTTAGTATTGACAACAATATTTAGATATTAATCGTTATCTTTATAGTTATCTGCCTTATTCTTCATACAGTGAATCAACGAACGAACAAACAAATCAATCTTGGGGGCCGTTTTACACATTACTGTTTTCAACTATTTATGATTATGACTCCCTCACACGTGATATCTATACTTACCTATAGACTCGCTTGTTAAAAAAATGTTATGATACGGACCATGAGGTCATTAGGGGATTTAAAGGGATAGTTTCACCAAAAATGAAAATTCTGTCATCATTTACTCACCCTCAAGTTGTTCCAAACCTGTCTTTCTTCCAATGGCCAGGCCACCATCAATTGTCTGGTTACCAACATTCTTCAAAATATCTTTGATATCCTATTTGGAACAACTTTATGACACAATTTTTGGCTGAGCTATCCCTTTAAAGGTGAGGTGAAAACAGCTTTTATAATAGAAAGCAGTGTTAATGTGCAGGAAAAAAAACAGGTGGCATTAAGATTAAGTGGGCTGTAGGACTTTTATTGCATCAGGCAGGTGAACACTACAGTGGTTTGCATTGTGTATACAGACAATACGAGGAACAACATGGTAACATTGCACAGTAGTAACCAGCGATGCATTATTTACAGACAAGACGTTGTTCTTAAATAACACAGTATTCATTCACAATTACAGAACTGGAAGAACAAACTGAAGAATATGTCTAAATGAGAACGATCCAGCTTGGGCTCAAATCAGTGTATAATATGCACCGTAATGTAAAATCTGGCAATATTAAGACATTGAATATTCATGACATGAGCCCATATGATGGACTGTATATAAAGGCTTTATCTAAATGGAAACTTCTTGCGTGACTAATAGAGAACACATTTAACCGAATCCTAACAGGCAGAATATAGCATCTGTTGCTGAATTTCTACTGAAAGACCCCTGTCTTCCTGTCTGTGAGAGTGTTGCTGAATCAAATGCCTGTCATAAGGCTTTTGAATTAGTCATGTCACCATAATAATGACATTATCATTATCAAAGTCAGCAGATGGGTTTGCTCGGAGCTCTGGCGCATGCATGATAATATAGTCTGCTGTTTTATGGCCAAGCAGCAATATCTGTCTCACGCTTATTAACACACTAATCTCCATACATGTGTAGATGGATAATTGAGAAGCAAACATGCTCTATGATGTCTTGTAATGTTGCGCTTTTGCCTGATTTTTACATACAGTAGCGAGACGGTAATTCAGCATTGTACCCAAAACCATGTTTGCCCTATTTTCGCCTTTACATTTCGAAAATCTCCTATTTAAGATTTTGCCTTTTTCCTTTAAATACTAATGGTCATAGTAGTCAATTAAATAATTCAACAAAACAAACACAAGAACAAAAAAATAAGGTGTATGTCAATCTTAGTTTACAGAGTAGCTTAAGACTCGAGAGAGCCGGTTTAATTCTTACACTGATTCTGTGGTATTCGATATATTTTTCCAGCACAATATAGCCAACGCATTATAATCCTTTCAACCAAAGGTCTTGGTGATAAACCACTGGTTGTTTTTGCCCTTTAGGTCATTATAAGCTCCGGGTTTCATGACCAAACCACTTCCAGACAATGAATTCTTGAGGATGGACATTTTTTTTTGTGAAAAAAGCATGAAAAAAGACGCCAAACTTTTCTTTTGGTTTGTTTTCTACGGAGCCTTGCACATGATATACGGGGAAAAAATATGAATATTGTGAACACAAATTAATTCGTTCCCACGACTTACTAATATGTCAGCGACTCAGCATGTTTTAGTAAATCATGTCATTGTTATAATTTACAAATTTGTTCCCTCATTTTACTAAATCCTGGCCACGTTGTAATCATTTGTTCCCTTGTTTTAGTTCAATCAAAACCAGGGAACGTATTAGTACAACGTCGTCACAATTTACTAATTCAGGGAACAAATGATTATATTTTGTGCGGACGTGCACACTATTTTGAACACAAGGGAAACAAATGATTATATTATGCACACTATTTGCTTAAATCAAGGGAACAAATTCGTAAATTGTGGCCACAACATATATATTTTTGTCAGCATGTCACGTGCAGGGCTCTGTAGTTTCCTGTTATATATGGAAGATTGGTTCAGTCATGTGATAAAAATAAATAAGGAAATTGTAACTTTATCTCACAATTGTGAAATATAAACTCGCAATTGAAAGAAATAAAGTATGTTACAACTCAAACTTCTGACTTTATTTCTCGCCGTTGTAGATATAAATTTGCAATTGCAAATTATAAACTCTGAATTGTGAGAAAAAAGGTCGCAATTACCTTTTTTTTTTTTTTTTTACTTTGCAGCGGAAACCAGCTTCTATAGAGTCATATTCTAAACAGAGAGTTTTGAATTGTGAAGAAAGTGGCCTGCATCTGTTCAGCCAACCTAAAAGATACACAAAGATAGACTGCAGTGGTTCTTTACATCTTAAAAGCAATATTTCAACAACCTTAATCTCAATGGAATGCTGAGAACTGTCATAAATCTAATCTAGGGTATTTTTAGAATAAATTATTGGTCCTTAAACCTTCTTCTTCCCCCATCCTGGTGTTCCTCCATCCCTCTATCGCTTTAGCAGAATGTATGGAGTGCCGCCTTAGTACGTGATGATTCCCAAAAGTAAGGAAAAACTCAAAACATAAGACATCCTAATATCACTATATTAGACATTTGAGATAGTTATATTATGATGCTGAGCGAGTGTGTGTGTGCCTGTGAACTGTGTCTGTGAGTCCTGAGCACGTCTGTGGCTGTTTATTTGAGGTCAAGGAGTGTAACAAGCCGGTTTCCACCAATAAGACGATATTTGCCATATACACAAATTAGAGTTTTACATTCCTCCTACTAGTCACCCACAAAGGAAACAAAACTTTAGTGGAGATGTGTATTTGGACAGAGGGGGGCAGTGGACACCACTTTTTATGCATATTGTGTGAAGAGATATTCAGAAGGCACTGGGGTTTGGTGGAAATCAGACTCTAACAAACCTGCAAAAGACCTGATTGACTGTGGTTTAAATCATACAGTGAGGCGTACAGAGAGCCCACTACTGAGCTCTACTTGCGCCGTCCGTGATGGTGGTTGTGCATGTCTTCCATGGTGACTCTGCCCCACACACCGACCACAAACGCCTCAATCTCGCACTCGTTTACACCGCGAGCGATGCGGAAGTAACCGTCCTCGCCCCAGTTCTTCCCCCATGAATTGGCTCCAATCTGTGGATTAAAATGTGTAAAAACGGTGTAAAAGCTGCTATTGAACAGAAAATAAAACCTCAAATCAGATGGATATCAGTTCTCACCCAGTATTTGTGTGTTCTGCCATTGTAGTCTCTCTCCTCTCCCCATCTGAAAAAGTGCAATAAAAATCAATGTGGATATTGTGCATTTACTAAACATTAGTATTAAGAAAAAAAAAAAAAATTATGAATCCAACCCAAGCTACAAATGCATAGCCTGACAAGCCAGACCCACATTAAGATGTTGGGTCTGGGAACACACCATTGGCAGGGCTCAATCCGAGGGGCGGGATAAACGCTTGTCTTTCAAATTCCCTCTGCACGCAATAGGATAGCGCTACAACCAACCAGAGCAACAAAGAAGGTGAAGCGGAGCTAGTTGATAGATTAAACTTTGCAAAACTCCCAACACATCTTCCTTTCTTAAGAATGACTTCAGGGCCGTTCTTTGTTCTTTTCTCAAAGAAAAGCTTAACTCCAAGTCTTCCAGAGTTGCGGCCAAAACCGGTTCGAAAGGCCGCTGTTCGCCAGCTTCTTTGTTTACGAGTAGCACGCGGAACCGCCGCAACTCTGCCGTCATTATGTTAACCCCGCCCACCGACTCAATACACGATGTGATTGGCCTGACCAGAGTTTGGTTTTTCCAGCTCGCAAGCCAACGGAGAGTTGCTAGACGCCCCTGGCTGCAAATTAGATTTGCTGCTGCTAGGGTGCGTCTAGATTTCTAGGCTAACAAATGCAGAATTTTTAACTAAATACAATCAATTTCTTAAGTATAGTCAGTAAAATATAATTACATATTTGACTTTTAATATTTAGAATTTTAAATGATATAATATTTATATTTATTCATTTTATTTTTCTTGCCACATTAATAAAACATTTTTTGATCTTGCTCAGCTTATGAAGAAAATAGGATAAGAAAAATACACTTAATTAAGGATAAATTATATAATATTATAAATTAATATATGTGTGTACATTTATATTTTTTATGTGTGTTTTTTATAAGTATTTTTACCAGAAAACAGGTGAAAATATGTATAAAAATTAGGGATGCCACAATTCTCAATATAATATTGAACCGTTCGGTACGGCATTCACGGTTCAATAGCAGCCTAGTGAACATGCTAACGCTGGTCCTTAAAGGGACAGTTCACCTCTGAAATGATGTGATTATTTTCTCACTCTAATATTGTTCCAAACCTGTATTCATTTCTCGATGACCGAATTCTCATTTTTGAGTGAACTATCCCTTTAATGTTAATAAAACAACAAAAGACAGAGAAAATCCCTCACTGCTCTTGACTGAAGAACTAATAGCTTTAATAAGAATCAATGTATATTTTATAGCAAAGTCTGTGTAGTGTTTTATTTTTACATTTATTCATTCAATTTCATTCTTAAATACTGCTGTACGGCTCTGAGCTGCCAGTGTAAATCTTTATATATATTTATTTTATATTATACAATACACTAGGAATGTGTATAAGGGTTTTTTTAAAGTAAAGTTTTAAGTTTAAGTAAGGTTTTTCAATTCTTTAAAGTAAAATAAAGAAAGAGTATTGCAATAAAAATAGTATTTTTTCTCCTTAACCTCTTGCTGTTCCTGTCACCTAAGAATAGAATAACAAAAAACTCATAAGCCATCAGAACCGAATCGAACCGACGGTATGTATTGAACCGTGGACTAACTGTATTGTTGCATCCCTAAATAAAATATATTTTTAGTAGTGAGGAATATTCACAGTAGAGAGCTTTTAACTCTGTAAAAAGTATATATATAATTTATATATGATAATATAATTCATATAATATAATCTTTATATTTACTTTTTATAATTTATGTCGTTTATTTTTCTTACCACACTGGTAAATTGTTTTATTTCATAATCTTACAAAATGTGCTGAGGGAAATGAAGAAAAATGGGCAACACACACACTTTGAAAACCAAAATACATCCAGCAAACGGTGCTGTTGACATCTTCTCCTGATAAGGTGAATTGCGTCCGCTCTCAGAGGAAGGACGTGAGTATCAGGAAGCAGCACACACACACACACACACACACACACACACACACACACACCCCTTACATATCAAGTCAACAGTAACCCAGTGGTTTGAACCTTCACCATGCCAAGAACTTCCTTTTGCATCTCCATCCTTCCTGATTCCTCGAGGATTCGGCTCTTATTGAGAGAACCGTTGACCCTTCAGTGTCTTTTCATCTCAGAATATTCAGCTCGTCAATCACTGCATGTGTCAAGGGGCCATGTATTTGTATATGTGGAATGTCTGGAACAAATATAGTTTAGTCCTCGCCTATTCTAAGGGAAGTTTTCCAATCAGACCGGGAACATATTATTCTGTTCCAAAATAATACTTAATCTGCCTTCCATGCCAACAGATCGGAATTCAGTACACTCAAACAAATAAACAAAATCGCCTAAAAAAACACTGTGCCCTCATATAAACTACATGGGAGAGTTGAAGGGCCAGAACCAACGGCTGTGTGTTTGGCAAAGCCAGGAAAATTGCAGCTCAGACCTCTGCTACGCTCTTATCTCACCACGCTTTCTGTCCTTGGCTTTGGACAATAACAGACATACCACTGCTTCCAACCAGCTTCTGACCTGTGCTGGGTTTAGGCCTCTCTGTCTGCATTGAACAATGCCATTTCCATTACACTGGACATCAATGAGCTTTCCACAAACTTTCCCAGGCCCCAGGCTTAGCCGAATGCACCACGGTGGGATTTTCCCCGTAAAAACACTGCCGCTGCCCCCTGTATGTTAACTCCATAGGCCTATACAGCGTCCTCTGAACGTCTAGAGCAGCACGAGAACCGCAGCGTCAGCGAGTGACAGGAGGCCGGGAGAAAAGCCGGGGTTCAGACAGACTCGCGCTCCATATCACCGTCACCAGTGAAGCATGTCACACTCACAGACACCAGCGGCAGGTCAGACGAGGTTACCAGAGACATACCTGGGGACTGACCCGAGTGCACTGTGCCTCTGGAACTAAACTATCCCTGTCTGGGAAAGACTAAGGGCCAGATTTACCAACAGCGCAAACCCTCGTTTGCCATTAAAAAACGGTCAGAACACGCAGTGAAAAATTAGGACAGTATTTTTACGGCTGACTTTATTGCATATGCATTTGCAGGAGTTTCCGTTTCAGACGCAAAATTTATAGGAGAAGAGTATTTAAATGAATCACGCAAGGTGATTTACTAAGGTTTGCGGTTGTCTTAAACCAGATACTAACTGGTAGATTGCGTTGGTCATTATGGAAATGATCCGGCTTTCATTTGCACATCATCAGTAGATCACATGCAGAACTTTTCACTCCCATCTGCACTTTTTTTGGAATTGCGCTCTCACACTAATTTACCCTGTTTAGTAACTTTGACCCTATGAAGCACATTCATGCAAATCAAGAAACCATGTGTTCTTTAACCAGTTGCTTCCTTCAAGAGTAAAGCGGTAAGCAAGAGTAGGACAACAGCATATTGTCTGCCCAGATCCAGCCCACATCTGGTATGCATGGAATCCATATGTACCAGATGTGGCCCGGATCTGGGCCGACACTATGTTGCTGTCTGAGTGATGAGAAACCAATTGCAGTGGACTAGTGGAAACTAGTTGAGAATCACTGTTTAGTGCTATTAGGGTGTGTTACGTATGAATGAACGAAACCAGACAAAGATTTTGAGGGGCGTGTGTCTGGGGGTGGGACTGGAAGGCCAATCATCCAGGTGTTTTGTCTGCTAGCAACAAAAAAACATGTCTGCTAGGCAGACAAGTGAGGCTTTGATGTCTCTCTTAAAGAGTTTGTCTTAAATATTTTCAAAGTCCCTTCAAGGTAAGTCAGTTCAGGGCCATGAGGGTGACGAATGTGGACAAAAAGCCAACGCTGACATCTTTTTCTGCAGCTCAGCGCGTCTCATGTTGAAAAAAGTTCAACTTTTCTGATAAAAACGCCCTACGTCAAGCGCCTTTTGACAGCTGACCAATGACAAGCGAGTAGCAAGACCGGAAAGTGGAGATCTTTGCTCTCATGGATCTATAATTTGTTCCCCGATAAATCGTTTAGGCTGAGGGCAAAGTGAAGTTTCATTACTTTACATTTTTAAGCTATTTAACTTTACGTTACCGTTGTAGCCTTCTAGCGCTGACTTTGTATGTTTGACTGAATTGTTTGCTTTATTTCTTGTATAGCTTCTTATACCTTTTACTTATTCTTTTATAATGGCTATTATTGATCATACATAAACTTACATTTAACAAAAAGAGACTGGGTTGTGTTTTATCATGTCATATTTAATTTTATTACGGTGATAATCATATACGCACACTTGTTTGAACCACATATTAAAGCTGCACTATGTAACTTTTCCGTCCACTAGAGGTTGTCTGTTTTAAACAAAGGCGTAGTTTGATGACACCAAGTTTGAGCGCAGAATCTTGGGACATGTGGTCTTCACCTCACAGCCGGTGGAAAAGAGTCATGATAGGACTCGGGCAGAAATCATGTTCATGGATGCGATTATTAACGTTACTGTAATATGAAGCAGAGCAGGACAGAGTGTTGTGGAGCTGAGCAAGGCCGCAGGAGCGATTGAAGAGCATATATATTACACTGGCCTAGTGGTTTTTGGATATTTTACTGCAAAAATCTTACATAATTCACCTTTAATATTGTTTTAAATGTAAACAAAAAGAGGCAGGGTTGTGTTTTATGACATAGGCCTATTTCGTTTTGTTGTAGACTAAAATATACATAGAGATAACCGGCACCTTCTCCACTTTCAGGTATTGCTACTCACTTGTCATTGGTCAGCTGTCAAAAAGGCGCTTGACGTAGGGCGTTTTTATCAGAAAAGTTGCGCTGAGCTGCAGAAAAAGATGCCGTTTAAAAAAGCGTGCATGACTTTTTTTAAAAACACGGTTTACTCCATAGGACAATGTAAAACAGACGCTGGCAGCTTTAAAAAAGACGTCAGGTGTGAACACGCTCTAAGAGTCTATGAATGGATCATTATTGCAGTGATTATTATGTTTCTAGCATGTTATATGTTTGGCAACAGTTCTTCTAACCCTATGATGAGTGTGTAGCTTTTCATTTCTTAAACAACTGTAGGAAGACACATCATGGCCATATTCCAGGATGACAATGTTAAGATTCATCAGCTCACACTGTGAAAGAATGGTTGTGAGGGAGCATGAAGGATCATTTCAATTGTCCAGAGCTTAAATTCATTGAAAGTCTCTGGGATGTGCTGAAGGAGACTTTACAGAGTGCTGGACTCTTGCATTGTCAATACAAGATCTGGACCAAAAATCGATGCACCTCTTGGTGGAAATAACATCACAGCATTTATTTCTATCAAGAGGTGCATTCATTTTTGGTCAAGATGCTGAAAAATGTTATTAACTGTTAAATAATTTCTTCATTTTCTTTCCATAAATAGCAACAAGAAGCAACTGAAAACAGTATCAGAAAATGAAAAATGCTTTAAAAAAACGATTTCCTCTTGCTTCCACCATTAGAGATGAAAAGTTACGCAATGCCAGGACTTACCCTGTTATCCTGACAGAGTGTGTTGCGTGTTTGCGGTACTGTGACGGTTTGCGCTGATTGACATCTGTATGTCTGTAAATTCCACTCTTGTACACAAAGAAATCCTCATGGACCTCCATGATGGCTAGAAAAGGAAAACAAACATAACACACACCCATTATGCATCTTTAAGTTTTAAAATACAATGCAAATTACAGTAGTACAGACCGTACGTCATTCATTCTTATCACTCACAGTCATACTACAGAAAACCTATGGTTGCTTTCAAAGCCCAATTATGTAATATCCCACAAGCTCACCCAAACATCTTGTTCCCTTGCAGATAAAAGGGAGATCAAAGTTGCTAACTGTACTAGAGTTTAAATGAGTTCAACTGCACAGGGCCTGGGACAAAACTTTTATGGGTGGGTACCTGCCGCAACCCTCTTGAGGACGACCCTGGTGGCGTGTGAAGTAAAACCAGTAAGACTCAATGTTCTGGAAGACACTGCATTATGGGAACTACCTGCACCCTCTTACACTTTGGGCTTTTCCAGACATTACTATTAGATCCTCAGCAGTAAACAGAGCCTAATGAACACACATACACACACTCCTGCACATGAAGACCTTTTCATCTCCTGTTTCTCAACATAAGCCAGAGGTTAAGCAGAATTTTTGCAAAGATTAGAAACGAAAGCTGGCGTAAATCCAGGGTTCCCTCCTGTCTGGAACAATACAACAGAACACTGGCACAGGATCATGGAACAGCTCTGAACAACACAAGAACACACAGACACACACCCTCATCATATTACCCTAGGGGACTTTTCTCAAGAATTCACTGCATATATGATGAGTTTAGGCCTTTTGTCCAAGCTAAACGCTCTGTGGGCGTCTACAATATCCGTGGTGACTAATATGACATAGATTGATCGTTGCTGACTGCATTAACAGTTATTAGGCTTGTGCTTTTTACTATTCTTGTCCTCTGGCTCACAGTATGGCACAAGCACACACACAGACACACGATTCTGCAGAAATCCTTACCTTGCACGGGGCCATTATCCATAATCTCTTTCATAATCTCATTCTCCTGTGAGTGGAAAAGCAGAATCAACATGTCAAGTGAGATCAGTAGTGAAAATAATGCTGCATACTGTATATACTGCACCATGAAAAGGTGTAATTGACAGTTCATGTTATGAAATGAATGTTTTAAATATGAGCAGTCTTAAGATGCTTGGGTAATGCACATAATAAACAGTCATCTTTCCATATATTATGGAAGGAATTGTTTAATTGTTCACCACATTCCTTCGTCACATCTGTGAACAATATACAACCGAAAACACGCCCGGAGACATGTTTATAACGTAGCCTATGCATAAAGAGAGACAAATGGGTGGTAAGATATAGCTCAGGGAGAGAATACGTTCAACCATGACATGACTACTAATGTAATGCCTCTCCAGGCAGTTGTGAGTTATTCTTCCCTTTGGCTTTGAGTTTGATTGATGAAGAATTTGAGAGCAGAAATGCACGCAGATGCTGGGTGTGAAAAACAGTAAATCACTGATGCTTTAACCATTGGTATTACGCAGGCAGAGGTGTGTGTGTTTTATTGAGAGTGTAACGTCAGAACATGTCATAAAACTTGTTTTCCACTAAACATAATTAAAGAGTAAGTAATAGGTTATGCTTTCTTAACATATTCAGCTGTCTTTAGGTGTGTAATGTTGCTGTTTGAGCAAAGTACAGTCACTCCATTAGGAGTTATTCTCTATATCAGTGTCAGTGTTTCTGAACTCCCTTAAAACGCCTCCATTGTAGTCTTGCGTTTTCTACCAGGAATGAACACGTCATGATATTCCTTGTTTAAATAATTTCCGCCCAAGGCATACACAAAATAAAGGGGGCGGGGCCTGGTTGAACTCGCAATTATAGTAAGGGCGTGACATTTTCCAAACACGCTCAACGCAATTGACCAATCACAACACACTGATCCAGTCGACCAATCAGAGCACAGTGTTTTTCAGAAGGAGGGGCTTCAGAGAGACAGGAACTAAACAGCGTTACTGACAGACTGGGAAGAGAGGAGCTGCAACAATGGAGAATATGTGAAAAATTGTGTTTTTTGAACATTCAAGCATGAAAACCTGTTCTAGCAGACCCGAAAAACGAAATCAAGACTTTTAAAAGGGCATTATAGGTCCTCTTTAAAACAAAATTGACATAAAATATAAATGTTTACATACATTTATAAAAAAATATTACAGTATAACGTAATAAGACTTTATTGTCATTTTCTAAAAAAATCATTTTCTGCTGGGGGTTGCACAGATTAGTCGTCTTTAATGCTCTGTCATGGCGCTTTAAGCTTGCCGTAGACTAGTTGCTGGTCATGGCCTATAGAGGGCACAACAGGATAAGAAATCTTCGAAGACTTTTACGCTCCGTTTCCAACAGTTAAAATGACAAATAAGTGCATATTCCGAGAGCGCTCCACAAGATATGTTTGATTATAGCATCTGGATACTTAAAATTGAGCGGCTTAGAAAATGAAAAGTTCTAGCATATATTTCTTAGCAACTAAGGGCGTTTTCACACCTGAAAGTCCCTGTTTTGATACATTTTATACATTTGGTTAATTTTGGTTTGGTTTCACATTGCAATTATACGAGTGGACTAAAGAACTTTACATGACATACTTGCGTCCTCTCGTCATCATCTATGTGGGCGGCATCTTGACATTGATTGGTTTGTAAACGGACGTGCGTCTGACGTCAGCGTCTTTGACAAGAATGAATGAACAGACGCATATCGTTGCCACTAGTGAACAGTGCGCATTGCTTGACTATTTCTTTTCATTTTGAATTGTTTCATTTAAAAGTGGACATTTCAAGCTTTCTATACACATATTTCTCATGTCTGTGAGGCAAGTAGCCTATACGCTGAGTCTCGGTTTATTTATGAGACATGTTCAATAGCGATGCAAGTGATCCTTCCGACCCCTCTATGTCACGGATTATTGTCTGCTATAGTCTATTTGCTTCTTATTTATTAAATCCAGGCAATTGGCTGATGAAACATTGATTAAAATTAAGATAAAATTTATACAAGATGGAATTCACTTTAAAGAAAGGCTTTCTACAAAACTTAATGAAGTGGTCAAAATCATTTCTGACCTCTGTCTTCTGACATATTGCACATCTTTTCACTTGTCATTATCAATTTAGCCTAGATGAATTTTAGAAATAACATTATAATATTTAAACATAAACAGGAACTTTCTGTAAATGGTCTGAAAGTCCAAACCATACAGAAAATCCTTTCACACTAAACAAACTGAACCTTTGTTCAGTTTGATCCGGACCGAGACTACCTCTTTTCGTTGGACCAAATTTTGTCTTCAGGTTTCACACCTGTCATTTTGATTCGGACCAAACTGAAAAGTCCGAAAATCCGGACCAAACCCTAGTAGAGAGATGCTGTGAGGTAGAATTAATTCACATGCATTAACGTATTCATATAAATGTAATCTGTCTCTGATTCAGCTCGAGGTTCAGGATTATTTGTTCATTAAGGACGGTCATCAGTGACTACTATGCTTGACTTTAATCACATAAATGTCGACCTAAAAAATCTGAACTCTGAACTGCAGTGCCTCAATTCCAGGGGTCAGCTGACTTACGTTGGAGGACAGCCTGTACGGTGGGGTCGACTGGTAGACATCATTGTGGTAGCTGTGGCTGTTGGGGCAGTGCGCTGTGGCCTGCCTCTTTCCCCGGCCCACCGCTCGAGTTTGCATCATACAGCGAGCTACTTCAGCAGGGGTGTGCTGGGGCGCGGAGAAGGGGTAACACTCCTCAGTCACTACCCTGAGAGAAAAAGACAGAGACACATACTTAAACCATAAAGATTGTCTGGCATCAAATTCTAAAGTTGCGTTCACGTCATGTTGAAATTACCATAATTACGAGATTTCAACTTGTAAAAAGCGTTCACGTCCTCGTAGAGCTCGTAACTACAGCTTGTAAGGTGGGAATTTGTGAGAGCTCCTATTTGTACCACATGACTGCTGTACCACCTGACCAATGCAGATTCATTTAGCCGTTGATAGTAAGGGAACAGCTCAGAATGTAACATTGTGTTGTCATCTTGAGACTACAGTAATTACGACATGGCATGAACGCAGCATAATTGTGTCAATTTAACACAATCATTAAATAATATTAATCATTTTTAGCAATATAATTTAGAGAAATAAAACAATATATTTGACCTTTAAATCCCCTTTTTGTAATAAAGCAATGTGTTTAATTCTTCATTTAGGGGCTTTTCCAATATTGATATATGTAATGGTAACACTTTAGTTTAGGGTCCAATTCTCACTATTAACTAGTTGCTGATTAGCATGCATATTACTAGGAAATTGACTGTTTATTAGCACTTATAAAGCACATATTAATGCCTTATTCTGCATGACCATATTCTACATCCCTTAATCCTACCCAATACCTAAACTTAACAACTACCTTACTAACTATTAAGAAGCAATCATTAGGAGTTTATTAAGGCAAAAGTCGTAGTTAATAGTGAGAATTGTGACCCTAATCTAAAGTGTGATCTATGTAACTTTCTGTTATTAATCTGACTCATCAGCATATTGTGTAATTAAGGTGGTTACAATTTTTTAAGTGATTGTCTGCCCAAGTATAATCATCTGATAAACATAAATAAATCTTAATACGTCTTAAAAAGAGCAAATTCACATATATTCTAGATCAAAACATTTTTCAAATGCTAATATCTGACAGAGATTGATTTACACACTCACTACCGTTTAAGGTCAATAAGATTTTTTTAATGTTAAAATAGTCTTATTTCTTTCAATAAAATGCCATCGAATTGAATAATCCTTACATATTTTAATTGAATAATTGATTAAGGATTGTTCAAATATTCAATTAAAATATGTAATATTTATTTTTTTACTATTACTGAGTGTACTATAGACTTATGTCTACCAAGGGTGCATTTATTTGAAAAAAAAATACAGTAAAAACATTAATGTAATTTATTCCTGTGATCAAAGCTGAATTTCCAGCATCATTACGCCAGTCTTCAGTGTCACATGATCCTTCAGAAATCATTCTAATATGCTAATTTGCTGCTCAAGAAACATTTCATAGTATTACTGCTATTGAAAACACCAAAATATGTAAGGTAAAGTATTATTTGTCAAAGTGTACCAT
Source organism: Gobio gobio (assembly GCF_949357685.1). NCBI lineage: Eukaryota > Metazoa > Chordata > Actinopteri > Cypriniformes > Gobionidae > Gobio > Gobio gobio. The sequence goes on from NC_137104.1 coordinate 8,083,416, forward strand.
TTGATTAGTAAGATGAACTACTGAGATTTGGTCTTCTATTTGATGTTGTGTGTTAAACATGCAGTGAATTACCCTCTTCGCCGTAGGTACCACCAGGCCCCATCGATACGCCCACCGGCGCAGCCGTCCTGATGACGCTTGTCACAGGAAATCAGATTCTGAGGTGAGAGCTGAGGGGTCATGTGACCCATTGACTGAATAGAGATCCGGTCTGATGCAACAGCTAGGAGTGAATCACACATGAGCGACAGGAAGGAAGAACTGCATTAGCGTCGTTATTAAATAACACACACATACACAATACTGTTCTCTGCAGTGTTCTTCTGCTGTGGTCTGTGTCATGTCTTCTCTGACTCACCTGCAGTTGAGAAAGCCCAGGATGCATTGCAGTTCCCCTGGTCCAATGGCTCATGGATTTTCCCTGGCCATTTCTCTGCTGCACTGAAGTAACTTGGCAGATGATCCTTTCCATTCATATTCATCTGCAGAACATAAAGCAAGATTTTTATGTTTTTTTCTTTTCTTCACAGCGTCTTTTTGTGACTTAATGGTACAATCTGGCATAGAATACATGAATAACACAGTATAAAGATTTCCATAAATGCATCCATGGTGTGATTATGAATGATTTTGGTGGCATAATACAATTATTTCCATATGTTTTCTGTTTCACAGGGCCAGTGGATGGATGAGAGGCAGGTTTGCAGGAGGGAAATACTGCACAGCCTTTGTGCGGTTATATAACGATGATTTGTTGATTTTGTGGGGTTTTGGAATTATTAAAATGGAAAATCCAAGAACTCACTTTCTTCTCTGTTTCATCAATAATTAAAAAAGTGAAAGTAAACATCCCAAAATATCCTTTATCATTACAAAGGCTCACTTTATACCTGGTATTTAAATCGGTCTCAGGTGAACATGTGGTCAACTGAGACATATGGTATTTACAATACAGTAATATTGTGATATATTATTACAATTTAAAATAACTTTTTTCCATTTTAATATATTTAAAAAATTAATTTATTCCTGATGTCACAGCTGTATTTTCAGCATCATTACTCCAGTCTTCAGTGTCACATGATCCTTCAGAAATCATTCTAATATGCCGATTTGCTGCTCAAAAAACATTTCTGATAATTATCACTGTTGAAAAAAGTTGTGCTGCTTCATATTTTTGTGGAAACTTAATTTTTTTTTTTCAGGATTCTTTGATGAACAGAAAGTTCATTTATTTGAAACAGAAATCTTTTGTGACATTATAAATGTTGTTACTGTTGTTTTTGGTCAAATGAATGTAGCCTTGCTGAAAAATCTTACTGACCCAAAACTTTTGAACGGTAATAGATCTCCTGTGACCACTTATGATCATATTTCATCAAAGGGAGGGTCTCTGATCTTATTTATGACTTTATGCACTCATTACATCGTGTATTGATGTTGATCAAGTACAAAAAAAGCAGAGAAAAGTCACCGTTCCTCTTAAATATATCGGACCTTGTTTACACCTGTAATAGCCATCCACTTATTATCAAACTGACCAAAACTGATGTTAATGCCAGGAGCATACATACATATAACCCTAAACTTTAACTCTGTAATGCAGACATATTTTATGCTTGTCTTACATCTCCCAAATCTATAAGAGCGAATTCTTTATGTCATATTTTGCATCCCAGAGATTCGTAAGTCCTGAATGAGGAATGCATTAGCTCTTTCTCTCATAAAGGCTCCTGTGCATCTCTCCCTCTTTGGTAAAGCACAGCTGCTTGTTGCCGTCCTCCTACATTCCAGCCGGTGTTATCGTCATGATTCTCCCTGACAACTACCAGATATGATCCCTGGAATGCAGGTGCTTGTCAAGTGACCGCCGCTGCAGTGGTAAATTGTGGTGGTTAAAAGGCCCCTGAAGGGCCCCGGCTCGAAGCAACACTTGACCTGATGGGAACTTGAGCAATCGCACTGAGCAAAGACAATACACCAATGAAAAAATAAGTGCGTGAGTGTGTGTGTGCGCCACTCAGCCCACTCATTAGTGTGCGTGCTGAGTGGGTTTTAGGCAGATAGAGGCTTTACAAGCAGCCCAGACTCGACTCTTTAGAGACAGGTGGAGACGTGCTTGGAGAATGCGGGCTGGAGAGGAAAGAGAAAAGAGGAAGGGGAGGAAGATATGGGAATGGGCCCCTATCTAGTGCTAAATAAATTGCATCCACCAACAGCATCAAGCCATCCAGCATTCTCTAAGGCTGTGTGTCCATTAAAGTGTTTTAGCCAGCTGAAAATGCCAGCCACTCTTCAGTAAATGCCTGGCTGTGGGCCATTGACAATGTTTATGTGCCCCGGCATTTTTTTTTTCAGTTGAGACACTTTGGTAGCCTGACAAGCCAGACCCATATCAAGATGTTGGGTCTGGGAACACACCATTGGCAGGGCTCAATCCGAGGGGTGGGATAAACGCTTGTCTTTCAAATTCCCTCTGCACGCAATAGGATAGCGCTACAACCAACCAGAGCAGCGAAGAAGGTGAAGCGGAGCTAGTTTATAGATTAAACTTTTTCCGTATCCAGTCGGCAAACCTCTTCCTTTCTTAAGAATGACTTCAGTGCCGTTCTTTGTTTTTTTCTCAAAGAAAAGCTTAACTCCAAGTCTTCCAGAGTCGTGTCTAGATTTCTAGGCTAACACTTTGGTTGATATGATACAGAATATCCACCGAAGTATTACTAGTATCTGTTCACTTTTGAATATAAAAACAGTGTAGAGTACTTGCTCTGGCCCTTATTTTAGATGATTTATGCTGCCTTCACATGCTATCAGAATTATTGTAAATACGAGATTCCTAGTTAAAAATTGCACATGAATGCCCCTCTCAAGTCGTATTTACCACTGGGATGTTTGGGGATAATTTTGATACCCAAGATCCCACGCTATAGTTTCCACAACAGCTAGACTTGTCTTGTCTTGTCATTAATGTCATGCATATTTACATTTATGAATGATCATTTGAAGCATATTGCAAGTTTTATACATAGCAAAACCGGCCTGTATTTGACCGAAATTCCAGAATTGTCAGCAAGCGGATTAGACAGATGCAGTGAATGTTTATATGGTTGTCAATGAATGGGATGCTAAATAACATTTTGGCTTTAATAAGATTTTCCCAATAAATAGTTAAAGGAACACGCCGACTTTTTGGGACTTTAGCTGATTCACTGCATCCCCCAGAGTTAGATAAGTCCATACACACCATTCTCATCTCAGTGCGTGCCATAACTCTGACTGACACACCCAACGCTAGCCTAGCTTAGCACAAAGACTGAAAATTAAAAGTTGTGATTTTCTAGACCGATATGGCTTGGAACTATACTCTCATTCCTGCGTAGTAATCAAGGAACTTTGCTGCCGTACCATGGGTGCAGCGGTGCAATGATATTACACAGCACCTGAAAATAGTCCCCAGCACGCTCCCTGTGCAAGCAGGTTGTCACATTGGTTATGCTGACGGAAGTTAGCCTATTTTCAGGTGCTGTGTAATATCATTGTGCCGCTTCACCCATGGTACGGCAGCAAAGTTCCCTTATTACTAAGCAGGAATGAGAGTATAGTTCCTAGCCATATCGGTCTAGAAAATTGCACCTTTTCATTTTCCGTCGATCTAAGTTACACGATGTAACTACACAACACAACATGTAAATAGGAAAATGTTGGCATTATTTTGTCACTTATTGAGCAGTAGGCTAGCTGGAGCCGTTTATCTTCAGTCTTTGTGCTAAGCTAGGCTAGCGGTGGGTGCGTCAGACAGAGTTATGGCACGCACAGAGATGAGAATGGTATGTATGGACTTATCTAACTCTGGGGGATATACGGTGAATGAGCTAAAGTCCCAAAAACTCGGTGTGTTTCTTTAAGAATAAACCTGGCGTCCTCCATGATTTCTGTTCTTTCCGACAACAAAGCACTTGAATGCAACAAGCTCGTAATCACGACTTCAGAAGTGGGAAGTAGGAAATTTCCGATAGCATGTGAAGGCGGCATAAATACGCAGAGACACTGAAAGCCTCAGTGAGCCACATCAAATAGCACACGTCCAGACGGACACATCCAGGATGCATTCACTGTACCATAATGCACTGCAGCCAGCTGATGCATAGTAAAGATCAAACAACAGTCTGATTTCCGAATTATTCTCTTATTCTTGCTTTGATGATTTCTTCTCAGAGCGTGAGAAGGGAAAATCCGTCGATGGGCATAAACAATGACGCGAATAAAGAGATTATCTACATTGATTATGACTGGTCAGTCGTGGTATTCTGGCTAGCTTAATTTCTCTTGTAGCATACCATGGTATCTTTGTTTTCAATTAATAAAACCAATTTCTTAATCAGCATTTTTCTTAAACACGTGTTTTTTTGTTTGTTTTTTATAAGAGAACACGTTTGAAGTTTAATCTTCTTATCTGTCTTATCTATAATAATTTTTTAACATGCACTACCATTCAAAAGTTTAGGGTCAGTAAGATTTTTGTATTTGAAAGAAATGAATACTTTTATTCAGCAAGAACATATTAAATTGATCAAAAGCTACAGTAAGACATTTATAAATGTAAAAAAAAATATTTTTATTTCAAATAACTGCTGTTCTTTTGAACTTTTTATTCATCAAAGAATCCTGAAAAAATGTAACGTGTGGTTTCCTCAAAAATATTAAGCTGCATTGGAATATTAACATTGATAATAATGTTTCTTGAGCCACAAATCATCATATCAGAATGATTTCTGAAGGATCATCTGACACTGAAGACTTGAGTAGTTATGCTGAAAATTCAGCTTTGCATCATGAAATTTTTTTTAAATGTAGTAAAATAGAAAACTGTAATATTTCATAATATTGCTGTTTTTACAGTATTTTTGATCAAATATATGCATGAGACATCTATCTAAAGAGTGAAAAAATCTACAATTGTAAACCTCAAAATGTTCAGTATGTTTGTGTAAAACAACAAAAACAAGAAGATAAATTCAAGATACAATCTCCAATATCAAGCTAATCTATCTTTTTTAAGAATGTGTAGTTATTAGTGGAAAATACGTTTCAGAAAATCTTTCCGTTTCGCATGTGACCGCTGGTCTGTACATTAGCCCTTTGCTTTCACATGCCATTTGCACTGATAGAAGATGTCTTGGTACTGGCCGACTGCAGATGACTCTCACCTGGATCTCATTCATGTTCATAACGGTCCGTGAAGGGCGCTGTGTGCCCAGACGATGCCGCAGACCCTCGTCCAGGGTCATACCCCAGTACTGACTGTAGTTTGATGCCCTCCAACTGGAGAGAAAAAAAAATAGAGAGTTAGTAGGAGAGAGGAATAGTCTTTTTGTGCACTAGTTATATAATATAACATGCAATGGCAGACTAGACAGGATTCCTGATGCTCACCCAAAGCTTCTCCTGTTGATTTCTTGGATCATATCATCCTCTATCAGACAGGCGTAATCTTCACATTCCCAGCGCCCATTATGACCACATGTACTGGGGAGACAAATAAAAACTGTTAGTGAACAGATCTGTAAACTTTACATAGAAATAGGGTACATAAAAAAGCCTTTTGGTAACATTTTAGTGTAGGGTCCAATTCTCACCATTAACTAGTTGCTTATTAGCATGCATATTACTAGGATATTGGCTGTTTATTAGCACTTATAAAGCACATATTAATGCCTTATTCTGCATCCCTTAATCCTACCCAATACATAAACTTAACAACTACCTGACTAACTATTAATAAGCAGTAAATAGGAGTTTATTGTGGCAAAGTCGTAGTTTAATTAATTACTTTAGCAAAAAAATAAATCATAATCATATTTAATTAATAGTGAGAATTGGACTCGAATCTAAAGTGTGACCAAATAAAAGTGTGTTTATAAATCCTAGCCAATATCCTAGTAATATGCATGCTAATAAGCAACTAGTTAATAGTAAGAATTGAACCCTAAACTAAAGTGTTACCAAACATTTCATGCTGGTTCATTTTCTGATAAGTCATGGAAACGTATTTGTGGAAAGTGAAAGTCTCTGACTTTAAAAGCCCTCATTGTTCCTTCCACTGGCAGTGCCGTTACTTCAGTAACTTGTAGATGAACATTTTAGAATAATAAACAACATGATGTGTTTATATAAGTGAAAGAAAGGAAATGTAGACAGACGTCAGACAAACCGTAGCGAGAAACAATGAACTTGTTCAGGCATATTCTACATTTGAGACACAAAACAAGAGGAAAGAAATGAGCTAGAGAAAGTGTGAGAGAGGCCTGTGAGCCTTTTAAGGCTTCGGCTCTGGAAGAAATATCCATTTTTAGTCAGTCTGAGTGAGGGGAGGAAGTTCAGTAGGCCTGACGTAGGAGAGGAACATGGATTAAAAGAGCAAGAGCAGAGCTGTTGCTGCTGAGACTTTACTAGAGAGCAGCGGGATGAGTCACGAGGAGGAGAGTACAATTAAAGTGCACTGATTATGCTTTTTTGGGTATTATCTTTCATGTAGTGTGTGATATGGCTGTTTGTGAATGCAAAAGTAAAAAAAATCAAAGTGCACGATAAATGGGGTCATTGTCTCCCTGATTCTGAACTCCGTAATTCCAGTCTTACTTCCTGCTCAAACCTGTAGATTTGTAACAAACTTGTATAATGACCCTGCCTGTGAACAACGTCTACTTTGCCCCACCCTCAAACACTGTCAAACACAGCGTCTTCTCTCTGACATGTTGAGAAGACGCTGTTATCTGAGCTGAAAACCCACTTTAATGCACTTCCAAAGGACGAGGACTTGAGCTCAAATTGATACGGTAAAACCGACGCCATCTTTACTGTTTGTATCACTATGTATCAAGTCCTGAGGAAGATCCAGAGCTGACATTCAGATATAGTAATAGGCGTTTAGTTTCCGACACACACTGTAAACGGTAGACCAATCACAACAGACTGGGCCATCTGACCAATCAGAGCAGAGTAGGCTCTCAGAAAGGAGGGGTTAAGAGAGACGAATCCTTTTTTGAACCATTTCAGAAACTGTGAGAAAAGGGCGGATGCTGCAATGTATTTAATTTTATTTTTTATTTTTTATTTTCCTTGGATGCATGTAAACCTATTGTAGGAGACTCCAAAAATAGAAGCATTTAAAATAGCATAACATTTTAAATTTGAGCATGTTATCTGTCCGACTATGCACATGAATGAAGCCTCAGATCGTGTGTGTGGCATGGAGAGGTTTGCTATTATTTTGCCTTGCAGCCAATTAAATGATGAAAAAAACATATAGTTTTTATTTGAGCCAGTATAGGGAATGACCTAGCAATCATACTTACTGAACACCTAAGCAACACCATAGTAATTGTACAGCAATAAAGAATCAAAACACCTTAGCAACCACCCAGAAAACCCTAGTGTAGTTATGGGTTTTGCACTCACATTTTCCTGTTAAAATCTAGTTGCACATAGCAGATTCTTTCTCTTCTTTCTGTCAGGTGACACAAATTCAAAGTCATTGTGGTAAACCTTCACACAGTACTTCAGATTGAGACATAAATTCACACACCAGCGCACACATGCTGGTTGGAACTTACAAAAGGTCTTTAGAGTGCAAAAGTGTCAAGTGACCTGTTGTCAGCAGGAAGCCGAGTTTCCCATTCTGTCACGCTTCACTCAAATCAGCATCCTGATACAAGCCTGGCGGTCTTTGACATGCCCTCTGTAACATATTTGTGGGTTTTCTCTGTTTACATTTCATAGTAATCTTTAAAAGATGACAGGTTGAATGCATAGGCTCTGGCAGGTGCCTCATATAGGGTCTACAGATACGGCATGGCAAAAAGAGTTGTATTTTTTTTTTTCTTTACAGCAAAATAACTCAATGGGATAGTTCATCCAAAAATGAAAATTCTGTCATCATTTACTCACCCTCATGTCGTTCCAAACGCGTATGACTTTCGTTCACAAATGGAGATATGGAACACAAATGAAGATATTTTTTATCATCTTTTTGTCCCTCCACTGAGAGCCAAGCAACTACCACTGACACTTCAAAAAGTTAATTAAGAGATCGTAAAGCTAATCTATACGAATTATATAAACAGATTGAATTTAGGCTTTTATTCATATTTAAACATTGATCAGTGAACATAAACAGAAGCTCAAACGAACCTACTTGACATGCGAGAACAAACCTCATTGGTTCTTGAGGAAGCTCAAACGTGATGCATAACACAAGAATGAACCTCATTGGTTCTTGAGGAAGCTCAAACGTGATGCATAACACAAGAATGAACCTCATTGGTTCTTGAAAAAGCTCAAACGTGATGCATAACACAAGAATGAACCTCATTGGTTCTTGAGGAAGCTCAAACGTGATGCATAACACAAGAATGAACCTCATTGATTCTTGAAGAAGCTCAAACGTGATGCATAACACAAGAATGAACCTCATTGGTTCTTGCAGAAGCTCAAACGTGCTCACGGGTTTGGAACGACATGAGGGCGAGTAATTAATGACTTTTTAAATAATTTTTGGGTGAACTAACCCTCTTACATAGCTCATAAATTGTGAGGTTGTGAGCTGCAGGTTGCCTTGGATGAAAGGCTTTGGATTACTGACAAATTATAAATATTTCACATTCCTTTCATAACTCTAGAGACGACAAAGATTGCAATACTTATGGCTGTAACATTTACACAGATGACAACAGAGACTAATGGGACATCACAGCCAGGTGTATGTGAGAGAGAAAGAGCAAGAGAGATGCGGTTATGCTCATGCTCATCCCATGACTGACGGGCAGATCCTACAGGAGCCGCTGCGTCTGCGGCCGCTACAGGCTACAACTAAGGCCCAGTCCAGTGAGGCTTGAACTCAGGAAATCTCAGGATTACAGAGGTGAATGTGAACCAGAGGGAGCGACAACGCCACTGGGACAGCAGCCAGAATTTCATCAGTCTCTACCATCACAGGAAGCAGATCCTGATAAAAAAAAAGAACTGAAAAGAGGGGAGATAACATGGCAATGCCAAGAGGTCTGTGGTTGGGGTGTGATTACAGAAAGCACCGTCACGCCAAACTACCAGATAAAATCATATCACATCGTTCAGACAAACAAACAAAAACACATCTGCAGGCAGAACACTAAACATGAGCATTTTGCAGAGGCCATGAAAGAAATCCTCACATTAAAAATTCCTTCATGGCAAAAAAAGATTTGCTTGTCTTGTTGCCCGGTAAAACTATTAAAACATTGAGGTTAACTCAAGATTACATTTTCAGGTCAAATTCATCTAACTTTACAATATTATGTTTTATCAACCTGACCCTGTATGTACTGCAGTATGTAGAAGACAAGACTCTCAGCACTACGGCATTGCAAGGACTGACGGCTCCCATATTGTTGGGGAGGTGGGGAGAACAGGTAAACTTCACCCCTGCCACAAACAGACATGTGCAATATGTGACGACCATGTGCACACGCCACACCAAAAACAAGCAACACTGGAGAAGACACCACACCACATATTCCCAGAGACAATACCCATATCACTGCTGTGTGAAAAAGCTTTGGCATTGGGGTAAGGAATTCCGGCTTTCCTGTTTTGTCTAACCATCACTAGTTTCTCACAAACAAGGCCAAATATAGTGAAACAGCACTTTATGACAATGGAATGTAAGATGCTTTTAAACCAATAAACGCTATCCATATCATTTTTGCAACGCAGAAGTCAGCTATTAATAGCGGATGTGCAAACCTTTAGCTGCTATTGGTACATAACTAGAAAAACAATAAAGTGCAATAATTTTTGTATACTGTATAATTATGATAATGCATTAAGATAATATGGTAAGAAATGCAGTATCAAGAAGCAACGAGCTGTTTTGCATTAAATAACTGGAAGCAGATAAGCATTCATTGCTGGGTGGATACCATCCAAACTGGATGAGAAGACAGCACAGAAGCCGACAAAAAAAGGTTAAAAAGTCTAAATTTCTTGCAAATGTGATTTTATTTTTCATAATTGTGATTGTATACATTGAAAATAAAATCATTTTAATTTCACTTCAGAAATTGCTAGCCAATTTCACAAATAATTACAAAGAAATGTCCAATGACAAATTGAATTAAACATTACATTTTGAAGTAGAAAGACTGGAATAGTATTTTCTTGTAAAAATGTACTCCAATAATCAAGTTATTGTTTCCAAATGTACAGTGTACGGTGTCACAAAGTGCCTTTAACAATTATTTAATTGAATTGAATTATAATTTTGTTTTATTTTGCATGTATGGGTAGCTGACAAGCGAGTTTTTTTGCTTTTAGTATGACTATGTTAGCCTTAAAGGGGAGGTGAAATGCTGTTTCATGCATACTGAGTTTTTTACACTGTTAAAGACTTGGATTCCCATGCTAAACATGGACAAAGTTTCAAAAATTAAGTTAGACGTTTGATGGAGTATTTCTGTGCCAAAAACACTCCTTCCGGTTTCTAACAAGTTTCTGAAAGTTTTTTTCGAGTATGGGTCTGTGTGACGTCAAATGGGGTGGAATTTCCTTATACGGGTCCTAAGGGCACTTCTCCCGGAAGGGCGCGCGCGCACCCGCAGACCAGATCAAAGTGTTTTGCTCGGCTGCGCTGCAGTCACAGGACTTCACGACATCAACAATGTCACCAAAGATGTGTGTTTTTGTCAAAACAACCCTGTACAGCTTTCCAAAGAACCCAGCGTTAATGGGACAGTGGATGGAGTTTGTTTTTCCGGAGCAGCAACGGTTTTGTTTGTTCCCTGCATTTCGGCGACGATTGTTTTATAAACAAGGCCCAGTTCGACGCCGGATTTGTAGCTCGTCTAATGCTGAAAGATGGAGCGGCCCCAGCGATTAAGGTTCACGGTCGTGACTCGTTTTTTGGAAGCAGGCTGTGAGTAAAACTGCTTCAAATGTCTTTGTGTTGTTAGCTATCGACTCGTTCATTCAAATGCGCTACTATTCCATTGTATTTCTATGTAAACACGCACTAGTCTGATGTGCAAAACCATTACGCTTGTTACTGCTAACATTAAATCACATATAATAGTCCTTAAACCAAATTTTGTCCTCATAAACCATGAGTAAACGCACAAAAATGTTGTAAAACTTGCGCATGATAAGCCGCTAAGCAAGTATAGAAGTTACAGTTACCATTGAGATGTCCTGCTGTAGTCGTTGCTGCTTCTCCTGTTCAATTTCAGCCTCTAGATCTGATTCTGGATCATATATGTATCACCCCCCCTTTAAGGTTATGAATAAGCTGGTGTGTTCCAAAACAATGACAAAATTTGCATTTAGGAGATATAAGCATTCAAAACTTACAGTCTCTCACTTCCATTAAAATGGATCACAGATTTTTATGACGTCAAACTTCACCTTCTCATCACATCTTCTGTCCAATCAAATGCTCTCTAGAATATGAAGCCCCGCCCCCCCTCCCTACGCAATAAATATACGCTGAAGCTGCGGCTGAAATCGGTCAGTTGTTCACACACTTACTATTTTCTACATGGTGAATGGCACATAGCGCACTATACATGCGATAGAAAACGATTCAGATGTAAATATGCTTTCAGTTGAGGCAAATGAAGTCTGGTTTCATACTCTGGTCTAGACTAGAGACACGAGAGCGCAGAGCGGATCATATGCGCAAGTCGGCGCAGACAAAAAACATATCGGACCCATTTAAATGCTGCACAGAATGCTGTAATTCAAAGTGATATGGAGGAGATTATGATGATAAACGGTTAGAGATTAGGAGGAAACTCTGGCTTTACCAAACAGAAAGGCTCTAGTCAAACTGTGGTATTAACGAAACGCTATTGGCTGTTTCAAAAAAGGGGAGGAGCTGCAAACAGCTGGAGCCGTTTCAGGGGAAATTACGTCAACACATTGAATAATGCTGCCCGTTTCAAGGCACTTCAGTGGGCCTTTAAGCAGCATTACTGGAGAGATGTGTGGAATGGTTCACCAATTATCCATAATTTTCACAGCAGATCTCAGCTGGAGGTTTTGTAGCACACATGAAGAGCTCAGTCAGTCAGCTCTAGTGTGAATAACTGCCTCTTCATGCAAAACAAACATACAAACCATCACCAATAAACAGAAGGGTTATTTTACAACCAAAGTAGATTGTTTACTAATTCCTATTCTGTAGCAAACAAAATGATGTATTCCCACATATGGGTCATTAACCAAGAAGGTTTGTGTGTCCACTGACGCCTCAAAAACAGTGAAAGGGCATGTGCTTCGACGGATTAGATTCTATGAGGAGAGCTAATCCTATTAGCGAGGGGTCTATGTAGGGAGAGAGACACGCGGTAAATATTATGGATGTATGTGTGCTGTAAATGATCCTGCGGTGTGTTTGTACTGTTCACACTGTCCGGATCTCAAGAGCGCTGAAGGTGAAGCACATGTATGGATCTCTGGGAGCTCAGGAATGTGTGGAATCTATTCAGGACCTGAGGGGTCCCACTATCCTGCCCCTCTGAAGACCAGTCAAGACTCTCTCTTGTCTGTGGATAAATCCTGCCAACATGTGTTGATGCAGCCAACATTGGCCTTGGATTGAGAGATCCACAGTGCCCTTGAAAAGGCTGTGTTGTCTGTGCTATGAAAATACTGGCTGGAGAAAGAAAGAAGAGAGAGAGAGAGCGAGAGAGAGAGAGAAGAGAGAGAGAGAGAGAGAGAGAGAGAGAGAGAGAGAGAGAGAGAGAGAGAGAGAGAGAGAGAGAGAGAGAGAGAGAGAGAGAGAGAGAGAGAGAGAGAGAGAGAGAGAGAGAGAGAAAGAGATAGATGATATGCATATACCTTTGAATAGATTTCAAACTCACCATAAATTACAGTTCTCTTTGTATGTTGCTCCTGAGTGAAACCTTTGGCCATTCCTTTCACACGAACCTGAAATCAACAAACAACAACGATAAGAGGAAGAACTACTACACACATACTATGTACATATTAAACATTTGGATTAAAAGTTCTTTCTTTCATTTATGTCTGATGCAGACTGTAGTGCCCACAGAGGAATGTTTCCCTGGCTTTCCTTTGTTTTCCCAGGGACTGTGCTGTCGTCATGCCTTGATGGGCTTAATCTGAGATTGCCACATTGCCTGGCTGAAAGTGGGCAGGCCATCTTTCCGGGACACCAAGTACAACTACAAACTACAGTAAGTAAGTGTACACTTAAGAGGAGTGTATGCATATGCCGGACGGCTACATCCGACTATCACATTTAGACGCGCATACAATCTCAATGTCAGTAACAATCATGTTCAACAATATTATTGATCTGACTGTATCTGACGCTTTTGTATGAGAACAGAACTGAGCAGGACGATGGCATACATTTTGGCAGAACTGCTTTATAGATGAAATTAACTCATTTAATAACTGACTATCTTTACAACAAAACTGAATCAACACTGAACTGGCAGAATGCATAATTATCCTGTCATCACTGTAAAGCTGCTGTATTGTATAAAGCGCTATATAAATAACGGTGACTGGACTTGACATGTCTTGAATGTTGGGGATGGGGGGGGGTGGGGGGGGGGGGAGTTGGGGGGTTCTTTTTTAAGGGAATTAATTGAATGAACGTTTTGAAATTGGACATTGTGTTACCATGGAAACAGTACTCAATTCTTTTAGCGGGCTCTTCCCCTAGTGGGAGGTTTCATATTACAAGATTTAGTTTAACTACTTTATAAATCAAAACCTTTTCTAATCATGACAAAACGCATATCTTCGGAACGGTCTCAATGTTCCATATTTGGTGACTGTTTTGTGATAGCAGTGATATTTGGACAGAAATTCATTAATTTGTTACAGGAGAACGCATGGAATGTGTGTGTCACCTGGTGACTATACTTTTGGTACAGGGCCTAAAGCAAATATCATGGAAACTATAATTTTTGTGATATCAACTTCAAATTTGGAACACAACTTGGTTATACATATGGCTTTGATTTTATAGTAAAAATTATTTTGTAAAATATACATTTCATATAAAATATTTTGTACAGTATATTTGATTTACAGAAAATTTAAACTTTTCATGCTTTAATTTTGAAGTGCTTTCAAGTGTTTGAAGTGTCCTCTTTAAAAGACCAAATTTAGGTCTATATTTTCCCCAAGTATTCTTAAATTACAACCACGTCTATTCTCAAAAAGGGGGGTGACAGTTAAGGGGTTAAACTATTTGCGCATATATTTATGTTTTAAAGTACTCGCACATTCACTCTTATTCGTATGTCAAACATGTCGAAAACGCAAAACGTTTCTTGTCTTTGTTAAAACAGTTAACAATGAATGAAGAACTCACTATTTGTATATAGTCTATTATTGTATAAACTATAGTTCATAAACTATTCATTAACTATAAACTTAGCAAATAAAGAGCCCAATTTTTTAGAGGGCTCGCAAAAGTGTGATATGTGACATTTCCCGTTTGCTGTCTTTAAGTTCAGACAGTTTGTGTGCATGTTTTTATTACTAATTTTGCAATTCTGTTTGGTGTTGCCATTTGCCACACACAAATTGCACACTTGCGATGCTTATTTTTGATTGACATTTAGGTAGACATTTTAAAAATGTTTCAAGTTTGAAAGATTTAAAAGGTTAGTGTTGTTTTAAAAAGTTATGCTTTCACTAACTGCCCAAAGTTCTTGAAAGAATAGGAAGCATGAACTATCAGATGTTATTTTTTACTGTAAATGAAGTGGCTTTCCTGAGAAAACATTTACTGAGATTTAGCAACACTCTCTGTCTGAGTAATGCTGAGCTGTGAAGTCATACCTGGCCTATAGACATGACTGTCCCACCTTTAGCAAACACACATCACACACATACCTGTTCTGATCCCTCCCTGTCCGCAGTCGCCCTTTCCACCCCCTTCCCTCCTCGTACATTACAGGCATTCTTTCAGCTGACCTCCATTCATTGCTCCCTGCCTTCCGCTCCCCTATTCTGCTCTTTTCATGAGAATGCCACTGTTCTCTTCCCATTATTAGGTTCATGACTGAACATTTAACACCTCAGTGGCACTACACTACCACAGTGTGGACCATGAAGCAAGAGCGGCAGGAAAACATTAACAGGGAAGAATGTTCCATCATGTTTCTAGGAAATAACTAACCTTTTCTTAGCGGCACAGACTTCAAACATTGGCTGAGGGCCAAAATTGTTCCCTATGCATACCAATGGATTTGATTTGGCTTCCCATTTTAATCAACATGACTTATCCCAAACTACATATCCTCATGAGAGAAGCAGCATGAACTGTTGGGTGGACTGAATGGGGAAATACTGAAATCTCAAAAACTGCTGGACAAACTCACATTTGAAATCAAACGATTAATCGCGAACAAAAAAAGTTTGTTTACATAGTTTATGTGTGTGTACTGTTTATAATTATTATGTATATATAAATACACACACATGCATGTATATATTTAAGAAAAATGTGTTATATTTATATATAAAATATTTATATTTAGATACAATATAAATTATGTATATATATTGCTTAAATATATACATGTATGTGTGTGTATTTATATCCTGTATACATAATAATTATACACAGTACAGACACACATACTATGTAAACACAAACCTTTATTTTGGATGCGATTAATCGCGATTAATCGTTTGACTTTAAGTGTAGTATAATGGAGTAAATGGTATCTTAGGTCAGAGGTCACTCTTCCGCCAGAACTAGACTTGCGTACGGCCGTTACTGGAAGTCAGTGATTGTAGTTTATAAAGTTATAAATATTGATATTTTTTCCAACAAAAATCATTGCTTGGCTTCAGAAGTCCTTTATTAACCCTCTGAAGCCGTATGGATTACTTTTATGATGGATGGATGCACTTTTTTGGGCTTCAAAATCGAAGGTACCATTCACTCCTATTATAAAGCTTGGCAGAGCCAGGATATTTTTTTATATATAACTCTGATTGTGTTTGGCTGAAAGAAAAAAGTCATAAACCTAGAATGGCTTGAGGGTGAGTAAATTATGGGATAATTTTCATTTTTGGGTGAACTATCCCTTTGAGTTTTTTTTATTGAATTAGGGATTTATTTATTTTTTGTGATTGACAGATTTTTATATTATTAGAAATATTACAAAAAAATGTGCTACTACTAGAGATCATCCCAAAGCCTATATCCAAATTTGGAAAGGCATGGAAAAGTAACAACGCATTCTACGGAGCCCCTAAAGGGACATGGTTATTACAGTAGGCTACATCAGATTTTACTTATCAAGAGAAGATATAAGGAGGGTTGACTAACAGGACGATGTTGCAGTGTTTGGTGTGCAACAGATCCTGAGTGTCATTGACAAATATCTTGTAAAATGTGCGATTAGTACCACCACTCCTTATATACACAGAGTACGAGTGATCGCAAATTGGAAAGTGAACGTAAACAGCAAGCGTGAAAGTGATTTCAAAAGTGACTTCAATATTGTTAAGTCCTGAGGACGTATTTCTTTATCCAATAGTGGCTCCTTGATGCCCCGCACATTATATACACTGCCCGGCCCCCCAAAAAGATGTTTCTATTATAAATTATTATGTTTCTAGCATGTTATATGTTTGGCAACAGTTCTAACCCTAATCGATGAGTGTGTAGCTTTTCATTTCACATTTGTAGGAAGACACATCATGGCCATATTCCAGGACGACAAAGTCGTGATTTATCAGCTCACACTGTGAAAGAAAGGTTGAGGGAGCATGAAAAATTATTTCCACACATGAATTGGCCAGAGCTTAAATTCATTGAAAGTCTTTGGGATGTGCTGGAGGAGACTTTACAGAGTGCTGGACTCTTGCATTGTCAATACAAGATCCCAAAGACTGCCTATTTAAATCCAAACAGCAACTTTTTTTGGCTGGGTAGTGTATAATAAGTTGTGATTGATAGTTCACAGATCAAAAATATGACAAAGACTGCTACTACTATGGATGTGCCCGAAGCCTAAGTCCGAATTTGGAAAGGCACAGAAAATTAATAACGCATTCTGAAAGTAAAAAGCTTATTGATAGCGGCTCCCTGATGCCCGCAAATGATATATAATTGCTAAGCTATATAATTGCGAGAGAACACAAAAGCATTGAAGAATATTTTTTCCCATCACCATGTCCCTTTAGGGGCTCTGTAAAATGTGTAATTTTCTTTCCGAACATTGTATTTGGCTTCGGGCACATCCCTAGCTACTACCATGGGAGTAGTAACTGCTATGGGAGAATACTATACTGGCAGTCGACATGCATATTTCTTTTTGAAGTTTAAAAATCTTAGTCCCCATTCTTTGTTGCGTTAAAAAGCATAGTCTTCAGAAATGACATTGCCATTCAACTTACTGATAAGGTGTGGAGGATTTGTTCCCAGGCAATGGCTCCAGAAGTCAGGACAACAGTCGGACACGGTGCGGTTGCAGAACAGGTCGCAGTAACAGATGGTGTCCAGGTAGGGCACAGTGCACTGGTCGTTTCGGCCGGGGCAGCAGCCTCCTCTCCTCTGGCAGTAGGAGCCGGAGGGGTCGCGAATCCCCCTGAGGTGCAGCGGGCTGGCCAGTTCTCTCTTAGTGCGGGACTGAGTCCTCGCCGTCATTCCCCCTTCCAACAGCAGGAGGAGCGCTGCAATGGCGGCCAGCATCAAGAGCTTCAACATTGCTTATCTGCCACAAAGAAATCAATATAGCAAAACGTCAGCCATTAGGGTCAACTTGCAAATCAGAATTGAATTCATAGCAACATTATGCTCCATCATGCTGCAAAAAAAACCCAACAACAACGATATAGATATGATTACAGCAGAAATAACATTTGAGCGAAAACAGAAACGACAGATACTGGAAACAGAACTTTGATGGAGTGTTAGGCAGAGTAATGCGATTCCTAACAGCGATCATTTGTTTTCCACTTTACTCAAGCAGACTGAACTCGAGGCCTTGAGCCAACAATCTGCAATATAAACAGCACTGATAAACAGACGTTCCTCTTGTTCTTATTTTAATAATGCACTCATCCTGCACAATAAGAGCACTGCGGGAAGCCGTTAGAATATCATGAGCCATTTCTGCGGAGAAATTATTTTCCACTTTTGACTTGAAGCTTGAGTTTCTGTGGGATGATCCATATGTTGAGGTGTGTCTATATACTGTAGGTAGGGTGCGGTCATGTGACTCAGACCTCAAGTTACTGTAGACGTCCATGAGTCTGTCCAGACTACTGCTGTGTAAATTTTGTCTCACATTAAACTCCTCCTTTTCATGGAGAGTACACAGTATGTCTAAATTTGATCTCACTTGAGACATTTTATCACGTTTATAATATTTGAGCTATGCGTAAACAGATATTTGCAGTTATCATATCAACATATTTGGCACCACCAGTGAGCAGCACAGAACAAAAAAATGTCTGTGAAAACCCATAAATTAACCAAAACATCAGATAATCCACTTGGAGTGTTTACATTTCAACAGAAATCTAGAAATATGCTTCATATTTGATTCAACATGTTCCAAAGCTGTATGTAATTGCTTATTTATTGTGCCAGAATAATTGATATTTTGCGTTCATGATGCTAATCCTTTAAGTTACCTGGTTCTCTTAGAAATTATTTTGGAGAAATTAAGATTAAACTATGGAAGGCCAATAGTAGCAAGCTACTATAACTTTTTGTTTAGTCGCTTTTAAGTTCAGCTTGTATTAAAATGTCAGTTTAAATGAATGTCACTTTAAAAACGAGTGGTTTAAAATGTTATCTGGACCCATTTATCTTCATAGGGCAAGAAAGGACACAGCTGACATGGTGGAAATAAAGTCACTATCAAAGTAATGGAGACAAAACTTATCATTGTAACGGAAACAGCTACTTCCTGTAGTCAAAACCAAGCAGTCGCAAAAACAGGGTAAGGCTGTCTTATTAAGGCTGTCCTTTTTTATATCAAATAGCACATTTTCATGTTTATTTATACACAACATGGGCATTGTGAGGCATTCATATATGAATGCATGCATGTATGGATGCATGGATGCATGGATGCATGGATGGATGGATGGATGGATGGATGGATGGATGGATGGATGGATGGATGGATGGATGGATGGATGGATGGATGGATGGATGGATGGATGGATGGATGGATGGATGGATGGATGGATGGATGGATGGATGGATGGATGGATGGATGGATGGATGGATGGATGGATGGATGGATGGATGGATGGATGGATGGATGGATGGATGGATGGATGGATGGATGGATGGATGGATGGATGGATGGATGGATGGATGGATGGATGGATGGATGGATGGATGGAACATTGGTACAATGAACGATAGACAGACAGACAAACAAATAGATACAACAAGATGGATTGATGGATGGATGTATGATAGAACGTTGGAATGATGGAACGATCGACAGACAGACAGATACAACAATAAAGCGAAAGATACAACGATATCGAAAAGAACGAAAGACAGAACGATAGATAGATATGATGGATGGATAGATGGATAGAACATTGGTACGATGGAACGATAGACAAACAAATCGATACAAGATGGATGGATGGATGGATGGATGATAGAACGTTGGAATGATGGAACGATCGACAGACAGACAGATACAACAATAAAGCGAAAGATACAACGATATTGAAAAGAACGAAAGACAGAACGATAGATAGATATGATGGATGGATGGATGGATAGAACATTAGTACAATGGAACGATAGATAGACAGGCAAACAAATAGATACAAGATGGGTGGATGGATGATAGAACGTTGGAATGATGGAACAATGGAATGATAGAACGATCGACAGACAGACAGACACAACAATAAAGCGAAAGACACAACGATAGAACAAAAGAACGAAAGACACAACGATATATAGAAGATGGATTAATGAATGGATGGATAGATAGATAGATAGACAATGGAACGATAGACAGACAGACAGAGACAAATAGATACAAGATGGATGGATGGAATGAATGAATGATAGAACGTTGGAATGATGAAACGATCGACAGAGAGACAGATACAACAATAAAGTGAAAGATACAACGATAGAACAAAAGAACGAAAGACAGAACGATATGATGGATTGATGAATTGATGGATGGATAGATAGATAGATAGATAGACAATGGAACGATAGACAGACAGACAGAGACAAATAGATACAAGATGGATGGATGGAATGAATGAATGATAGAACGTTGGAATGATGAAACGATCGACAGAGAGACAGATACAACAATAAAGTGAAAGATACAACGATAGAACAAAAGAACGAAAGACAGAACAATATGATGGATTGATGAATGGATGGATGGATAGATAGATAGACAATGGAACGATAGACAGACAGACAGACAAATAGATACAAGATGGATGGATGGATGGATGGATGGATGGAATGAATGATAGAACGTTGGAATGATGGAACAATCGACAGAGAGACAGATACAACAATAAAGTGAAAGATACAACGATAGAACAAAAGACAAAACGATAGATAGATATGATGGATTGATAAATCCTATGTGATGCAAAGCTGAAACAATTATTATTGTCAATGCTGAAAACAGATTTAGCTGGTTAATATTTTTGTGGAAACTGTGATACATTTTACAGGATTATTCTTTGATGATGAAATATTAAATGAACAGCATTTATTTGAAACAATTTGCAATAGTATAAATATCACTTATAATGATTTCTGATCATGTGACACTGAAGAGTGGAGTAATGGTGCTGAAATTACAGCTTCGATCACGGGAATAAATAACGTTTCCATTTATTAAAATAGAAAACCATTCTTTTAAATTGTAATAATATTTCTCAATATTACTATTTATACTGTATTTTTAATCAAATGAACGCAGCCTCAGTGAGCACAAGAGACTTCATTCCGAAACGTAACAAATGATTTTAGAGTTAAATAGCCTTTTTTAAAACCCCTTTAAAAGGTCACTGTTTGGGGCGGCCTTCCTCCTCTTCCTCTTCCTCTTCATTTAATTGATCAAATTCCTGCTCCTCACTTTCACTGATCCTCCTCCCAGAGAACAATGTCTTGAGATCACACATAATTGCGCTCAAGCTGCCGTTGTGGTCTCGGGTTAAAAAGAGGGGAGCCTCGACAAAGACGAGGGGGCGGCGAGCAAATTACAGAAAAAGCATCATTAATTACCCAATCAGCCCACGAGGCACAATGTCCCCCATACAGACAAAGAGCAGCCCCGGAAACAAAGTTCACCGCTGTGCAGTTTTCTGCATGACTGTGCCTTTAGAGCTCAGCCTCAACACACACTCAAACATATGGCAGCAGTGTCACAGTGGCATTTCCAAGACACTCTCCTCGAGTCAAAGAAGTGCTCGTTTGACCCCGCTGTCATGGCGATCGCTCCACTAAACATCAGTAAGGATGCATCTACAGTGATGTGGATATTTTGGCTGATGCTCGTCTGCCTCCTCACCGCGGGAGTGTAGCGTGTAGAGACGTGTTGACTTTTACATCACAAACAGACAGTAAAACGCTGTTCCTACACGGAGAGTCTGCTGTCTGACGAATGACACATCCCTCGCTTTCATCGGTGCTTTTGATCACACCATTCAATGAGCTGATAAACAGAATATAGCATTACAGTCATATCTCAAAGCACACAGTCATGTACAGGTGGTTCAACACAACAAACAGAACGCACTCAAAATACAAACACAACCATTATTACCTCCTCGACTCAAGTCTCGATCTTCACATTAAGTTTAACTTGAAAAAAAATAAGGTTTACTATCAAATATTAAGCTCCATTTCTAAAATGAACAGGTTGAAATTTAAAATGTACCATTGTGATTGTAGAATGACACGCCATGGACTTTGAGAGCAGGTCAAGAAGCTTTGTTATACAGTATTAAATAACAGACAGATAGCAGTTTCCGTGCATATCAGCTGTGACCGGTTCATGAGCTGTCAAAGGAGTTAAACGCTTCTATTGAAGCTTGAATCAGACACCACCTACTTCTGATTTACATGTATTGTAATACTAAATGCACGCCTGTAAGGGATATTCGGGTAACACTTTATTTCAATGGTCCACTTTAGACATTCTATTGACAATGAGTAACTTTACAACTACATATTAACACTCTGAGCATTAGTTGACACGTAGTTGCAAAGTTACTTAGTAGACTGAGTAACACTTTATTGTAACAAGTGTCCTTGTTACACGTTACATGTAGTTACTAAAGTAATAACTATAAATTATGCATAATTACATGCAACTAAACCAAATTCTAATCCTAACCCTATAGTAAGTACATGTAGTTACTTAATATTACTCAGTGGTAACACTTTATTTTAGTGTCCTTGTAACATGTACTTACTATAGTAATAACAGTAAATTATGCGTAATTAGATGCAACTAACCCTAAACCAAACCCTATAGTAAGTACATGTAGTTAATTAATATTACTCGGTGTCCTTGTTACATGTGTTTACCATAGTAATAACAATAAATTATGCGTAATTACATGCAACTAACCCTAAACCAAACCCTATAGTAAGTACATGTAGTTACTTAATATTACTCAGTGTCCTTGTTACATGTACTTACCATAGTAATAACAGTAAATTATGCGTAATTACATGCAACAAACCCTAAACCAAACCCTAATCCTACCCTAACCCTATAGTAAGTACATGTAGTTAATTAATATTACTCAGTACTTAAATTTACAATTACACTGTAACACGGACACCTTAAAATAAAGTGTAACCATAGAATGTCTAAAGTGGACCATCTAAATAAAGTGTAAAAATATATGGTTTGGTACATCAAAAATGATTATTTTATGGCTTTGCAATGTAAGGATCATAATAAAACGTATAAAAACATTATTATGCGACTAAACACAAAGGTTACATTTTATTTTAAGGTGTCCGTGTTACAGTGTAAATATACATTTAAGTACCGAGTAACATTACTTAACAACATGTACTTACTATAGGGTTAGGGTAGGATTAGGGTTTGATTTAGGGTTAGTTGCATGTAGTTACGCATAATTTACTGCTATTACTATGGTAAGTACATGTAACAATGACACTGTAAAATAAAGCGTTACCGCACTGAGTAATATTAATTGACAACATGTACTTACTATAGGGTTAGGGTAGGATTAGGATTTAGTTGAGGGTTAGTTGCATGTAATTATGCATATAGTTATTACTATGGTAAATACATGTAACATATGTAACAAGGATCATAAAGTGTTACCGGGTTAGGGTTTTGTTATGGTTAGTTGCATGTAATTATGCACAATTTATAGTAATTACTATAGTAAATGTAACATGTAACAACGACAATGTAAAATACAGTGTTACCCAAACAAATACTAAATAAAAAAATGTATAACCGCAGGTCATCTTTAAATGCAACACTTAATTGGCTTGAAAAAGCATGAAGACTGATGTAGAATATTCTAGATTCAATAACAGTAGAAGTAAAACCAGTAGCAGTGCTTTTAATTTCATAACTTTAACTACTTTTACTTCATGAAACCACATCATTGGAGCACATAAAGAGAATAGTGATTGTTGTATAGAGTTGTACTGTCTGCTGCTCTTAACTACGCACCTGTCCGACACACTAGAAAGGGAGGGAGGAGGTTACACAGAAAGCACAGGATTTAAATAGCTGGAGAAACTAAACAAAAAATCCCCCACCTTGTTTGGTGTAATAAAATCCTCCTTCTGGTTATATCCAGTGAAGAAAATGTGAGCAGGTCTGTTTCAGCTACAGGTCGCACACTCACTCTCTTCAGCCTCCTGTCTGGCCTCTAGTCACTCTCGGATTTTCCCTCTCTATATACAGCCCTCTGACCCACCCCTCCTGCTTTTCCCTCCTTCTTTTACTTTGTCCCTCTTTTTCCCTCCCACACACACCCAGACACAACACACAACACACACACACACAAAGCTACTTTAGGTTAAACCCCTTTCCTGCAGGTTTTTGACTGCTTGTGTCACTTATCTTTCCATGCCACACTTTTCCTTTTGGTTAATTCATTACGGATCACTATGTTATCCGTCTCACACCATACTACCTCTCTTTCTTTATTTCTGTAGCTATACACAGAGGTCATTTCAGAGGTACTTATTTCCCTCACCACCTGCTGGTCAGTCGGACAACTACATTTACAACTACACATCAACTGCTGGATTACCTCCAACAAACATAAAATAAATGCCCAGAACTGGGGGAATTTCTGTGCTTATAATACTCCATAATATCAGGAGGCACATACGTGCAGATCCATCCTGGCAAATGATCTTGATTACACAATTTGACACTCATTTCTGCACATGTTGCAATTCACTTTACAACGCGAGCTGACATGCCCTTTACAGCTTTGACAAAGAGGATATGACCTCGCCGGTCCAGCTATATAATCAACAGTTCAGCCTTCAGATAACATTTTTTTCCCCTGCATATTGTTCTTGCAATGTGTTTATCAGAAGTCTTTCCAAAATTGGACATGAAATGAATACACAGTAGCGGCCAAAAGTGATGTCCGGAGGGGAAAAATTATTTTAATGTAGGATGATAAATATTTGTTTTTCTTTTTATAATCTGAGTTTATTAAGCACAGCCAGACTTTTTGCCCTTCAGACTCTCTGTTCTTTAATTATGTAGATCTTAATTGAAATGCTTTTGTCATAATAATAAAATTAAATATTATTGTGTGAGAGATTAATATTTTGTTTTAACACAACTTCTTGTCCTAAAACCAATAACCTGTGCACTAAAATGTCTCAATGTAGACTTTGATGAGGTTAATATGTATGTTTACCCTATATTTAATTTTGAAAATTAATATTTTGTTTTGGGGTAGCACAAATTTAAGAAGACTTACGCTAAGGAAAATTTAAGAAAAGTTTAATAAAAATATATATATTTTTAGTGGGGTGAAATTATGCACTAATAATCTTATTAATATGCAACTTTTTTCAAAATTAAAATGAGTTATAGTTTAAAATGTAACACCAGTTCCAGACATTGTATGATTTTAATTGTTGGGTTCAGTCATAAAGGTCACAAGCTCTGAGGTGGGATATGAAAAAGACATATTGGGGGTGGGGTGTTATGATATAGGAGGTATATGAGGTACTGATGTTTGATGCGTTTAAAATAAGCTGTTCTGTGCTGGGTTCATTTTTATGTTATAGTTTATCAAACATACGGATTATAATACTGGTTTTATGTTTAAAACAAAAAATATATATATATATACAGTAGTGGCCAAAAGTGATCATTGATCATCTTCACCCTTTATTCAAGTATTATATATATATATGGTCATAGGTATGTATATACTAAGTGTGTGTGTATATATCAATGATTCTATCATTGCAGGTACATTTGGTGTCCAAATGTCCCCTAGATTTTAAATTATTTTAATAATTTGTTACTCATTGCCATGGATCACCAAATGTTACAGGCCATAACAATATAATATTTTCTGTAAAAAAAATTACATTAACTGTGTAAAACTTACAGTATAAAGCTGAAAATCATGATTTCTTGTTGTTAATCAGTGTATTTTTTCCCATCATGTATCATTGTGTAATCAAAATATTTTATTTTACTTTTCTTTTGGTCTTCTTATCTCCCACAACAATGTAAGATACAGGAAAGGATGTCACTTTCCCTCACTGATAAGATCTGAAGCACTGTGAAAAGTGTGTGATCTCTCTGAGAAAATATTCAAATCTAAAAAGTTCTTACATCAAGAGTTATTTGATCAAAATATCAAATGAAAACAGAATGTTTTGAAGTCTTTTAATCATGATTTCTTTAGTGCCATGTGCTCTTTGTATTTATGCTAGCAAATGGGGTTATTGGCTAAAAAGTTTTAAATGGTCAATTCTGTTATCGTCAAACTCTGTTACCAAGGTACAGTAACAATGTTGACGTGTGTGACAGAATTTACTATAACAGTATTATTTTTCGTTAAAAGTAAAATAGGAAGTAACTTGTGTTTGGCAAGCACTGAATTATTAAAATGTAATATGTTTTCAATAAGATACAATAAGAATTTTTGAAATGCAAAATGTATCTCCAATTATAGTTGTATATAATATGTATATGAATATTCAGTATATGTTTAAGATGAAACTTTTGATTTGCCTTTTGAGGATGACGACTAACATTTTCTCTAAGAGGTTAAGCACCATCTTTCGCTGACCATTGGCAAAAACAGCTCTACATTTTTTACACCGTATTCACAGAAGATTAAAAGAATCCGACCACATCACAAATTTGCAATCATGCTCCCTCTTGTGACTTCTTGCATTGACCTACACTGGCGGTATTGTTTGACTTGTTCATGTGAGTCATGTACAGTAACCTCCTACATATTTCTGTAACATTACATTGAAGCTCTATAAGTGAATGAGTCAGTTTGGGAGCCCACCACATATTTAGTTTTAGCCACAGATGTGAGCACGCATCCGCCTGTGCTGAGATAACCCGAGGGTCCCTATTGCCACCCATTCATTAGCCTTTTCTATGAGATACATGGATGTGTGATTCAGAGACTATGAATGATGATTCACATTTTGCACATGACAAGTGCGAGTATGCAAGACCTGTGTCTGTCGGTTTTCCATCAAGACTGAAAAACCAGTTCCCAAAAACTCTGCTGATAGTGCATGTGTCAAAGAAAGTTGGTGAAGTGTCTGACATGTGGCCCATCGTAAAGTAATTCAGGGACAATATGCCTCCTTCAGAAGGAGAAACCCACATTAGACCCTCAGAACAGATGCAATGTGTCAGCATGACAACAGGCTCTCAATACTCCTCTTTAACAACTGCTCGTGTGTGTGTGTTTGTTGGCATGTGTAAGTGTTCAGTAGCCTATAAGAGCCGCAAGTGAGCTCAAGCGGTTTCAACTATCTCAAACTCAGATGCTTGTAAAATGGACTAAGTGTCCTGAACCCTTCTCGTGGAAATATCCAAAGGAATTTGGCTTCATTTTGTGTGTCCCTAGTAACACTGCATCCATAATTTTAGAGCTTCATGTTCTAGATTTAAATAGAAAAGAGAATAACACAATATGTTGTTTGTTGAGCCTGATATTCAATATAATACTTCCTCCTATCCCAGCTCAATGTAAGTCAACTAGGTACAGTAAACATGATTTCACCAAGTACATCATGTTCCAGGATCAACAATTTTGTTGATCCTGGAACAACATTCCAATCAACCAATCAGATTTAGTTTACAGTTTATATCAAGTTTAGGCTTGCAATCAGGGTTAGGTGCTTCTACAGCAGTGTTATTCACCAAGGATTTCCCACCGATTTTAGGGATAAGTGATGCGTAGGTTTAGGGGTAGGGATAGGAATGTCGTTCCAGGATCAAAAATGATCAAATCCATTGACTCAACCAATAATGTGAGTTTGGGGACGAGACTATCCATTTACCTGACCTTGGGGAAACCTGTTTGAAAACAGCCATTACTACCAATCCCTAATGGCACAGAAGGATTAGTTCCCTTCAGAATTAACATTTCCTTATAATTTACTCACCCCCATGTCACCAAGGATGTTCATGTCTTTCTTCAGTTGAAAAGAAATGAAGGTTTTTGAGGATTTTTCTCCATATAGTGGACTTCAACGGGACCAATGGGTTGAAAGTCCAAATTGTAGTCTCAATGCGGTTCCAGGGCTCTACACGGTCCCAGCCGAGGAATAAGGGCCTTATCTAGGAAAAAAAAAAACATTTATATACTTTTTAACCACAAAAGCTCATCTTGCACTAGCTCTGCGATGCGGCACGCATTTTGTAATAACGTAGGAAAGGTCACGCGTGACATAGGCGGAAGTACCGCGCTAGGGAGAAAAACTCCATCTAATTTCTCCTCCAACATCGTTGTTTTTTTTAAACCTTTTTTTGTTTTTAACCTTTTTTTTAAAAGGCTGTTTGACTTGGTCTTTGCACGTTCGCTTTGTAAACACTGGGTCGGTAGTTCCTACATCACGCGTGACCTTTCCAACGTGATTACGTAATGCGTGAAGTCGTGGATGCTAGTGCAGGATGAGCATTTGTGGTTAAAAAGTATATACATTTTTTTTAAAGAAAATGACAGATGGTTTGGCTAGATAAGACCCTTATTCCTTGGCTGGGATCGTGTAGAGCCATTTGAAGCCGCATTGAGACTGCAATTTGGACCTTCAACCTGGACCTTCCTGGGCCCTCATTTATCAACGGTGCGTAAGCACAGATTTGTGCGTAATGAGTGCGTAAGAACAGTTTCACACTAAGTGTGGGATCTAACAATTGTATTTATACTAAGAAATGTGTGTAAATATAAGCACACCTCTGAGCATGCTTATGCTGAGAACCTATTGGTAGAAGAGCGACAGCATTTGAAATCCGATGGCTCAGAATGGCCTCCATTGGCAGCAATGCACTTGACACTCTCAAGACCCATAAAAGGTACTAAAGATGTCGCTACAAAGTCCATCTCATTACAGTGCAGGTTCTACAATAATTTTATGAATCGACGAGAATAGTTTTTGTGCGCAAAAACTGCAGCTTCATGATGCAGTGTTTTGAAATCAGTCATCACTATATAAGACGTTATTTAGTTTTTTTTGCGCACAAAACCTATTCTCGTCGCTTCATAAAGTTATTGCAGAACCACTGTAGTGAGATGGACTTTGTAACGACGTCTTTAGTACCTTTTATGGGTCTTGAGAGTGTCAAGTGCATTGCTGCCAATGGAGGCCTTTCTGAGCCATCAGATTTCAACTAAAATATCTTCATTTGTGTTTCGAAGATGAACGGAGGTCTTACAGGTGTCCAACGACATGAGGGGAAGTAATTGATGACAGAATTTTCATTTTTGGGTGAACTAACCCTTTAAGACAGTATGCATTAAACAAATCACATATGTCCCGTGTTTCCTTTAATTACAAAACACTCACTTTATCATTTTTGTAGTTTTAAACACGATGCGTAATTGGTGTCAAACCCTATAAAAGACAGCTGTGACAAATGTGGGACGCAATTATTTCCTTGGACCCAACCTACATCCAGTTCCCTTACCAAAATCCTCAACAAACAGAAATAAAATTCCCAAACATAATTGGAGCCATAGACTGACCCACATCGCCCTAAAAGCACCATCAACCAATGAATTTAATGATGCAAATGGTAAAGGGTTTCATTCTGTTAACATGCAAATTTGTTGTTGTTAAACGTCATTGTGTGACTCATTCTGTGTTTGTGAAGTTCCTCTTCTTTCCCATTATTGCGGTGAGGAAAAAACACAATCACGTGATTTTTAAAGGAAAGTGTTCTCACCATATATGGTTTATTGGAGGCGTTTCCGAATGCTAATGACCGTGAACGAGCATGGTACTTACCCACATGTGGGTTTTATCAACAATGATTGCTTACTCATGTGTGTAAGAACTGTGCGCATGTTTGATAAATACGGATTTTCTTGTACTCAAGCACATTCTAAATTTCATTCGTAGGACAAAATATAGAACCTTTTCTACGCACTGTTGATAAATGAGGGCCCTGGAATGTTTTCCTCAAAAACCTTAATTTCTTTTCGACTGAAGAAAGAAAGACATGAAGATCTTGGGAAGACATGGGGGTGAGTAAATTATCAGGAAATTTGAATTCTGAAGTGAACTAATCACCAGAATATGCATTAGCCGAGGTTCTGCTATCACAGCTATGCTGACAACTTGATAAACAAACTAAAGCTAAACTGCACAAAGTGCACACCTATGTCAGAGCGTCCTTTGTTCGGAAAGACATATTTATGGCCTAGTCATGATGTATGTCTTTTATTACTTCAGAGTCACGACTGAGATAAGAGTATGACTCTCAGTTTCTCTTTACCTTTTATGTTTGACATTTACAGCTGTTTCCGGAACACCCGGTCTAAACATGTTTTGCTCCAAAATGAAACTGAAAGGCTGGTTTTAACATTCAAGGATTTTACACTCACCTAAAGGATTATTAGGAACACCTGTTCAATTTCTCATTAATGCAATTATCTAATCAACCAATCACATGGCAGTTGCTTCAATGCATTTAGGGGTGTGGTCCTGGTCAAGACAATCTCCTGAACTCCAAACTGAATGTCAGAATGGGAAAGAAAGGTGATTTAAGCAATTTTGAGCGTGGCATGGTTGTTGGTGCCAGACGGGCCGGTCTGAGTATTTCACAATCTGCTCAGTAACTGGGACTTTCACTCACAACCATTTCTAGGGTTTACAAAGAATGGTGTGAAAAGGGAAAAAAATCCAGTATGCGGCAGTCCTGTGGGCGAAAATGCCTTTTTGATGCAAGAGGTCAGAGGAGAATGGGCCGACTGATTCAAGCTGATAGAAGAGCAACTTTGACTGAAATAACCACTCGTTACAACCGAGGTATGCAGCAAAGCATTTGTGGAGCCACAACACGCACAACCTTGAGGCGGATGGGCTACAACAGCAGAAGACCCCACCGGGTACCACTCATCTCCACTACAAATAGGAAAAAGAGGCTACAATTTGCACGAGCTCACCAAAATTGGACAGTTGAAGACTGGAAAAATGTTGCCTGGTCTGATGAGTCTCGATTTCTGTTGAGACATTCAGATGGTAGAGTCAGAATTTGACGTAAACAGAATGAGAACATGGATCCATCATGCCTTGTTACCACTGTGCAGGCTGGTGGTGGTGGTTTAATGGTGTGGAGGCTGTTTTCTTGGCACACTTTAGGCCCCTTAGTGCCAATTGGGCATCGTTTAAATGCCACGGCCTACCTGAGCATTGTTTCTGACCATGTCCATCCCTTTATGACCACCATGTCCCCATCCTCTGATGGCTACTTCCAGCAGGATAATGCACCATGTCACAAAGCTCGAATCATTTCAAATTGGTTTCTTGAACATGACAATGAGTTCACTGTACTAAAATGACCCCCACAGTCACCAGATCTCAACCCAATAGAGCATCTTTGGGATGTGGTGGAACGGGAGCTTCGTGCCCTGGATGTGCATCCCACAAATCTCCATCAACTGCAAGATGCTATCCTATCAATATGGGCCAACATTTCTAAAGAATGCTTTCAGCACCTTGTTGAATCAATGCCATGTAGAATTAAGGCAGTTCTGAAGGCGAAAGGGGGTCAAACACAGTATTAGTATGGGGTTCCTAATAATCCTTTAGGTGAGTGTATAAAACCCCTTGAAAAACTTTAGAGATGCTGTTATATCATAATTATATCACAATTTGGAACCAATCCTAATGGATCATACAAAAGAGATGAATAAATAAGCGAATTAACAAATTTTTGGTTTAATTCTTGAATGGTTTTATATTATTATAAATGTTCCTTTTGGATATTTTGTGGACGATGTGAATTTGAGAATTTAATGATTCATGCTTGATTGAAAAATCGTATTTATTAAAGAGCTGACAGCGGTTAAAAGATTTACAGGAATATCTGTACTATTTCAGTGGAAAAAAAGAGTCACATGACCTATTCTGAGTCATGTTCTTCTTAGCCCATCATTCAGCAGGTCAGTCTGCAGAGTTTTTTATATAACTGTCTGAATAGTTAATGTTAAGCTCTTTTACATTCTCAACTGCACTTTTTTCCTTTGATTCTACAATTTTTACCCACTTTCAACAGGCCTGTACCTGCTCTTATCCCACTTCTGTAGCGTATAAGGCTTCATCAAGCTGGTAGGGGCTCTGCACTCAAGTACATCTTTGTTGATGGTTACTCAACATTCAAGCACACCTACGACAGCTTCTATTGCACAACAAGAAAACAAGAATTTGTTTTCATTTTTATGTTGCTTCAACAAGGCTGATGATCAAAGTATTATGCTGACTGTAATTAACACATGCTGAGACATGCTGCCATTTCAAGCGTCGACAGTATGTGTGGTAACTCTTGCTTTATCTCGTTATTTCTGTCAGCTATAGCCATCCTCTCTTTCTCATTTAAAGTGATAGTTTAGCCAAAAATTGGAATTCTGTCCTCGTTCACTCCCCCATATGACATTTGTGAAACACTAAGCTGGTTTGCTGGTCTTATCCCGGGATAGTCCCAGACTAAAATGCATGTTTGAGCTGTTTTAACTGAAAGCAACTTGCACTGACATTTCTTAAAATATGTCAGTGTCACTGTTTTCAAGTCTCAAGATGCACACCAGTAATGTTTTTTTCTAAGGCACATTTGTAAAAGCACTGTAAACCCTTACACTCAAAATAATTAATTGGGTTGAGTAGGACAAAATTAAATTTAAGCAAATTAGTTCAGTCAAATTAACTTTTATGAGTATTTAGTACTTTCTTTTGCTTTCAAGTTCACAGAACTGATATATCTTAAGTGAACTGAACTGTTTCATTGTTTTGAGTTTTATGAAATTATTCATTTAATTTAGAGTTGAACTGAAACTGGGCTGGGATTTTAATTTCCCAGCATGCTTTGCCCATGGCACTTGAAAGGGAGAGTAAATGCTAAAATAAGTGTTATATAATGTTTTTTTTTTTTTTGCAAGATTAATGTAAATGGGGATTTAGTAGTGATTAATATTTTGTTATGCTAATGTAGAAGAGTTCCTGTTAATGTGGGTTTTTGGAGAGTTACCATCATGGTGACAAGTGGTGCATTCACTATACCATGCTATTGTTAATATGTTAGCACATTTTCTGAATTAGCTTGTTACAGCTAGCTAAGTTTATACTAATACAAATTTTCACATTGAGGTTACATGAGTTAAATGAACTAGTGTACTCAAACATTTCAAGTTAAGAATAATTAAAATGTATGACTACAAAATAAAAAACTGCCAGTTCTACTTACTTAAAGGCCCACTGAAATCAAAAAGTTTTTTAGCTTCTAGTATGATTATCTTAGCCTTAAGGTTATGAATAAGCTGGTGTGTTCCAAAACAATGACAACATTTTTGCATTTAGGAGATATAAGCATTCAAAACTTAGTCTCTCACTTCCGTTAAAACGATTTACAGATTTTGATGACATCATCGCAGACTTCACCTTCTCATCAAATCTTCTGTCCAATCAAATGCGCTCTAGAATCTGAAGTCCCGCCCCTGCTTTATAAATAGACCCTGAACTGCGTCTGAAAACGGTCAGTTGTTCATGCATTTACTATTTTCTACATGGTGAATGGCACATAGCGCACTATATATGCGATAGGAAACGATTCAGACAGTGTAAATATGCTTTCAATTGAGGCGAATGAAGTCTGGGTTCACAATAGTCTCACACACCGCAGCAGCGCACACACATAGTCTAGACCAGAGCCGCTGACTACAGACACGAGAGCGCAGCGCGGATCATATGCGCGAGTCGGCGCAGACAATAAAACATATCGGACCCATTTAAATTCTGCACAGAATGCTGTAATTCAAGGAGATATGGAGGAGATTATGATGATAAATGGTTAGATTCGGAGGAAACTGGCATTAAGAAAACAGAAAGGCTCTAGTCAAACTGTGGTAATAACGGAACGCTATTGGCTGTTTCAAAAAAGGGGAGGAGCTGCAAACAGCTGGAGCCGTTTAAGGGGAAATAACTTCAACACATTGAATAATGCTGCGCGTTCCAAGGCACTTCAGTGGGCCTTTAAATTTGTTAACTTAAAATTTGAGGCAAATTATTTTAGTTTTGCTAACCTATTCGGGTTTACAGTGGACTTAAATGTTCTAATTTAACTAAGGCATGTCTGGGAAAACGGGCCTTAGTCTCATAGCCTGGTCAGAAAGGTCTTGTTTGGTTTTAAAGGGGTTTCAGCTGGTCTAAACCAACTAATCACCAACTTGGCTCAGGTTGTGAGACCATCTTAAACAAGCTAGGACCAGCTAAGTAACTTAGGCTGGTTTAAATAAAGCGGCAACCTCCCCCAGTTTATCTTGAAGCCAAAACGGAAGTGACTTAAACTGCAATTTATCAACTGGCCCCTAGGGACAGACTCCAGAAGAGAGCAGAATCTCATTGAGTCCCAAGTTAAAATGCCCAACTTTACAGCAAAAAGGTGAATTGTTTTTATAACCCATCTGTTTGAATTATATTAAGCCTTAAAGTTCTGCATAATTAAGGATGTGGCCACTTGAGCCACTTGCCGCTTTGGTCGAGCTAGGCGGGAGTGGTTTCAGCAAACAGGCACCTCATCTCCACCCACGTCCCGCCTCTTTGCTCATTTTCAGTTATCTGGGAGTGCCACTTTATGCTTCAAAAACGCTCTTCAGAAACATATGGGTGACGTCACGGACACTACGCCCATATTTTTTTACGGCCTATGGGTTAAATAGGTTGTTTTCAATAGAGCTATAGTGAAAAACAGGAAATCTAATTGTGAACATTCTCCCTGCGGCTGATCCAAATAAAATAAAAAAAGCACAAAATTCTAATGTACTATAGCTGGACACAATTCCTTTTAAGTCAACTGAAATGAAGGATGAAATCCAAAAAGCAGATCTCCCTCAGAGGGCCAAATGTCTCCTGAGGAGACCAAAGCAGAATCTCATTGACCACAAAAACAAAACCTCCACTTTTCAGCCAAAGCAAGCAAAGCGCAGTGGCCCCCGAACGACTTCACATCTCCCTCAATGTTGCTGCTTTTACAGTCCAATCATATTAGTAGTAGATTTGGCGAGTCGAGGTCTCAGGTGGTCAGAGGGGTCCACAGGGACTGTCCCAACTCCTGTTGTCCATCAGCGTGTGATCAATGTCTCACCCCGGTCCAAACATCCCCCACCCTGCCCTATGCACACTGTTCAGATGGTCTGACTGTGCCTGATGACTAATTCATGTGCTCAGACACTAGATAAATGAGACATAAGATCAGAGAAAGTATGCTGGCCTGGAGGTGATCATTAAAGGAATACTGTATCCAGCGTCGAAGTCAAGTTATTAATAATAATGCTGATTGCCACAAAAAATAACTGCAACAAGCAGTTACTTTTCTAACAATGAGGCACTTAAAATTGAAGTTTGGGTGTCTTCAATTTTCGGGGTGTGTTCAGGTTCACACTTGTTCGGTCCGGACCAAAAAAAACCCCACAACTTGGCATGTTTGGTTAGATTAAAATGAACCCTGGTGCGATTGCTCTGTTCATTTCAACAAGTGTGAACGCTGTTGACTCTGATGCGGTTCAAATGATACATGAACGCAACATGGACCAAAGACATGTGAACAAACCAAAAACAGGAAGATGAGACCCTAATAAGGACAGAATGATCACGCATACAAACTTACAGATGATAAACACGCTCATTGTGTGTGTGTAGCTACATATGATGGTATTTTGACCAGCTGAGAACTCGTGAAGAGCTTATAAAATGTGTAAAGTAGTCAAAACAGCGGCAGGAATCCCTCAGTCACACACACAAACAAAGGAGACGCGATTCTGATGCCTGTCCCGAACTGTGATGGGCAACATCGCGACAATAACAAGAAAAAACAGGGTCTTTTTAGGGGTGCATCTTGTGACATCATGCCCTGTTTTGGTTCATTTACATGTCTTTGGTGTGTGTTGCGTTCATATTTAATTTGAACCTCAACAGAGTACATTTGGGAGCGGACTTAGACCCATCTTTCAGTCCTTGTTCGATGCGCACCAGCGTTCAGATGGCAGCGTTCGCACTTATTCAAATGAACCGCACTAACGGAACAATCGCACAAGGGTTTGTTTTAATCAAACCAAACATGCAAGTGTGAACACACCCTCAGTCATCCTTCCAGTCTCAGTTTTAAAAGCAGAAATGCAAAGCTTACAATTTATATGCGTTAAATTGTTGTTTAAACTTGCATATAAAAATGATATTGAGCAGTAAAGTTGTTTGTCATTTTGATGGTCTTTTAGGCATTCCGTTGTCATGGATTGGATATAACGTTACACATAAAAGGTTAGTACGTCTTCTTTATTTACATCTTGTGGTTATACTTTTGAAAGTGTAAGCATAGCCAATATTCTTAAAGCTGAATTAATTGTTTATATTTTATCAAAACTTCTAGTTAAAGGTGCACTATGTAAAAACAAAAATTCAGTAAAATATCCAAAAAACACTAGGCCAGTGTTATATATTTTGTTCAGTTGAGTACTTACAATATCCCAAATGTTTCCAACTATTTGTAAATTGTGAGAAAATTGCTCACGAGGGAACTGGGACGTGTGAGGGAGTCGCCTGTCGATTGCGTCATATCTGCGTTACCCTCAGTTTCCGGTTTTATTTTGCAGAAACGCTTTACTCTCACTGCAGTGTGAACAAGTGTAATACCAGCCGCCAAGTGAATGCACAGAGTAACGTCATAACATTTTCAACACAGATGTAACTAATATGATAAACAGAGCTGCGTTACCTCACACTCATGGCCGGAAAAGCGTAAATGGCGCACTGTGCGACTATGTCATAATAACAGTCCCGCTGCTTGCGAGGCTTGTGTTGCGCTCTTCTTATTAACAATCGCTCCTGCTCTGCTTCATACTACAGTGACGTTAATAATCACATCCATGAACATGATTTCGGCCCAAGTCCTATCCCGATTCTTTTCCACTGATTGTGAGGTGAAGACCACATGTCCCAAGATTCTGCGCTCAAACTTGGCGTCATCAAACTTCACCTTTTTTGAATAGGCGACATCTAGCGGACCGAAAAGTTACATAGTGCAGTTTTAAGTCATGGTTTCTTGGTTTCTCCATATTTTCTAAAACTGCTTTTGGACATTCTGTGACCTGTTTCAGTACTGAGAATAACCAAGAGGACTCAAAAAACAACAAAAACAGGGAACTTTTATAAGGCCAAGATTTGGGCCAACTTTTATAAGGCCTGTGGGGGAGGATGGAACAGTCAACAGTTCTCATATATCAACCAATTTCGTTTTAAAGGTTAATATCTATAAGGAAGTATTCTATTTATATCAATACTGCTGAAATAACCGTTTATAGACAGTGAAAAGAAAGAGGCAATAAATGTCACATCCCAAGCACACTTGAGTAAAGCTCGGATCTCTCTGGCCTGATATCCGCACATTTATATATGTGCTCTTTTGTTGTGTTTGTGTCTCTACACAGTGGGGAATCCTTTGATACTGGTGGATGACAGGAAGTGATGTGGAAATCTCTGTGTTCTGGACTCTGGTGGGTGGCTCATTCAGTTTTGTCTCAGAGCCAGAGGCATCACAGAGAGGGAATTGTCAGTTAGGCCTAGTTATAGGAACTACATTCTCCTGTGGAATAAACAGCGTCAATGCTCTCTGCTTACTGTCACCATAGAGATGGAATGAAAAGTTCCAGAGAGAAAATTCCTATTTAGTAGGAACATGCTGCATCCCAATTCGCCTACTTACACTACCACCTACAAGTATGTACTGTTTTTGTGTTTTGTAGCAGAAGAGTATGCAAGCTTTGGGACATAGCTACTACTTCGTCATCTTTAACGGACGCTCTGTCGCTAGGTTACATGCATCCTGTCACCGTTTAAACTGCCCTGCCAATCATCTTGTCACAGTTAAAATCCTCCACATTCAATTTCATTTCTGACCGTTTCAGAGAGAAATGTAGTAGCACGTTGATCTGCCATTCGTGGGTCTTTCATGCGGAGACTCTTCTCATGTGTTTACAGTTTAAATATAATGATGCATCTAAAAGTTAATAGTCAAACATATCGTTACAAAAGTTTGCAAAGCTGTTGCAGATATAATGTGGATAACACTGAATAAATATATTTTCGTCTGGTTAGATACTGATAATTATTCACTCAAACCCCTTTATCTAAACCACTCTGCTTATCTGCCATGTTTTTAGTTTTTTAACACTTTTTATTGAATCCTCGTCCAACTTGCAATGGGTTGTGGGCAATATTTGCTGTCAGAGTTTGCACGGATTTGCACTTCGAATTCTAAATAATAGAAATAGTAGACCATCCGGGCATCTTTGGAATACTCTTTTCAACATACTACGATTTGGGACGCACTAATTCTATTTTCGAATACTATTTAGGACGGATACGAATATGCGAATTGAGATGAAACGGTGTTTCAACTAAGTTAACCCCAGCCAAGTCAAAGTTCCTTTAAGGAAAGTTAGTTATTGGTGGCCATCTTGGAAACACCCATGAGGCAGCTCTTTTCAAAATCTCCCAAAACTGTGTGCATTACATTTTAATGTCTTTTTTTTTTTTTTTAAGAAATGAATACCTATACTAAGCAAATTATTAAATTGATCAAAAGTGACAGTAAAGAAGTGTTCTTTTTATTTTCTATTCATCAAAGATTCCTGAACAAAATGCATCGCGGTGTCTACATAAATATTAAGCAGCACATTTTAAACAGCCAAGACATTTCTTGAGCATCAGATGATTTCTGGAGGATCATGTGACACTGAAGACCAGGACTAATGATGCTGAAAATTCAGTTTTGATCACGGGAATATATTAGTTTACAGTTCTTTGAAATTGTAATAATATTTCACAATATCATGCTTTTTTCTATAATTTTTATAAGATATATAATCTTGTTGAGCATAAGGGACTTCTATAAATATTTGTATTTGTTTTAATAAATAATTATTAAAAAACTACCCATTTTTAACAACGAGTGATTTAGAAACAGTAGAAGTCTTTAGTCATGATGAAATCACTGACACTATTAACAGTAAAGAGACGGCTTATAGGTCATAAAGCAGTTCTAGAGATGCATGAGAGATGACATACTGGATAAAATACCCATGAGAACTCATACACAATTTGCACAAACACTGATGTGATTATGTAATTACTGTATTCTCCGGATGTTAACCCATTCAAAATAGTGTTTTTGAGTGTTTTTTATACCCACTATCAATGCAAATTCGGATAAAATATATGCTTGTAATAACTGTAATGAATTGACAAAAAAGGAATACTTTAGGTAGAAACACATAAGATAGTCTAAAATAGTAGACCATCCCAGGAAGAATGGGGCGTCTGGTCAGGCTAATCTTGACCTGCTGCATGACAGCTGCACTGAAAGCAAGTCCAGATTTCCGCTGACAAGAAGCTTTTCATCATTAGATGTCAAACCCATCTCAATTGCCATGTCTTCCCTTATATTTTGAAAGTGGGAAGGGCTAATAAGCAGTACATCCAGAAACTGTTTAATCTCTGCTGATGACAGTCCACTCTCACTCTTGAAGAAAAGATTCTATATAGAACCTTAAAGGGGGGGTCTAATGCTATTTCATGCATTCTGACTATTTACACTGTTAAAGAGTTGGATTCTCAAGCTAAACATGGCCAAAATTTAAAAAAACGAGTTGTACGTATGACAGAGTATTTCTGTGCCAACTACACTCCATCAGGATTCAGACAAGTTTCGGAAAGTTTTTTTTTCAAGTTTTTCCCTGTATGATGTCATAAAGGGCGGAATTGCTTGTATGGGCCCTTCTCCCGGATGAGTGTGTGCACATCAACCAGAGCAAGAGCAAGAGTACGTCCAACAACGAGCTTTGTTCGTTTAACGGAGCCGTTGGCAGCGCTGTCATTTTGTTTCTAGACCACAAAATCAACAATGTCACTAAAGAAGTGTTTTTCTGGTTGAGGGAAAGATAACCTTGTTCAGGCAGTTTCCCAAATAACCCACCATTAAGGGAACAGTGAATGCAGTTTGTTTTTCTGGAGCAGCAACGGAGTTCTGCAAGTGTGTGTGTTTGTTCCCGTTCACGAATTGAAACCTGTGTTTGTTCCCGTTCACGAATTGAAACCGCAGGCGTTGAGTTAAACTGCATCAAATGTCTGTGTTTTGTTGGCAATCGGTGTGTGTAAGAACATGTTATGTCAACAACACCAGCGTATAGTGAATCGAAAGTAATCCAGGGATAATGCCATGATGTATTGTGTGTGTGTGTGTGTGTGTGTGTGTGACTCTTTAGCTCCGCCCACTGCACGCCTCCACGAGTTTGGCTGTTTTCGGAAAGAATCAGTACAGCATATCTGACTTTTATAAATATGATCAAACTAAAGATTCTTCTGAGATATGAATAATGCGACACTACTCTATAGGTACTCAAGATTAACATGAGATTGGCAGAAACTGTGTGTGTTATGTACCCTTTAAAGGGTTCCGTCAGGCGCTTCATATTTAGAGCCTTAGGGATTCCCATTTTAGCATAATTTTATGAATTTAGTTTTAATTAATTTGTAAACAGCTAATAAACATACTTTAAAATTTGAAACAATTTGTTAAACAATGAAGTATTATGCCATGATCTAGGATATTTCTCCTTATATAGACCCTTTTTGGCATAAAGGGTTCTTTAGAATTCAAGTCAAGAACCCTAAAGTTCTACATAGAATCCCATTGAACCTTTTTGTTCCTAAGAGTGCATACAACTCCCATAAATCTTCACTACTGAGTGACCTTTGACCGTTTCCATGTTCTTCAGTACTATTGCATGCACTTTCACTGCAACTACTGCAACCAAGACATGTTCTTGCTGCTTTATTGTATCATCTGTTTTATATACACTCACCTAAAGGAGTATTAGGAACACCATACTAATACTGTGTTTGACCCCCTTTCGCCTTCAGAACTGCCTTAATTCTACGTGGCATTGATTCAACAAGGTGCTGAAAGCATTCTTTAGAAATGTTGGCCCATATTGATAGGATAGCATCTTGCAGTTGATGGAGATTTGTGGGATGCACATCCAGGGCACGAAGCTCCCGTTCCACCACATCCCAAAGATGCTCTATTGGGTTGAGATCTGGTGACTGTGGGGGCCATTTTAGTACAGTGAACTCATTGTCATGTTCAAGAAACCAATTTGAAATGATTCGAGCTTTGTGACATGGTGCATTATCCTGCTGGAAGTAGCCATCAGAGGATGAGTACATGGTGGTCATAAAGGGATGGACATGGTCAGAAACAATGCTCAGGTAGGCCGTGGCATTTAAACGATGCCCAATTGGCACTAAGGGGCCTAAAGTGTGCCAAGAAAACATCCCCCACACCATTACACCACCAGCACCAGCCTGCACAGTGGTAACAAGGCATGATGGATCCATGTTCTCATTCTGTTTACGCCAAATTCTGACTCTACCATCTGAATGTCTCAACAGAAATCGAGACTCATCAGACCAGGCAACATTTTTCCAGTCTTCAACTGTCCAATTTTGGTGAGCTTGTGCAAATTGAAGCCTCTTTTTCCAATTTGTAGTGGAGATGAGTGGTACCTGGTGGGGTCTTCTGCTGTTGTAGCCCATCCGCCTCAAGGTTGTGCGTGTTGTGGCTTCACAAATGCTTTGCTGCATACCTCGGTTGTAACGAGTGCTTATTTCAGTCAAAGTTGCTCTTCTATCAGCTTGAATCAGTCGCCCATTCTCCTCTGACCTCTAGCATCAACAAGGCATTTTCGCCCACAGGACTGCCGCATACTGGATGTTTTTCCCTTTTCACACACATTCTTTGTAAACCCTAAAAATGGTTGTGCGTGAAAATCCCAGTAACTGA
Organism: Gobio gobio; assembly: GCF_949357685.1. NCBI lineage: Eukaryota > Metazoa > Chordata > Actinopteri > Cypriniformes > Gobionidae > Gobio > Gobio gobio. The sequence goes on from NC_137104.1 coordinate 8,125,040, forward strand.
GCAGATTGTGAAATACTCAGACCGGCCCGTCTGGCACCAACAACCACGCCACGCTCAAAATTGCTTAAATCACCTTTCTTTCCCATTCTGACATTCAGTTTGGAGTTCAGGAGATTGTCTTGACCAGGACCACACCCCTAAATGCATTGAAGCAACTGCCATGTGATTGGTTGATTAGATAATTGCATTAATGAAAAATTGATCAGGGTTTCCTAATAATCCTTTAGGTGAGTGTACATTTACACAGTATATACTGTATTTTTGGGAAATGCAGCCTTTATATTTTATACACTTGTAGTTTGGTTCGCTTGGTCCAGACCAAAAACGAAAATGATACATTTAGCCCTGGTTTGCTAAGTCATTTTTAACTGAACCTAAAGATACAAACAAAAAACAGCTTCCATGATGTATATTTTGCTACGGAACATCCAAAACAATACTGTGTGCTGGACTAAATGTGCTCGTTGTATGTGTATGATGGTATTTTAACCAGCTGAGAACTCATGAAGAGCCTATAAAATGTGTAAAGAAGCACCAGGAATTATTTCGTTGCACAGAAGCAAAAGTCTGCAGCAAGCCGTTCTGACGCCTGTACTGAACTGTGACAACATCGTGACTATGACGAGAAGAACCAAGTATGTCCTTTTTATTTCATTGAACTGCACCAGAGTTTGTTTGGAAGCGGGCCGAGACCCCTGACCCCTTGTTTGGTGCGCACCAGGGTTCAGATGACAGCGTTCACACTTATTCCAATAAACAGCACTAAAGCAATCGCACCATCAGAGTTTATTTAATTTGAACCAATCCTGCCACGTGTGAATGAAACCCTGCCTAATACTGAATATAATACAGTGAAATGAAATGAAGGTCTAAGTCAGCATGACCAATGTTAAGAACATCAACCACAAGCGCTCACCTTCCACAGCCACAGACCCACCAGAACAAGTTTTCACATGACCTTCCCAGCTCCAACCTTCAGAATTCCTTAGATGTGTTATCACCACGCTCAATGAAAGACAAAGCAACAGGGAGAAACAATAGAAAGCAGAGAGCCAAGTCAAAGACACAACAATGTCAGAGTTGTGTGGTGGGAGGCAGCAATTTACTTTATACAATCCTGGATCCCTCCAGAGAACTTCACCACACTAGAGAGCCTTCGAACAATCCTGGAAAAAATTAAAGCAGATGTTAAACGGGCATTAAAAAGCCAATCCTAAATATAAGACTTTGGTAGCAACATTAATACAAATTGAAATTAACTATTTTTAGATGCAGTGTTAATAATTAATCAGCTTTAATCAAAAGGTTTCTTATCAGAAAACAAAAGATGGTCTATTATAGGGATTGGACAGAGATGTCCTGTAGGCACATACCTTCATAAGGGGTGTCGGGGTCATGTTATTTTTCCGAGGGACCATCATCATACCTGGACCTGAGACAGCTTGACTTAGCAGGACATGTCCTAAGGGTTGTTTCATTTGTCCACTATAGTTTAGAGTCATGGCCAGATATGCAGCATGTAAAAGAGAAATATCAATTTAATTCAAAATCATTTTCTTTATCAGTGTTTTTGTATTGATTACAAGTAAAAGTAGCTATTTAAAGATCCTTAAAACATCTTAAATCTTTTTCTTAGTAAAAAGTAATACAGTTTATAAAGAGGTTTATATGAAAGCCCTTTATATGGAAGTAGGGCTGTCACGATTATGAAATTTGGCTGACGATTAATTGTCCAATAAATAATTGCGATTATGACGATTAATTGTCTGTTTTAGGGCTTTGGCGATTAATTGCCTGTTTTAGGGCTTTGTCAATTAATTGTCATACAAATTTTTGTGATTATTTAATTGAATCCCTTGTAAGTCGTCACTTGCAATAACACATTAATACACTTAAAGCCTTTAAATATTAAAGTAATTTAATCAATGAAAAATATGTATCTTTCAGAAATGTGTACATTTAAAGAAACAATGTAAATGTATATGAAAGTATAAATAATAGAAACAATCACCATAAAGTTACCATAACACATAAAGGACTGTCAATATCTCATTCCAAACTAAAGTAAAATATAAATATATTTTACAACTTTGAAAATTCTGTAAATAACAGAAACAATGAATCACAAATATAAACTATGACCATAACAGAACAGGCCATAAAAATCAAATTCTGAAATAAAAACAATCATGCTCCTTAATGGCTTGGTAGATTACGGGAAAGAAACACTAGCATGTTGACTTTTTCTGGCTTAAGACAGCATCTAACTGGGGTGACAATGTTGCCAGCTGTACTGAACATTCTTTCAGAAGCAGTACTTGTTGCACATATGCACATGTAGGCTACTTTCTCGCCAACTTGGAAATGAAAGGAAACCTATGTATGACACGCCAATTCGCTATGCCATTTTGGAGTGATATCAAGACGCATAATCGCTTTTTAACGTGTTTATCAACGCCGTTTCATTCTATCCCCCTACACTGCCCCTACCCATCACACACACACACACACACACACTGCCCCTAAACCTACCCATCACAAGAAACATTCTGCATTTTTACATTTTCAAAAAAAAACATAATTTAGTATGTTTATAAATCCATTTACATTCACGCGGAATCACACTGCGTAGACATACACGTGGAGATTATGGTTTGTTTCGGCGTACACATACACGCGGAATCACACGGCGTAGACATACACGCGGATAGCTCAAAATGCGTACAGATAACACGCCATTTGGCTTTAGAAAGTTAAGCAAAGCCATGATGTCATGTTGATTGGCGTTGTCGTTTTCGGCTTTGAAACTAAATCCGTCTTTGTTGAATAACTGGGCTGCTCTAACTCAGGATGGAGAAATCAACAGGGCAATATAATTTGAACGTAATGCTCAGCGTAATGAATTCAGAGGGAGACCGGTAGAAGTAGAGTGCTGCAGGTACGTCGTTCATGAACGAATGATTCTTTAATATGACTCGGGACTACCGAGTTGTCTCAGAGAGTGATCCGTTCATTTTGTTGGCCGCGCGTGAGCGCAAAATCCCATAGGTTCTGTACATGAAACAGAAAATGTTAGTTCATCCCTCGAGTTCGGGTTGAGTCTTTCGTTCTTCCTGTCAGTCCTATAGTAGACTATGCTGTCAGAACCGGAAAGAGAAATTATTAGTTCATCTTTCGAGGTTCGCGTTCCGCCGGGTCCGAGTCTTTCGTTCTTCCTGTTATGCTGAAATGACTCAAATTTTTTTTTTTTTTTTTCATTTTGCTGAACGAGATTCAAAGATCCGAGTCTGTAAAATGATCCGAACTTCCCGCTACTAACTACAGGGCCCCCTTGTGTCTTCTAATAGTGGGCAATAATAACGATCACCTGTAATGACCGCGATTAGACCAATTAATCGCGATCAAACGATTATTTTTATAATCGTGACAGGTCTATATGGAAGTAAAAATTATGACAACTACTGATGTAAGTCACATTTATGAGATGAAAGGTCAAAACATACTAAGAAATTATGACATACGAAATCACATTTATGGTATGAAAAGTCGAAATTATGACATACTAAAGTCATTTATGAGATTACAAATCTAATTATTACTGTCATTTATGATATGAAAAGATGAAATTATGACATACTAAGTCATAATTATGAGATGAAAAGTCGAAATTATGACATACTAAGTCATTTGAGTTGAAAAATCAAAATTATGACACAAAGTCTTAATTATAAAAACTCTAAATTATGACATACAGCTGTAAGTCACATTTATGAGATGAAAGGTCAAAACATACTAAGAAATGATGACATACTAAATCACATTTATGATATGAAAAATCGAAATTATGACATATTTAAGTCATGAGATTAAAAATCAAATTATTACTGTCATTTATGATATGAAAAAATGAAATTATGACATGCTAAGCCATTTATGAGATGAAAAGTAAAAAAATGACGTACTAAGTCACATTTATGAGATGAAAAGTCGAAATTATGACACACAATCAGAATATGAAATCGAAATTATGACATACTAAGTCACATTTATGATATGAAAAGTCGAAATTATGACAGTCATTTATGAGATTAAAAATCGAATTACTGTCATTTATGATATGAAAAGATGAAATTATGAGATACTAAGTCATAATTATGAGATGAAAAGTCAAAATTATGACAAGTCATTTATGATTAAAATTCTAAATTATTATTTTCCTTAATTATGAGATGAAAAGATGTTTACTATGACCAAGCCATGAATGGGATGAAAAGTCAAATATGACATACTAAGTCATTTGAGGTGAAAATTTGGATTTCATATTCTGATTTAGTATTTCATAATTTCGACTTATGACATACTACTTCATAATTATGAGATGAAAAGTCAAAATTATGACATACTAAAGTAATTTGAGATTAAAAATTACTGTCATTTATCAGATGAAAAGATGAAATTATGACATTCTGAGTCACATTTATGAGATGAAAAATCGAAATGATGAAATACTAAATCAGAATGATATGAAGTTGAAATGATTCACATTTATGAGATGAAAAGTCGAAATCAGAATTATAAATGAAGTTGAAATCATGACATTTAGTCCCGGAATCACAGGCAGCTTGGATTAAGAAAGTTCAATTAGGGCATTTAAGAAGATTTTATAAATGTAACAGAGAAAGAAAAGAAAAAGAAAAAAAACATTACTGGTGTGCATCTTGAGACAAAACAATGACACTGACATATATTAAGAAATGCCAGTGAAAGTCACACACTTTCAGTTAAACAGCTCAAACATGTATTTTAGTCTGGGACTATCTTTAACCTTGTCTGTGAAACTGGGGGACTAAGTCATTTAAGAGGAAAAAAATTGAAATGATGACAAAATCAATTACTCATATCCTGTATGCAGTTGTGAATCATTGATGAAATTCATGCAAACTGCAAACAACATGAACTATTGCAATACCGTTCATGCGGGTCATCTGATGATGAATTGACAAGGTATATAAATAAAAAGAAGAAAAGAAACTGGTACTGAAAGATTCAGGCTGACATTTAGGCATGACCTTTTTGCTTACGAGGGGGTAAAAGTGTTCACTAATGTTTGTCCATTGCTGAGTAAAACAATCAGCTTAGACCTGTGTAGAGATAAGGCCCAAGGCTAAAACTCCATGTTTTGCATTCTCCACATAGGAACACCTTGGCAACCACTCACAACAGCAACTGCATATCAATGTGCTACACCACTGAACTATTTAGCAACCACATAGCAACACCTTGGCAACCACCCAGAGCACCCTGGGGCAGCTGCAAAGAAATATATTAAAGCCACTTTTACAACCAGTCATAATTATGAGATGAAAAGTCAAAATTATGACAAGTCATTTATGATTAAAATTCTAAATTATTATTTTCCTTAATTATGAGATGAAAAGATGTTTACTATGACCAAGCCATGAATGGGATGAAAAGTCAAATATGACATACTAAGTCATTTGAGGTGAAAATTTGGATTTCATATTCTGATTTAGTATTTCATAATTTCGACTTATGACATACTACTTCATAATTATGAGATGAAAAGTCAAAATTATGACATACTAAAGTAATTTGAGATTAAAAATTACTGTCATTTATCAGATGAAAAGATGAAATTATGACATTCTGAGTCACATTTATGAGATGAAAAATCGAAATGATGAAATACTAAATCAGAATGATATGAAGTTGAAATGATTCACATTTATGAGATGAAAAGTCGAAATCAGAATTATAAATGAAGTTGAAATCATGACATTTAGTCCCGGAATCACAGGCAGCTTGGATTAAGAAAGTTCAATTAGGGCATTTAAGAAGATTTTATAAATGTAACAGAGAAAGAAAAGAAAAAGAAAAAAAACATTACTGGTGTGCATCTTGAGACAAAACAATGACACTGACATATATTAAGAAATGCCAGTGAAAGTCACACACTTTCAGTTAAACAGCTCAAACATGTATTTTAGTCTGGGACTATCTTTAACCTTGTCTGTGAAACTGGGGGACTAAGTCATTTAAGAGGAAAAAAATTGAAATGATGACAAAATCAATTACTCATATCCTGTATGCAGTTGTGAATCATTGATGAAATTCATGCAAACTGCAAACAACATGAACTATTGCAATACCGTTCATGCGGGTCATCTGATGATGAATTGACAAGGTATATAAATAAAAAGAAGAAAAGAAACTGGTACTGAAAGATTCAGGCTGACATTTAGGCATGACCTTTTTGCTTACGAGGGGGTAAAAGTGTTCACTAATGTTTGTCCATTGCTGAGTAAAACAATCAGCTTAGACCTGTGTAGAGATAAGGCCCAAGGCTAAAACTCCATGTTTTGCATTCTCCACATAGGAACACCTTGGCAACCACTCACAACAGCAACTGCATATCAATGTGCTACACCACTGAACTATTTAGCAACCACATAGCAACACCTTGGCAACCACCCAGAGCACCCTGGGGCAGCTGCAAAGAAATATATTAAAGCCACTTTTACAACCAGTCATAATTATGAGATGAAAAGTCAAAATTATGACAAGTCATTTATGATTAAAATTCTAAATTATTATTTTCCTTAATTATGAGATGAAAAGATGTTTACTATGACCAAGCCATGAATGGGATGAAAAGTCAAATATGACATACTAAGTCATTTGAGGTGAAAATTTGGATTTCATATTCTGATTTAGTATTTCATAATTTCGACTTATGACATACTACTTCATAATTATGAGATGAAAAGTCAAAATTATGACATACTAAAGTCATTTGAGATTAAAAATTACTGTCCTTTATCAGATGAAAAGATGAAATTATGACATTCTGAGTCACATTTATGAGATGAAAAATCGAAATGATGAAATACTAAATCAGAATGATATGAAGTTGAAATGATTCACATTTGATTCACAATAAAAAGAAGAAAAGAAACTGGTACTGAAAGATTCAGGCTGACATTTAGGCATGACCTTTTTGCTTACGAGGGGGGGGGAAAGTGTTCACTAATGTTTGTCCATTGCTGAGTAAAACAATCAGCTTAGACCTGTGTAGAGATAAGGCCCAAGGCTAAAACTCCATGTTTTGCATTCTCCACTAAATAAACCTTCATTGGAAATGTAGTTGAGTTTCAGAGCATCTGACTGACAAATCAATGTTAGTGGAAAGTTATAGGGATCTATGAGTACATTACAGTTGATATCTGCATGTTCTTTCCTTCAGAAGTTTGAAACTCCTTTGATTTTTAAACAAAGGACTCAATTTCATTTAAGGGAAATATACACCAGGAAGAAAAGCTCCTGATTTGATCAACTGTCTACCTTATGAAAATGTAATGCTCAAACTGTGTGATGAATGTACATTTTGATTTGGTCATCTTCAAGGAGGGCCTTACTGAGGGAGCACAAATGGACTGCACGTGGACATTGTGTACAAGGTCTATTGCACTATACAAAGTGTCCTGTTAATTGAAGTGAAAGGAAATCAATAGAGAGCCTCTTTTAAGTCTCCTGAGCAGATGCTCAGGCCCTCAGACCCCCGGACAGCAATCAAAACTGTCATTACACACGGAGCTCCACCTGAACCCCACAGATACAAAGCACTCGGCCTTAAATGTGATTCTTCAGTGATTTCATCTGAATCAGAACAAAGATCTGAACACATACATAATATTGCCAAAATATCATCATGATTATGATGAGTGGTCTATATCAATAAAACAGTGGACTATTTTGACTTGAGTCAGTGAGCAACCCTAACCCAGAACCCCTGGCCACTGCATACCAACACCTTGGCAACCACCCACAACACCCTAAAAAAGCATAGCAATGTTCTAAAAATACCCAGAAACCTTTAGCAACCACATAGCAACACCTTGGAAACCCCTCACAACAACAACTGCATATCAATACACCACTCTGAACTCTTTAGTAACTGCATAGCAACACCTTGGCAACCACCCACAACACCCTAGAAACATCATAGTAATGTTCTAAAACTACTCAGAAACATTTAGCAACCACATAGGAACACCTTGGCAATCATCCACAACATATATAGGAACTGCATAGCAATGATTTAAAACCACTCAGAACCTTCTAGCAACCACATATCAACACCTTGGAAACCACCTGCAATACTATAGCAACTGTCTAGCAATGTGCCAGACCACTCAGAATCCTTTAGTAACTGCGCATAGCAACACCTTGGCAACCACCCACAATACCCTAGAAACAGCATAGCAATGTTCAAAAACTACTCAGAAACCTTTAGCAACCACATAGCAACACCTTGGAAACCACTCGCAACAGCAACTTCATATCAATGTGCTACACCACTCTGAGCTCTTTAGTAACTGCATAGCAACACCTTGGCAACCACCCACAATACCCTAGAAACAGCATAGCAATGTTCTAAAACTACTCAGAAACCTTTAGCAACCACATAGCAACACCTTGGAAACCACTCGCAACAGCAACTTCATATCAATGTGCTACACCACTCTGAGCTCTTTAGTAACTGCATAGCAACACCTTGGCAACCACCCACAATACCATAGAAACAGCATAGCAATGTTCTAAAACTACTCAGAAACCTTTGGCAACCACATAGCAACATCTTGGCAACCACTCACAACAGCAACTGCATATCAATGTGCTACACCACTCTGAACTCTTTAGTAACTGCATAGCAACACCTTGACAACCACCCAAGAAACAGCATTGCAATGGTCTAAAACTACTCAGAAACATTTAGCAACCACATAGCAACATCTTGGCAACCACTCACAACAGCAACTGCATATCAATGTGCTACACCACTGAACTATTTAGCAACCACATAGCAACACCTTGGCAACCACCCACAACAGCAACTGCATATCAATGTGCTACACCACTCTGAACTCTTTAGTAACTGCATTGCAACACCTTGGCAACCACCCACAACACCCTAGACACAGCTTAGTAATCTTCTAAAACTACTCAGAAACCTTTAGCAATCACATAGCAACACCGTGGCAACCACTCACAACAGCAACTGCATATCAATGTGCTACACCACTCTGAACTCTTTAGTTACTGCATAGCAACACCTTGGCAACCACCAATACCCTAGAAACAGCATAGCAATGTTCTAAAACTACTCAGAAACCTTTAGCAATCACATAGGAACACCTTGGCAACCACTCACAACAGCAACTGCATATCAATGTGCTACACCACTGAACTATTTAGCAACCGCATAGCAACACCTTGGCAACCACCCACAACAGCAACTGCATATCAATGTGCTACACCACTCTGAACTCTTTAGTAACTGCATTGCAACACCTTGGCAACCACCCACAACACCCTAGACACAGCTTAGTAATCTTCTAAAACTACTCAGAAACCTTTAGCAATCACATAGCAACACCGTGGCAACCACTCACAACAGCAACTGCATATCAATGTGCTACACCACTCTGAACTCTTTAGTTACTGCATAGCAACACCTTGGCAACCACCAATACCCTAGAAACAGCATAGCAATGTTCTAAAACTACTCAGAAACCTTTAGCAATCACATAGGAAAACCTTGGCAACCACTCACAACAGCAACTGCATATCAATGTGCTACACCACTGAACTATTTAGCAACCACATAGCAACACCTTGGCAACCACCCAGAGCACCCTGGGGCAGCTGCAAAGAAATATATTAAAGCCACTTTTACAACCACATAGCAATGTGCTAAAACCACTTGGAAGTTCTAATTGAATTTAGCACATTGCTATGTGTTTGTTTGGGCAATGTGGGTAGTTGACAAAATATATGGTTGCTAAAGAGTGGCTATGTAGTTGCTAAGGTGCTGTGGGTGGTTGCCCTTTAGCAACTATATAGTAACACATTGGCAACCTAGCAACTGCACATCAATGTGCTAAAACCACTTGTACCTCTTTAGCAACCACCAACCACAACCTAACATCATGGCTGTGAGCTTTGCACAGAGACAAATCTTTAGAAAATGTAAACCTAGTGTTAAATACAGATATTTTCTCTTCAATTAATCTGTGTAACAGCAATGATCTATAACCTAATGATAACAGAATGTGTTATGTGAGCTCACCTTGGGGAAACTGTCATGCATTTCCCTTGACATTCACAGCAAGCTGACTTGAAGCTGTAACTGAGGATGATGGGCTGTTTGTTTAATAACACATCATTCCCTTCATTCCCAGCCTCTTGCTTTGAGGAATGTGAGGGTTGTAAGTCTTTCACACCAGACGTATGTAGACACCAGGAGACGAGCTGGAAGTGAGAATGTTGACAGTGAAGGGACCGGTCTGTGCTACAGCTGGCACCTGTGAGCCCACTAATGTCTCATAACCCTCTCAAGGCCAGAGGATAAGAGCCGAATGAAGACCTTATCCGCCCCCTGGGCTGATGTCTGAGACTCTTTTGACTGTTATCTCAGCTGAATCTGAGCTGCTCTTTCTACTAGAAATAGTGAATTATTTTCATAGGTCCTCTAATGTGTCATGCATGTCACATTACCACTTTAAATTACTATATTTTATTAAATTACTGTAAATGATAGAAATGTAGTTAGTGGATGAGTCTAGTGAGTCATTTATGTTTTGGAGGATGGGTAATTAATATTAGATAGACAACACTACTTTAGTGTTGATGTCACAGTGTAATTTCAAAATAATACTGACAAACAACATGTCATTATTATGTGTAAAACATAGATTATTTAAACTCCGGATCATAATATTTGTACTGCAGACATGAATAATACCTCAAAAGGGGTGACTTGTTGAGATGAGGTAGGCCTATGCTTTCAGGTTTAAATATGTCTTTTTTCTTATATAATATTCACTTTGATGATTATAAAACAGACTAAAACAATTGGAGTTACATTTAAGGAGGAACTTGTGAGTGGCCTCTTTTGACTTTGGGTAAGTTTGTAAAAACCTAGCAAACTCTAAGACTCTCCTAACAACCAGTCTAAACTACATAGTAACACCCTGGCAACCACCCACAAGTTGTTGACGGGAAACATTTAGGCTACTTTACATATTTACTTCAGTTTCTTCAGAGTGCTATTATAAAGGGATAGTTTATGCGAAAATGAAGTGATAATTTACTCACAGTGGTGTTGTTCTAATGCTGCCTTCACGTGCTATCGGAATTATCGTAAATACGAGTTTCCTAGGTAAAAATTGCACATGAACGCCCTCTGATGTCGTGTTTACCACTGGGAAGTTCGGAAATAATTTTGATACCCCAATTCCCGAGATGGGCGTGTCATAAGCTTTAAACGTGGTGGCGGGGAGAACTACTGTGGCAGGTGTGGTTTATTGTTTTTTTTTTCCAAAACAGCTTGGTCGTCTTATCTTGACATTAATGTAGTACATATTTACATGTAAGAGTAATCATATGAAGCGTATTGTATGTTTGGTACACAGCGAAAATAGCCTGCATTTGACTGAAATTACAGAATCAGCAGAAAGCGGACTATCTGGAATGTTTATATGGTTGTCGGTGCATGGGACACTACATATGATGTTGGTTTTAATAAGATTTCCCCAATAAATAGGCATGAATAACCTGGTGTCCACCATGATTCCTGTTCACTCCGACAACAAAGCACTTGAATGCAACAAGCTCGTAATCACGACTTCTAAAGTGGGAATTAGGAAATTTCCGATAGCACGTGAAGGCAGCATTATGCCATATGCCTTTCTTTCTTTTATGGACCACAGAGGAAAATCAAGCTCATCCAAATAGCAAATTGCAGCAAATAGCATGCTTTTTTTTTTTTTTTTTAAAGGCGCAAAAGTATCACAGATACATCGCATGCTACACGTGTCATTTTTCCTAGTGATCTGGCGGTATATGATAGGGTTTGGTGGAAAACAACCCGAGATTTAATGTATTATTTAACAAAATACTTGACCTTGGCCGTTGGTCTTGGCTGACGTGCGCGTTCATAAGACTACAACGCCTAGAAATCCCAAAAAGTATCGGTGTAGGCTACTTTCTTCACTGATGCTGCCTTCACGTGCTATCGGAAATTTGATAATTCCGACTTCTGAAGTCATGATTACGAGCTCATTGCATTCAAGTTTCAGAATGTGAGGGCGTTCGTGCAAATTTTTTTTTAATCGTATTTACGATAATTCCGATAGCACGTGAAGGCAGCATTATCCTCGCGGTGTTTGTCTGATGAGAGTCAGAATGACAGTTGACATCTGACATCTGAACGCGATAACTTGTTACAATGAACACAACGAATATATTCACCTCAGAGAAAAAGATACAATTGTATGTCGCGGGCGAGATGGAGTGAACTCAGGGCCGGCCCGTGGCATAGGCGGAATAGGCAAATGCTAGGGGCGCCACTCATCCATAGGGGCACCAAAATGTATTACTGATAGGCCTACTATTTTATTAATAGGCCTATTAATTTGAAATATTACCAAATAAAGCGCAAAAAAAAGTCCCCCGCCTCTTCCCGGTCCGCCTCATCAATCTCCCCCCGCCGATCTACTTGAAGTGCGTCAGAAATAGGCTACAACGCGCGATCAGTTTAACGTTGGAAATTTGTTGTGTCGCGTCGCCTCTCGCCGCATCCAACGCAGACAGGATTGCTTTCATTTTTTAGGGTGCTTGGCCGCTCGCGCCAGGTGTTGACACAGTGTAAGTTGCCTGATTATTTATGACGGATGGCCGAATTGTAGTGTCAAAAAAGACAGAAGCCCTCTGATGCAGGGAAGATAAGGGATACACTGCTCTTCTTACATAGAATTTGTGTTTGTTTATCTAAAAATTATTAAATCAAGGTGCATTTACTAGATAAGTAAAATGACAGAAGATATTTTTCTTGTTTACTTGAAAATAAAAAAAGAGTTTTTGCTTAAAACAAGCAAAATTATCTGCCAATGGAGTGAGAGAAATAATCTTGTTCCTGATTGAAATCTTGTTTCTGTCAAACAGAAATAAGATTATTTTTCTCACCCCATTGGCAGATAATTTTGCTTGTTTTAAGCAAAAACTCACTTCATTTTGATTTTATTTTCAAGTAAACAAGAAAAATGTCTTATGTCATTTTACTTATCTATAAAAGCACCTTGATTCAAGAATTTGTAGATATTTGGACTGTAAACAAGAAAAAGATTTGTGTTAAAATAAGAAGAGCATTTTTTGCAGTGTAAAGACAGAAGTAAAGTGATGTAGGCAAATTAATGAACAGTTTATTTAATTGCATAGTAGTAAAATACTAATGTTTGCTAATTAATTCAGTTATTTTTACCTTAAACTTTATGCAAGCAGCTGTTCTGGGTTCTCCAGAGGCCACAGCCAGTGTGATTTTGTACAAAATAAATAATATAAAAATATTAAACGCATGTAATATCACTTTTTTAATAGCCTAATGTTTTAACTCTGCAGTTGTGCAGTTTTAAGGGAGTTTTAAGGGGGTGTATCAATTTTAAAATGTATTTGCCCAAATTAGTAATGATATTTATATACAGGTTTATTTAAAATGGCAACATTTTATGTAAAATTCACATTAAATATCTAAATTTCTGTTTAATTCCTGGTGAAAACATGAATGCTCATAGCTTAGTGGAATATTGCTGCCATCTACTGGAAAACAAACACTTTTGCTAGTTCTCAATGAATAGTTTGTGCATGAATGCTGAGATGGTGGAACTGATACACAGAAGGTTGCTGGTTTGATCCCAGCGGTCACCACCAGTGTGTCCTTGAGCAAGGCACTTTACTCCATGTTGCTCCAGGGGGATTGTCCCTGTAATAAGTGCACTGTAAATCGCTTTGGATAAAAGCGTCTGTCAAATGCATAAAATGAATGCTAGATTAAATCCTACTCTTTGTGTTTAGGCTGTAATGTGGCATAGGTGCAATTTTTGTATAGTTTGACTATCATCAGCCTTTAAAAAATAAAACATAATAATAATAATAATAATATCATGAACATAATGACGGGGTAGAATGGACTGGACATCATATAAAACAACAACAATAAATATAAAAATAAAACATCAATGCATTACAAAAATAAAACAGTACGAGTGTTTCCAAAGACTGATAACGTGTAGTGCTAAACCTTGACACAGGGGGCACCAAGTAAAATCTTGCCTAGGGCAGCAAATTGGTCAGGGCCGGCCCTGAGTGAACTGCGCTAATAGTCTCACGAACGCGCACGTTCAGCCGTGCAGAGAAGACCAACGGCCACGTGTCAAGTAATAGCCTAAATTAAATTTCTATTTGTTTTTACTTTACCATAAAATCTGTGATCTTCCACACTGTAAGTGGCACTAAATGTATTGGGACACTTAAAATGATAGTTAAAGGTTAATTGTGTAGTATATATGATCTATTGACAGCTGCAATATAATGTTTTCAGTGGAGTATAAAGACCTTTCATTTTTATTAACGTAGCATGAGCCATTTCGATCATACACCGTGGGTCCCCTTACAGTGAAATCGCCATGTTCCACCGTCATGTACAGTACACCTAAACAGACAAACTTCTCTACGTGCGCTAGTCACTCTCTGCTCTCTCCATAAAAGTGCATCTATCCATCATAAAAGTGCTCCACACGGCTCCGGGGGTTAATAAAGGCCTTAATAAAGCGAAGCCATGCATTTGTAAAACTTTACAAACCGTATTCTCTAACTTCCGCTAACTGTCGTACGCACGTTCACGAGAGAGTGGCGTTCCAGCGTATGACAGGACACAAGCGGTGACGAACACGGAAGCGCAGAGGATAGAGCAAAACAAAACTTGGTTCTCGCGAGAACTAGCATATTCTCACTGGAGTGTGCTACGTCATGCGCTGGAACGCCAGTCTCCCGTGAACCAAATGATAGTTAGCGGAAGTTCGAGATTACAGTTTGTAAAGTTTTAAATATGGATATTTTTCTCACACAAACGCATTGATTCGCTTCAGAAGGCTTTTATTAACCCCCCGGAGCCGTGTGGATTACTTTTATGATGATACATGCACTTTTATGGACTTCAAAACTGTCATTCCCTGCCAGTATAAAGCTTAGATTAGCCAGGACATTTTTAATATAACTCCAATTGTATTCGTCTGAAAGAAGAATGTCATATACACCTAGGATGACTTGAGGGTGAGTAAATCATGGGCTAATTTTCATTTTTGGGTGAACGATCCCTTTAAGGAGAACTGACTCCATACATCCGATAAAAATTGGCACCAGCAAAAAATATTGTCCAAATACTTTTTGGACCCACTGTACAACGAAACACATGATATAAATTAAATCAAAGCATTTGCAGATGGATGGGTCAGTAAATAATTACTCCGTTGGAGAGAATCACCACAGATGCCTTTCACACAGCTCTGTTCAACACTGCCCTCTATTGCTGGCAAGAGACTGAAAAGTACTGAGAATCAGGCTGAACGATTCAGCCAGAGTGGAATGCTATTGAAGAAATGACCAGTAATCCATTACTATAGGGAATAGGGATGATCAGGAAGACTGACTTAGACAGGGACAGGTCTTACCTTGTCCAAAACCGCAGCTGGTCTGGTGACCGGGATCATTCCCAACTGAACTCCATTCCAAAGTTGTGACATCCACTGACCTGCAGCATCTCCCGACACTCTTCCTGATGACTAATGAGATGTAATCGGGACAAGCTGTCACTAAACAATGTGTATGCAGGTGGAAATGACATGGAAATGACACTAATAGTAATGACTAATAGTTTGCAGTCACTGGATGTTCATGCAGTGGCCTGAGGGAAACATTCTTGGAAAGACAGAAAAAGGAACCACTCCAGATGTCCAGTGGGATGCATTTCTGGTACATTTTGGATTTTAGATCTTTTCAAGAAGAGCTCTTACTCAACCTTTGATTACATAACCAGTGAATAGAACTACACACATTAACATGTTAGTGTGACAAAGGCGTGACACACATGTTGCGACCCTGGCCGGCACAGATGTGCAGTTCTGACCCGTTACACGTTGAAGGTCAGAGAACAGGATGGTCAGCTACGATCACAACGTCCCTTGTGACCTGGGCACACCCTCTCATTAATGCATCTGCTCTACGGCCCAGGAACAGAGGTTGAGTAATACAGAGACATCAGAGCTGGTGGGCGCATGATGAGCATTTAAACACACCTCAGACATTTAGCCAAAAAGCAAATAGAGCACAGGAAATATGTTTGTGGGTAGATCCAAGAAAAACAAAAACATGTGGGCTGCGCACAATTTTAGATGTGGATATTGCTTAATACAAGCATGTCATGTCTATGAACACAAAAGCAACAGATTATGAAGTGTACGGTAAATGATGATGACTGAATAAAAAAAAGAGGTTGCTCACCTATTTACAAAATAACAATATTTTTAAACATTAAAGGAATTGATAGATAATGGAATTTGTTCAATGTGATGTTCACAATTCATAGTGATATAAGTCCAGGACAAAACTTATAACTATTGCCGACTTGATATTACACAAAGTCGAATGTTTATAAAAAAAACAAGCTAAAGTCTGTTTTTTAAACCTCTCTGTCAAATATACACGACACATTGCATAACCAAATATTTGAATAATAATAAATGCGGGTCACCGCTGTAACATGGTGTAATGATTCACGGCATTTGATAAGGAGCCATTTGACTTTCCATATGGTGTTGCTTTAAACGCGCAAGCTCTCGGTGGATTCGGATTGGCTGTTAATGTTTTTAATCATTATTCTGCTGAAAATCTAGCCTAGAAATCTAGATGCACCCTAGCGGCAGGAAATCTAATTTGCAAGAATAGCACTTATCATTCTATTCATTTTCTGTCTGTCTAATTTATAAAAAAATTTAAAATGATCTGTTCTGTGCTAGATTAACTGAGACTTGTTACAGCACTTGCATATTGTTGCCCTTAACTGTTCTAGTTGCTTCTATTGCCCTCATTTGTAAGTCGCTTTGTATAAAAGCGTCTGCTAAATGACTAAATGTAAATGTAACGTAAATGCAGCCAGGGTCGTCAAGCAACTCTCCGTTGGCTTGCGAGCTGGAAAAACCAAACTCTGGTCAGGCCAATCACATCATGTATAGAGTCGGTGGGCGGGCTTAACATAATGACAGCAGAGTTGCGGCGGTTCCGCGTGCTATGAACAGCGGTCTTTCGAATCGGCTTTTGCTCTGGAAGACTCTGGAAGACTTGGAGTTAAGCTTTTCTTTGAGAAACAAAGAACGGCACTGAAGTCATTCTTAAGAAAGGAAGATGTGTTCGGAGTTTTGCCGACCGGATACGGCGAAAGTTTAATCTATCAACTAGCTCTGCTTCACCTTCTGCGCTGCTCTGGTTGGTTGTAGCACTATCCAATTGCGTGCAGAGGGAATTTGAAAGACAACCGTTTATCCCGCCCCTCGGATTGAGCCCTGCCAATGGTGTGTTCCCAGACCCAACATCTTGATATGGGTCTGGCTTGTCAGGCTACTGGAAATCGTTCTAAAGGCCTGTTCACAACTAGGACGATAACTATAACAACAAGCAGCAATACCGGGGCCAAGCCCAAATAAGCCAATAAGACATGCCAACATGGCTGGGAGGGTTAGACCAACTGCAACAATGAGCAATTAAAGGCATTTTAAGATGATTTTAGGCAAAAAAGCAGAAAAATGCATTGTAGGATATGGGAATTTCATGTTTTGTTCTATTATTTCGCCACCAAGAGGCACAATCCTAAAAAAAATTGTGTGTGTCTTCGGAGTGAGCCCATATATGTGTGTGTCAATTTTGGTGAAAATATCTCATTTTGTTTTGGAGTTATAGACATTTATATGAAAAAACACATCAAAAATGACTGACACCTGACTTTGATTGGATTTTACTACCCCTTACTATCAATGTTTTGACATTTGGGCATTTACATTTAAATATCGACCTATGTTTCTGATTTTCTGTCTCGATTGGACTAGCGGTTTCGAAGATATCAGCTAACGTTTTTTAAGCGCTAAATTACCGCGCTGCACAAACCATACGCCGAAACCTGGCAAGTCTGGTATCGTTGGACTCGGCAAGGATTCATGAGACAAAAAAAGTTAGTCCCATGAAAATAAGTCAACCCCACCCAAAGTTATAAGCATTTGAAAAAAAAAAAATCCACTAGGTGGCGCTGTTTCGAAACTTCTCAGTCTACTTCAGGGCATCGTGCTGATGACCCATACCGAGTTTCGTAACAATCCGTTCATGCGTTCATAAAATACAGCATTTTAGCACAACTCAAAATGGCCGTTATGGTAAAATTGGATATCAAATGACTCAGCATGCCGTCTTGAATCTAACGAGATCACCTTTATGATTTTTGGACAAACGGTTCAGAAGTTATAAGCAAAAATAGCCATTTTCATATCTCCGGACCAGTAGGTGGCGCTGTGCCGAAAAGCTGCTTGTTGCCTCAGGTCATGCTTGTGATGACATGTACCAAGTTTGGCTTGAATACGATAAAGCGTTGCAGAGATATAGCCTTAAGTGTATTTTCGCAACCGCTACGTAAAATTTGTTTGTGCTTTTATCAAAAACGATTTGACGAATCAACTTGAATTCCATAACTTTTTGTCAGCATGGTCTGGAGATGATCTGGTTAAATTGTGAAAATTGGAGCAATGGCCTAGGAGGAGTTCGCAAAAGTAGGTTTTTTGGTTAATTAAAAATGGCGGGAAAATTATGATGACGGAAAATGATGACATGGGTGCAATCAAATTGGCTTGATTGACATTGACATTCTACTAACTATAAGTAACTTTGCAACTACATGTCAACTAACTGTCATTAGAGTATTTGTAGACTGTCTGATTAATATTTACTAAAACTTTATTTTGTTGGTCCCCCAACAGACATTCTACTGACTATATATATGTTGGCAACTACAATTAAACTTATTCTACTAACCCGAACCCTAACACCTAACCATAACCTACCAGTCTACTGACAGTCAACTAATACTCTAATGACAGTTAGTTGACATGTAGTTACAAAGTTGCTTATAGTTAGTAGAATGTCTAAAGTGGACTATCAAAAAGTGTAACCTTTTTTTTTTTTACAGCTGAGCTGATGAAAGATATAAACATTGACAGCCAATCAGAATTCATCCTGTTTAAAGAGCTTGCGCATTAAAAGGGATAGTTCACCCCAAAATGAAAATTTTGTCATCATTTACTTACCTTGTCTGGCTATCACAAGACCAAGCTTAATCTTTTAAGATTGAACATTAAGCTGGGGAGTCTGCTCTGTATTTTTTACTGCACAAGAGGCGTGATCAACGGGCATAGTTCAAATGTGTCCGTACGTAATTGGATAGTCCTTCAACCAATCAGACCAATGCTCTGGGTGACATACTTTGGAGAGCAGCGGTAGTAAGGTAAAGTAGGCTAACACATCCTTCTTTTGTAGGAATTGTTCCAGGGCAAGTTTGTTCCGTTTTCAAAGAAAACTTGCCTTTGAAATCTTTTAAAACAGCAGCATCAATGGGTTGCTGCGCTTCGGTGGCTGCCATGCTGAATGTAAATCGTGTTAAACCCACCAATAGCGCACCAGGTGGATAAACCAGTTTGTGATTGGTCCCCGCAGATTTGTAACGGAAGCAGGAAAGAAAAATTTTGAGGTTTCCAGCCTGAGCTGCAGGGGAAATCAAATCGCCGGCAGATCGAGCTGGGTTTACCCAGTCTATTACTCGCACTCAAATTGTTCCAAACCTGTATGAGTTTCTTTCTGTTGAACACAAAAAAAGATGATATTTCGAAGAAGGCTACCGTCAACTGTCTGGTTACCGACATTCTTCAAAGTATGTTTGTTTGTGTTCAAAAAAAGAAAGAAACTCTTAGGTTCAGAACAACTTGAAGGTGAATTTATGACA
Organism: Gobio gobio; assembly: GCF_949357685.1. Taxonomy (NCBI): domain Eukaryota; kingdom Metazoa; phylum Chordata; class Actinopteri; order Cypriniformes; family Gobionidae; genus Gobio; species Gobio gobio. The sequence goes on from NC_137104.1 coordinate 8,144,991, forward strand.
GAATTTCCATTTTTGGTTGAACTATCCCTTTAAAGAGACGACAAATAATGCAGCGACTCATGCTGTTTATTCTAAGCACGCGCTGTAGTTTTGTCCCCTGCCGCTTTAAATTCTCGAGCGTTTTAAAGCAGGATGGATTCTGATTCGCTGCCAATGTTTTTATCATTCATCAGCTGGAAAAATATTGGTTCTCTGTGAAGTCATCATTATAGTTGTGGTGTGGACTCTGCTATTCTTTTTATATTTAGAACGATTTTTAGAACTATCTGTATTGTTATAGTTATCGTCCTGTGTGTGAACGGCCCTTAAACGTAAATGTTCTCTACTGTCCCTTCCTGGCAACTCCTCGGCTGGCATGGTTCAGTATCTCTACAAAAAAAAAAAAAAACCCTGAAGGGCTGTTTTTCTGAGCACTGAGGACCTCTGTCACAATATGATTTACAATTGCATGATTGCCATATATAGCATCCTGGAAGAAGGCCCAGTCATTGTCTTTTCACCAGATGGATTCATTGAGCGAATATGATGGAATATTCAATACGCATAACAGGAGGGAGCACTTGTATCTGTCCATATCACTCAGATACCAGTGTTTTACCACTGCTTATTCAAACACACAATTCGAAACACAATAATCCTTATTACTGACCATCTTTGGCTCCATTTGTGGAAGAAAAAAAAAAACATTGTGACTTCAACAGGACTGCAAATTGAATTTAAAAAGCAAATTACCGCTAAAATAAAAAATGCTTGCCCATTGCTGTAATGCATGTCGAGAATGATCACCTGTGTCAACTCTGGTTTAGTATGACCATAATAACAGCCATCAGCCCTTAAAAGAAAACAACCTTGAATCTGCTGGCAGAGGAACAGTGATGCTGTGGAAAATAGCTATAATTGTTGTGACCGGATAAAGTCAAAGCTTATAATGAAGCCAATTAGTCTGTAAACGAATGACCAAAAGCTCAGGAGATCATATGTGTGCTGGAAGAGTGTAAGAACTCTGATTGTGGAAGCATTACATTGTGTTGCGCTTTAACTTTTGAGAGACCCGACACCCGACATGTGGCAGATTAACATTGTTAATCTGCCACATAATACACTTATAGTTTTAAAGGGATAGTTCACCCAAAAATTAAAATGATGTCATTTAATCACCCTCATGTCGTTTCAAACCTGTAAGACTTTCGTTCAACTTCGAAACACAATTGAAGATCTTTTTGATGAAATCTGAGAGCTTTGTCCCTCCATTGACAGCTACACAACTACCACTGACACTTCAAAAAGTTCATAAACAGATTGTAAAACTAATCCATATGAATTGAGCGGTTTAGTCCAAATTTTCTGAAGAGACTCGATCGATTTATATGATGAACAGATTTAACTTCTTCACATATAAACATTGATCAGCGAACATAAACAGTAGCTCAACTGAACCTGCTTGACGCAGAACGTGCTGCGTAACACGAGAATGAACCTCATTGGTTCTTGAGAAAGCTCAAACGTGCTGCGTAACACGAGAATGAACCTCATTGGTTCTTGCGGAAGCTCAAACGTGCTGCGTAACACGAGAATGAACCTCATTGGTTCTTGCGGAAGCTCAAACGTGATGCGTAACACGAGAATGAACCTCATTGGTTCTTGCGGAAGCTCAAACGTGATGCGTAACACGAGAATGAACCTCATTGGATCTTGCTGAAGCTCAAACGTGCTGCGTAACACGAGAATGAACCTCATTGGTTATTGAGAAAGCTCAAACGTGTTGCGTAACACGAGAATGAACCTCATTGGTTCTTGCGGAAGCTCAAACGTGATGCGTAACACGAGAATGAACCTCATTGGATCTTGCTGAAGCTCAAACGTGTTGCGTAACACGAGAATGAACCTCATTGGTTCTTGCGGAAGCTCAAACGTGATGCGTAACACGAGAATGAACCTCATTGGATCTTGCTGAAGCTCAAACGTGATGCGTAACACGTGAATGAACCTCATTGGTTCTTGCGGAAGCTCAAACGTGATGCGTAACACGAGAATGAACCTCATTGGATCTTGCTGAAGCTCAAACGTGATGCGTAACACGAGAATGAACCTCATTGGTTCTTGAACATCAGGGGAACATGTTTGAGCTTCCACAACTGATGTGTGAGTTGATCAATGTTTATATCTGAATAAAAGACTAAATTCAATCTGTTCATCATATAAAGCAATCGAGTCTCTGCAATTCATATGGTTTAGTTTTACGATCTCTTTATGAACTTATTGAAGCGTCAGTGGTAGTTCAGATTTCATTAAAAATATTTGTGTTCTGAAGATGAATAAAAGTCGGGTTTATGGGTTTGGAACGACATGAGAGTGAGTAAATGATGATTTGGGTAAACTATCCATTTAAAATGGGAATCTTTAAGTATATAATAACAATATATAAATAAAAACGTCAGAGGTACTAAACGACTTTTAAAAATGGCAAAATAAATAAAAATGTAACAAAGAACAATACACTATAAATGAGCTGCGGACAAATGTTACACACTCCGAGATAAACTGTTCCATCCTTTATTAAACATAGCTTGCAAGTGATAAATATTACAAAGTTATTTCCTCCAAAATTAGCTTATTTTTTTTTTTTCAGTCAATGCATAATTGTTGTTAATCAACCGGCAGTAATCAAACAGCATTTTTTCATCTCCATTTTAGACAGTTAAATATCAAGGATGTGCAAAAGGTCTGGATTAATGTTCTAAATGAAAATAAAAACTCGACAAAAAGCACTTCTTTTCCTTGACTAAAAACAATTCTTTTTTTTTAAGCCAATCTCCAGTACTTTTTTTTTTCCTTTTTTTTTTACTGTACACAATTGAATGAATCGTAGTTTTCTTTAACAAACGGATTTGAACATATTGCCATTTGCTTTAAAATTCAAACTGGGTAAATTGCAGCTAAGTCTATTTAAAAATATATGAAAGTTCAGATGAAATTCAGAAAAGAAATGATGACCCAAAACCCTCTCTCCCACTTCAACAATAACAACAACAACAACAACAAAAAAAAGACTTGTACTTGCAACAAATAAAAATCAGGGAGAGAGGGGAAGAAAAAAAATAAAGAAATTGCAGAGAAAAGAAAAAAATGGAAGAGAGAAGTAAACCCCAGCGCTAGAACTCCAGAAAAGCTGATTGTCCAGTCAGAGAATTATGGACAGTGATTCCATGAGGTGAAACTTGAAAAAGTATATCTAATAATGTCACAAACCTTAGGATCAAAACTTGCATGTGCGCAAATCGTCCATTTTTTTTCGTCTTGTGAATTAAAGGCTGAAGGCAAGAAGCATTGGAACAGTCAAAAACAAACAAACAAGTTTTTTTTCTTCATCGTATACAATGTATACAATCTTCCATGACAAAAAAAAATTTATAAGAGCATTGTGATTTTTCCCTAAAAAAAAAAGGGATATATTGAAGAAAGTTTGTACTGTAAGCAATAGAAAACAAAATGTACACAATCTCCCCTGTTGGGTTTTCTGCACCCAGTAATTTTGCTTTAGCGTGCTTTGATTTTGCGTTTACGGTGATCGCTTTGGATTTGGTCAGGTGAGGGGTAATACTGTCAAATATTTCATCCAGTCCATGTTCTGTTTGTGTGGGACAGAAAGGAACTTATTCACTGAACATCTACATAACTTCAACGTTTGAAATAAAACTCGAAAAACAAATAAAAGAGGTAACGGAAAAGAGACGTAACGTACGAGACCGTCCCATCGTGTCTCAGTCCAAAGACTACAGAATGGAAACGCTCCACCAGAACAATGAACTTTTTTTTTTTTTTTCTTCTGCAAATACTACATCCTACAAAAAACGTACAGCCGGGGAGAAAAATGCATCTAAAGAGCTCATTCAAAAACAAGAGAAGTATAATCCCATACATTTTGCACATTTGTTACACAATAATACACAGTGATCACAAAACGAAATGACAAGCTTCACAATATTCATGGCTTTTTGTTTGCTTTTCTACACAATATACAACCATTTTAATTTCATTTCATTATTTTTAATTCAAGGGAGAAAAAAAGCATATGTACAATAAGTCATTATTACTTCTGACCTAGCAAATATCGTGTCATCATCTGTTCATACATTTTTTTTTTTTTGTGGTTTGATTAAATTTGATTTTTTTTCTCCTTTTTTCTTTCGTTTTTTTTTTTTTTTAAGAAACAGCTGAAATTAAACAACCGAACGAAAATAATGGAACTTAATCGAGGAGTCAAAAGGAAGTTAAACTTCAAAAATCCAACTTTCTCGTAAATACATGAACACAGGTATATGGATGCATCTAATATAGTCTACAAGAGAGAGCAGGAGAGAGAAATGAGTTATTATAAACACCCTACGTTCATTTCAAAAGAACAAAAAAAAAAAATACAGATCAGAAAATTGGAGCGAAGATAATGAACAGAAAGGGACTGATGTATCATCATCATTACCAGGAGAGAGAGAGAGAGAAAAAAATTATAATAATAAAAATGTAAACATCCTATCATCTAATATTGCACCTGAAAATTTAATCCAAGGTAGCTTCAAAATTGTTTTGTTCAAAAGTTGCATCGTTCCACCACGAATCAGTGGCGTTATACAGGACAGTTTTCAACAACAAAAAAAAACTGCAAGGATCAGTGACTATACACATGACAGAAAGACGCATGTGCACACATTAATTTCCATTAATACACCACTTCATAGCTTCGAGTCTCCTCGCAGCTATTAAACATGACCTGCATGACAGACCTCAGTCTGATTTCCAAAACAACCAAATGTGTCATGGTAAATGCTTAGGCTGGGGGAAGGGAAAAAAAAAAACGTTAAGTGCTCAACTTCTTGTCAACAAGCAGATGTTAAACCCTTTGAAAGCCATTCGGGAAACACGGAGCACTGCCTCACTAACAGGCGTTGATGGGAGCGATATATCATCCTGCACAAAATCCCTAATACTGCATATCGACTAAACACTGCTTGTATTGTCGCCATCGCCAAACGCTTGCGCGTCTGCCGAAACAAACACACGTACCATAATATCTTGAAATGCATTCATTTAACGCGGAAAATCTGTCTCCCGACTCTCTCCGAGACATCCGATGGCATCCATACCTTAAGCCGAAACATTCTTATCCTCTTTTAACCGTTTTTTTCCCCCACTTATTAAGAAGAAAAGTGCTCCTCCATAACGAGGCATCTCATGTGCATTGCTTTAACACGATGATTGATCCTTGTCAATGCCTTCTGTTAAAACACACGTTAACAATCTACGCATAAACCGTCCCCCCCCCCCGATAATTGACATTTCAATGATTATCGTCTCCCGTGGCAAGTACCTTTAAGATACACGGCCATTTGAGATGGAGACGCCGCCCGACGAAAATAAAAAGTACAAAAAACACCCAAGCAGAAGGGGGGAAAAAAAATCAAAAAGAGACTAAAGTTCATGGAAGGGATGGAACTGTCTGGCTTCATTCTCTGCTGTGCAGTGAAACACGACGTCACCACAAAAGACGCTATATGAGACATCACTGCATCCTGTGAAAGTGAAGGCATTGAGAGACACGGGAGAGATCCTGATATAGTTTCTCTGTGCTAGCGCAGGTCCGTTTTCAGTTCGTCGACTAGATCAGCTGCATAAGGATCAATCTGATCAATGTACATGAGTCTGTCTCGCTCTCCCTGAACCAGAAGGTTCTTGGAGGACTTCCCAAACGTGTAAAGAACGCCTTAACCGTTCCAACGCTGAACACATACGACGTGAGAGAGAGAATGAGTCTAATTTTACAGGGGCGACTGAGGGAGGAAGCTTCCAAAATGAACCAAAAAAGCTTTTCTATTTTTTAAGTGACCCTGAAATCTGGCATCCTCCCTCTGAAAAGAAAACAAAAACATACGGGTAAGAACATAAAAAGATGCAAAAACCACTAAACCTACTAATAAGTGTAATAAGAGTAACTGTAACAGAAGCAACAATAATACTAATAATAATAACTGTGATAATAATAGAAGTAGCAATAACAACAGCAATAATAAGTTGAGATAACAATAAAGAGCTTTGCTATAGTAGGAAACCGAAGTTTGAGATGCACTGACAGTCTGGTGTTTATAGTCTGACTGATTGAGCTGTTCTTATGGGTTAGTTGGGTAGGCACACGGACAGGCACTGCATGCGATGGGGTGATGGTGTGCGTGTGTATGTGTTGGGGGGGGGGGGGGGGTGTTCTGATGGGGCGTCCAAGGGGGAGGGGGGTATCTGCAGTCCCGTCAGGGCTCATTTCTGCCCGGTGATGGACTGGGATATGGAGCGCGGGGGAATCATGTCGAGCAGATACTCCCGCTGACGGTCCGCTAGGCTGGATGCCTTGTGGCCCCCGATGGCTCCCGGATTTAGATAGGCAATATTCAGACCTGCGATGGAGGACAAAGACAAAGAGAGGGGCCGGGATGGTTAAAGAGAAAAAGTTGAAAAGGGGCAAAATTCAAGTGCTCCAGAAGTGAGTTCCTGACATAGACTGCAAGAATAACAATTCTTTAACTTTTTCACGTGTGATCCTATCAAACCCCAGAAATCATGCCAATAAAATAAATAAAAAATGAAATAAATTAATTTAATGTAAGTGTAGGATCAATAAAAAAAGTATGAAATAAAAAAGAAATTACATTATATGTAATCATTAAAAAAATATATTATTATTATTATTATAATAAAGAAATTTCTTTTGACTTTCATTGCTTTATAATAATTCTACACTCACCTAAAGGATTATTAGGAACACCTGTTCAATTTCTCATTAATGCAATTATCTAATCAACCAATCACATGGCAGTTGCTTCAATGCATTTAGGGGTGTGGTCCTGGTCAAGACAATCTCCTGAACTCCAAACTGAATGTCAGAATGGGAAAGAAAGGTGATTTAAGCAATTTTGAGTGTGGCGTGGTTGTTGGTGCCAGACGGGCCGGTCTGAGTATTTCACAATCTGCTCAGTTACTGGGAATTTCACGCACAACCATTTCTAGGGTTTACAAAGAATGGTGTGAAAAGGGAAAAACATCCAGTATGCGGCAGTCCTGTGGGCGAAAATGCCTTGTTGATGCTAGAGGTCAGAGGAGAATGGGCCGACTGATTCAAGCTGATAGAAGAGCAACTTTGACTGAAATAAGCACTCGTTACAACCGAGGTATGCAGCAAAGCATTTGTGAAGCCACAACACGCACAACCTTGAGGCGGATGGGCTACAACAGCAGAAGACCCCACCGGGTACCACTCATCTCCACTACAAATAGGAAAAAGAGGCTTCAATTTGCACAAGCTCACCAAAATTGGACAGTTGAAGACTGGAAAAATGTTGCCTGGTCTGATGAGTCTCGATTTCTGTTGAGACATTCAGATGGTAGAGTCAGAATTTGACATAAACAGAATGAGAACATGGATCCATCATGCCTTGTTACCACTGTGCAGGCTGGTGGTGGTGGTGTAATGGTGTGGGGGATGTTTTCTTGGCACACTTTAGGCCCCTAAGTGCCAATTGGGCATCGTTTAAATGTCCATCCCTTTATGACCACCATGTACCCATCCTCTGATGGCTACTTCCAGCAGGATAATGCACCATGTCACAAAGCTCGAATCATTTCAAATTGGTTTCTTAAACATGACAATGAGTTCACTGTACTAAAATGACCCCCACAGTCACCAGATCTCAACCCAATAGAGCATCTTTGGGATGTGGTGGAACGGGAGCTTCGTGCCCTGGATGTGCATCCCACAAATCTCCATCAACTGCAAGATGCTATCCTATCAATATGGGCCAACATTTCTAAAGAATGCTTTCAGCACCTTGTTGAATAAATGCCACGTAGAATTAAGGCAGTTCTGAAGGCGAAAGGGGGTCAAACACAGTATTAGTATGGTGTTCCTAATAATCCTTTAGGTGAGTGTATATGCTGAAATATTTGTCAGGTGGCACAGCCTAGTGCTTGTCTCACCTGTTTTGTGATGAATTTAGTATTTCCCTTAATCTTTAACCCTACCGCATATTACATTAGTTGGTCATTTTATTCTCGTCAATCTACTTGAGGGTCAACAGCATGAAAGGATTGTACAATCAATGAAAATCAAATGAAAAAAAGTTGTGTGGATTATTATTAGTAATTATGGAATCGGGTTTTGTCCATCTGCTAATTGAAAGTAATTTAGTTTTAGGAACACTCCACTTTTTGAAAATAGGCTAATTTTTTAACTCCCCTAGAGTTAAACAGTTGAGTTTTACCGTTTTTGAATCCATTCAGCCGATCTCAGGGTCTGGCGGTAGCACTTTTAGCATAGCTTAGCATAGATCATTGAATCTGATTAGACCGTTAGCATCTCGCTCAAAAATGACCAAAGACTTTCGATATTTTTCATATTTAAAACTGGACTCTTCTGTAGTTACATCGTCAGGGAATCATTGAACTTTGCTGGCGTACCATGGGTGCAGAGGCGCAGTGATATTACACAGCGCCTGAAAATAGTCCCCAGCACGCTCTCTGTGTAAGCAGGTTGTCACGTTGCTTATGTTGACGGAAGTAAGCCTATTTTCAGGCGCTGTGTAATATCATTGCGCCGCTGCACACATGGGACAGCAGCAAAGTTCCTTGATCATTACGCAGGAACGAGAGTATAGTTCCTAGCCATATCGGCCTAGAAAATCACAACTTTTCATTTTCCATCTGTCTTAGTACACAATGTAACTACAGAAGAGTCAGGTTTTAAATAGTAAAATATCGAAAGTCTTTGGTCATTTTTGAGCAAGATGCTAACGGTCTAATCAGATTCAATGATCTGTTATGATATGTTAAAAACATAAACAAGCCTCCACAACGTGCTGGCTATGTCATATCATAACGTTAAAATGCATAAACGTCAGACCTCATTAATCCGGGAAGGACAAAAGAGCACAAATTTATATCAAAAAGCAGTAGAGACGCTTTTCATGGATTTTGCACACCGTGTCGCTGTGAAGTGGACGTTAGTAGTCAAGGGAAAGCCGCCATTGACCGACATGCCAGCACGGAAAAACATAAAAGTAACCGACGAGCCGCAGGTAGGCTACTTTCCATAATCTCAGGATGACAAAATCTCCACTGCAGAGCTTTGTAAAGTAATCATAATCATGCAGTCAAGCATCACCAGTCATACTGTATAAAATAAATACATAAATAAACAAATAATTAATGCGTAAAAATATATATTTCAGTTCTTAACAAAGAGCTGCTGCAGAGGGTATTTATGTATTTCTGTTATTTCCAGAAGTCCAGAAATGTTATGATTTCAGGCACTGTGCACTTTGCAAAACAGGTTCATCTCAGTGGTCAGTTTTTGAAACAGACATCACAATGTCTTGAATAAATGCAAATGTATTTATTTAAAAAAGTTGCCTCTTCTGTTACACATAGGTCTACATCAAGATATATCTTGATTGTAGTTGCGAGTACACCAAAGTCCTAAGCAATTATTCTTGCCTCACTAAATGCCGAAAAGTGTCCTCCTTTTTGGTGTTGTGGAAATGGCCACCCTAACAGTAGGGGAGTTGAAAAATGAGCCTATTTTTTTAAAAAAGTGGAGTGTTCCTTTACAAAGTCTTGATTTTGTTTTGGCCTCTACTAGAATAAGTTTTCATGCTTGAATGTTCATTATTTCTCACATATTCTCAATTGTTACGGCTCCTCTCTTCCCAGTCTGTCAGTAACGCTCTGTTTAGTTCCGGTCTCTATGAAGCACCTCCTTTTGAAAAGCGCACTGTGCTCTGATTGGTCGGCTGGCCCAGTGTGTTGTGATTGGTCAACCGCTTTAAGTGCGTTCGGGGAAATGTCCCGCCCCTTACAATAACTGAGTTTCAGCCCACTACTATTGCTTATTGAGCATATGCCTTGGGCGGGAATTATTTAAATGAGGAATATTGTGACGTGTTCGTTCCCGAAAGAAAACTCAAGACTACGGTGACACTGATATAGAGAATAACTGCCTTTAGTGTGTATTGTTGCTGTTTGAGCATGAAAAAGGTCTGCAAAGTTACAAAGTCACTACAAAGAAAATGTAAGAAAGCAAAATAAGTCCTCTTTAAGGTAAACGGTGCATTCATAATTCAAAAGCATCATCTTACCAGGGATGTTGTAGATCTGCCTGCGGCTGTCATGCTGGGCCCGACTGCCGCCGCCGCTGGTACTGCTGCTGCCGCCACAGCGCTTGCTTGTCATACCCAGCAGCCCACTGGCCACTGAGAGCTGGGAAGCCTGGGCGAAGTTAGAGAGGACACCTCGTGCTGAGCTGGACAGGCCCCGCTGTAGAGCGGCCTGTGGCTGGGGAGTCTGAAAGACACAATGAGAGCGAATCAGTGTTAAATTTCATGACACGTCTTAGTACCATTAAATTGACACTGGCATTCATAGAAGCATCCGTATTTAAAATCTGCGATTAGCTGAAAGGCCAGAATTAAACTGCCATTTCAAAATCCATAAAAATGGATCTCATGAGATCCCGTTATTAATACACAATGAGAGAGTCCACCTGTCGGAGGGCATGGTGTCGGATCATGGTTTCCCCTTTGCTCACGCTGGGCACAGTCTGGGCGGAGCTGGGAGACAGAGCAGCCTGCTGCTGCAACCTCTGCTCTATTTCCTGGACGGACAGAGACACAAACAGGAAGTCAGCATGCAGTTACACAAACCACCAGCTAGGAATGTCAGTGTTAAATCAATAATAATAATAATAATAATAATAATAATAATTAGGGCTGTCAAAAGATTATTCACGATTAATCACATCCAAAATACAAGTCTGTGTTTACATAATATATTTGTGTGAACTCTGTATAATTATTATGTATATATATATAAATACAAACACATTCATGTATATATTTAAGAAATATTTGCATGTATATACATTTATATAATTTATATTATATATAAATATAAATATTTTATATATAAATATAATACATTGTTCTTAAATATATACATGCTTGTGTGTGTTTTTGTATATAAATAATAATTATACACAGTACACACATATATTATGTAAACACAAACTTTTATTTTGGATGAGATTAATCGCGATTAATCTTTTGACAGCCCTAATAATAATACAAATGAATGAGTCAATATGAATAATTATATTATATTAATATAAATAAAATGAAGAACGAAAACAATTAATTTGTTTATTTGTCTTTATTTAAACTTGAAGAAAATGTTACTTAATTGAGAAATAAATGTAGGCTGTATGTCATTGTTTTTAATGAATTTGTTACTATTTCACTTCGGCAATGCTGCAGCACATAAGTGTTATTTTAATATTATTTATAAACTATTATAGTATTTATTAATATGTTGAATTAGAATTTATACATTTAGTTTTAGTCTTTTTTTTTTTTATAAGTCTTTGTATTTTTATATTTATGTAGAGCTTTCATTTAAATTTTAATACTTACAACTTTCATTTCAGTTAGTTGCCAAAACAACATTTCAATTTTTTTTCTTCATATTTTTCTGCTTTATTTTTTAGTTTGTAGTTTAGTTTGTAGTGTGGTACTGAAACCTTTGTTGAGAATCATTAAGCTTCATTGTTATTGACTGCAGAAATGTTGACATCATAACTCTACTACCAGCAGTAAAATGAAAACTCAGATATCGACTGACCTGTTCTTGCTGCAGAGCCTTAACGAATGCGTTCTTCAGCCTATTGGTGTGCTCGGCCTTCAAGGCCTTCTTCTGATTGGATGTCATGCACTGCTCACAGAGGATGCGGCCACTTTTCTCCTGCTTCCAGTGTGGGGTGAAGTCGGTCCTGCACTGGGCACAGAAGAACGGCTCCACGTGTGGCAGTGACCCCCGCATTTTACCTGATCAATTGCAAACACAGAAAAGAAGAGTAAATTAGAGCTGCATGTAAATTGAACAGAGTGCATGTGGTTTAATAAATCAGAGATACTGGAGTTTCATTTTCGAGTCAAGTGTGATCGGCCTAAAAGGGTTAGCTCAGACAAAAAAGAAAATTGTGTTATTAATTACTCGCCCTCATTTCGTTCCAAACCCGTAAGACTTTTGTTCATCTTTGGAACACAAATGAAGATCGTTTTGATGAAATCTGAGAGCTTTCTGTCCCTCCATTGACAGCTCATACAGGTTTGGAATGAGAGCGAGTAATTAAGGACAGAATAATTTTTTTTTTGGATGAATTAACCCTTTAAACTGTTTCTACCTGCACAATTTCTGTTTCCCTTTTGAACATTAGATCTGCTGATTTTTTTTCTGCCGCTTTGTTCACACTTGTACTTCAGTTCATGTGGTTTGTTTGCTTCGGACCCAAAAAACCCTCAAAACATTTAGTCCTGGTCCAATTCGCGTTGAGATTGCCATTTTTATCATCGAACCAAAAGATAACAAACCTAAAGGAATAGGAATATGTTCACAATCTGATTGGCTGGCTTTTATGACGTATTGCCAATTTAGAGACGACAACTTACCGAACATCCAAAACAACGCTGTGTGCTGGGATAAACGCGCTCTTTGTGTGTGTGTAGCTACAAATGATGGTATTTTGAACAGCTGAGAACTCGTGAAGAGCTTATAAAATGTGTAAAGGAGACAAAACAGCAGCAGGAATCCCTCCGTCTCACACACACACACACAAATCATATATTGCGGTTCTGATGCCGGTCCCGAACAGCTCTTACAGGTTTGGAACGAGGGCGAGTAATTAAGGACAGAATTTTAATTTTGTGGGTGAACTAACCCTTTAAACTGTTTCTACCTGCACAATTTTGGTTTCCCTTTTGAACATTAGATCTGCTGATTAATTTTTTGTGCCGTTGTGTTCACACTTGAAGTTCGGTTCGCATGGTTTGTTTGGTCCGGACCCAAAAACCCCCAAAACATTTAGCCCTGGTCCAATCAGTGTTCAGATTGCCATTTTTAAATCACCGAAACCTAAAGGAATAGGAATACATTCACAATCTGATTGGTCGGCTTTTATGACATATTGCCAATTTTGAGACGGAACTTACCGAACATCCAAAACAATGCTGTGTGCTGGGATAAACACACTCATTGTGTGTGTGTGTGTGTGTGTAGCTACATTTGATGGTATTTTGACCAGCTGAGAACTCGCGAAGAACTTATAAAATTTGTAAAGTAGTCAAAACAGCGTCAAGAATCCCTCCATCACACACACAAAAGAAGATCTGCTGCGAGGAGACGCGGTTCTGATGCCTGTCCCAAACTGTGATGGGCAATATCACTACTATGACAAGAAAAAAAAAACTATATGCGCGAGTATTCGGTCCTTTTTAGGGTCGCATCTTCCTGTTTTTGGTTCGTTTACATGTCTTTGGTCAGTGTTGTGTTCATATTTCATTCAAGCCGCACCAGAGTTCATTTGGAAGCAGACCGAGACCGATTTTTTCAGTGGTTCTCAGTCCACTTGTTTGATGCCCTCCAGGGTTCGGATGGCAGTGTTCAAATAAACCGCACTAACAGAGCAATCGCACCAGGGTTTGTTTTAATCGATTATCGAACCAAACATGGCAAGTGTGAACACACCCATAGTCCTGGTTCACCTAGCGTTCACACTGTCATTTTTAACACCAAACCTAAAACTGTGATGGACAACATCGCAACTATGACAAGAAGAACCAGGAATGCTTGAGCATTCGCTCCTTTGTAGGATCGCATCTTGTGACATCATGTCCCATTTTGGGTTAGTTCAGATGTCTTTGGTCCGTGTTGCGTTCTGCATGAGTTTGTGTGGAAGCCCTGAACAGATGGGTCAGAATTTTTATTTTTTTGGGTGAACAAACCCTTTAAACTGTTTTTACCTGCACAATTTCGGTTTCCCTTTTTAACATTAGATCTGCTGATTTTTTTTTTTTCTGCCGTTTTGTTCACACTTGTACTTCAGTTCATGTGGTTTGTTTGCTTCGGACCCAAAAAACCCCCAAAACATTTAGTCCTGGTCCAATTCGCGTTAAGATTGCCATTTTTATCACCGAACTAAAAGATAACAAACCTAAAGGAAAAGGAATATGTTCACAATCTGATTGGTCGGCTTTTATGACATATTGCCAATTTAGAGACGGAACTTACCGAACATCCAAAACAACGCTGTGTGCTGGGATAAACACACTCATTGTGTGTGTAGCTACAAATGATGGTATTTTGACCAGCTGAGAACTCGTGAAGAGCTTATAAAATGTGTAAAAGAGATAAAACCGCAGCAGGAATCCCTCCATCACACACACACAAATCATATATTGCGGTTCTGATGTCTGTCCCGAATTGTGATGGGCAACATCACGATGATGATAAAAAAAAACGATATGCGTGAGCATTCTGTCCTTTTTAGGGTTGCATGTTTTTGGTTCGTTTACATGTCTTTGGTCAGTGTTGTGTTCTTATTTCATTCAAACCGCACCAGAATTAATTTGGAAGCAGACCTAGACCCATTTTTTCAGTGGTTCTCAGTCCACTTGTTTAATGCGCTCCAGAGTTCGGATGGAAGTGTTCAAATGAACCGCACTAACAGAGCAACCGCACCAGGGTTCATTTTAATCGAACCAAACATGGCAAGTGTGAACATAGTCCTGGTTCGCCTAGCGTTCACACTGTCATGTTTAACACCAAACCTAAAACTGGCAACATCGCAACAATGACAAGAAGAACCAGGAATGCTTGAGCATTCTCTCCTTTGTAGGAACGCATCTTGTGACACCATGTCCCATTTTGGGTTAGTTCAGATGTCTGCACAAGTTGGTTTGGAAGCCCTGAACAGATGGGTCTTGGTCCGCTTGTTTGATGCACACCAGGGATGGCAGCGTTCACGCGTATTCAAATGAACCGCGCTAACAGAGCAATCAAGTTCATTTTAATCAAACCAAACCTGAGAAGTGTGAACACACCCTTAGTCTAGATCTTAGGAGCAGCAATATGGCATTAATGTGCATCACTGCAATTCAATCAATATTGTGTTGCCATATTGTGCAGCCCCACTGTGGAAGGTGAAGACTCCTCTCTACCCTATCCGACAGTTTTTGTGGTGTGGTTTCTTACCCTGACTATCAATGACGCTCTGCACCACTTCTTCCAACCCCACCATGTAGATGAACTCAGAGTTGGCAGCAGAGGGCAGGAAGTGCAGCAGGGGCGCTGGAGGTTTAGGTGGAGGTATCTCCAACAGGGTCTTCTCCAGCTGCTTGCGCAGGGCCAGTTTAGCGGCCGCTTGGCTGCTGGCCTGGTCGTTCAGTGAAGCGACGCTGGAGGCGCTGGAAAGGGTGGAGGGGCTGACGGCACCAACCCCGCTTACGCCCACCCCAACGCCAGCCACGCCAGCTGCTCCCGCTGCCTGCATGTGCGCCAGGTTCATGTAGATCGCCGAGGAGCCCGAACGCTGCGAGACCCCCACCTGCTGGCTGGCAGCCTGCATCACACAAAGCAAAAGGGCAAACCATCAGCAACTGACATGATCCATTTTTATGAATGATTCATGCTGCGTCCAGGCGGTTTGTGGAATATACGACATATTCAATATGATTTTTGTTGGCGATATAAAACTAAACACTATGAATATTGCTGTGATTTAATGCACAATTTTTTATTTGGCTATTAAGTTAAGGGCCGTTCCAGTAGGCTTGTTTTACGCACCGTCCTGAGGAGGAGATATTTTAAAAGCATAATTTAAACCCCAGCAGCAAAAAGAAAAAGAAGTACCTGCATTGCACTTCACATGTTTTAAAAATATATATAGTATATACAATTAGATTTTTTTTTACTGTTAACAAAAAAAATCCCCACCCTTTTAAAGGCAACTAAGAAATATATAAATACTGAGATATACACACAAACTACCGTATGTTTTTTAAAGATGCTCATCAAGTCTGCATTTATTTAATAAAAGTACAGTAATATTGTGAAATAGTATTACAGCTTCTACTAACTGTTTTCTATGTGAATATATTTTAAAATATGATTTATTCCTGTGTGGCAAAGCTGAATTTTCAGCATCATTACTCCAGTTTTTAGTGTCATGTGATCTTTCAGAAATCATTCTAATATGCTGATTTGCTGCTTAAGATTTGTTTTATTATTGTTATCAATATTGAATTTTTTTTTGGGGGGGTAACTGTGATACATTTTTCAGGATTCTTTGAATAGAAAGTTCAAAAGACCAATTATTTTTAAACAGTAAAGACTTTTCTGATGTTACAAAATAATTCAGTTTTTTTAATGTAAAAATCGCACCCAAAACTTTTGAACGTTATACATTTTGTCAAAAGCCTGAAAATACTTTTTTTGCTATATCGCACAGCCTTAGTTTATAAATTCAGTCTTTTGAAATGAGCCTGTAATAAATGTATTTAACAAAGTACAAATGTGCCACAGCAACTCCCAGAACAGAGTATGACCTTTAAAACCAACGGAGCGGTTCACATTGTATAATTGTTTAAAAGTTTAATGTCAATAAATTGCAGGGAGAGAAACCACAAAACAAATTAAGACTAATGTGTTTGAGCTTAACTGTCAGACCGTACCTGCTGATAGCTCACTGTATTACCCAAACCGCCTGTGGAAGAGCGGCCCATGCCAGGCTTGGAGGGCAATCTCTGACCCTGAAGCTGGGCAGGATTGGGTGCAATAACCCGCTGTGACATCATCATGGGGGGCAAAGATGCATTGGCAGCAGACCTGATTACTGTGTGGCCCTAAGGGGGTGAAGAAAGACACATGCAGAGCTATTAATAAATACGCAATGCCCTGCATGTCCACTAGATGTCAACAGACACTGCAGATGAGATTACACATTGTTGACATCAAATGCTTTGTTTGTACTCAACAGATGGACCGTAATTAAAAATGGTAACTGGTACCAATCTATACAGTTATGCTGATCTTAAGGTGCTGCTCCTATGGCAACCAACAGCAGGCTCTAACATGTTCAGTCACATAATGAGGAGTATTCATGTGCAGGAAATGCATTGTGCTTGCTGTAGAAAACATCATTAACGCATGTAGAAAAAAAGGCTCATATTTAGAAAGAAATATTCTGCTGTGCATTTCTCAGAATCACACACAAAAAAAACGTACCTGTGCAGTGCGCAGGTTCTGAGGCTCAGATGAGTGCATGCCGGGCCGCACGGGTAGTTTCCCGAGCCCCTGAGAGCTGTGCATGGGTGACGGCTGCACTGACGATGGGGCATTCTGGACCACCGGCACCTGAAAGGAAAAAGAATTAGAGGTCAAAAAAATCCATCTCGCAAAAACTCTAACTGTACAAAGTGTGTCCATATAACTTACAGCAACAAAAAAAACTCAGTGTATTAGATTACAGTGGTTCTCACTTCGAAGGGGGCCTCCAGGCGACTTCAAATTATTAAAAATATGACAAAACGAGCATTAAAAGGGGATTAAACAAATAAAAATCAAGATATTTCTTAGTTTTTTGGGGTTTTATTTATATATATATATATATTATATATATTAATTATATTATATTATATTATATTATATTATATATATATATAATATAAAAAGGTCAAAAAGGTTGAGATCCATGTATTAGAGGAACTCAAGCAACATTCTTCAGTTAAAGCTGCTGTGCAATTTCCACCAATTGGAAGTAGAAAAATAGGTATTGTTTGGATTTTACTGATTGTTTAGATTTTTTTTTACCCAGACACTTCCCCATACTCCATTGTTCAACCATTGTCATCTTCTCAACTCATTGGTTGAGGTCTTTTTTACACAGCCTAAGGATGTCACGCAAACAAATGTGACTTCACAGTTCGCACAGCTATTTTAAGGATGTCTGTCAGGTAAAAGGGACATTTTATGCGCATACGCATACAACATGAAAGAATGATTAGCATATTTTTCAATCATGGTATTTCATCTAAGGCATTTCAAAGAATATAATTCATAAAACATATACTATGCATAGGGTACGATTTGTATCTCTGCCTCTGCGGAGTTATTTTCATCCCTGGAGGGGATTAAAAATATATATATATATCCCCCCGGGGGGATGCAACTCCACAAACCACCAACAGAGCATATAAAATACCAAGAGTAAAAATATTTTTAAAAACGTGATTCATCAGACCAGGCCACTTTCTTCCATTGCTCCGTGGTCCAGTTCTGATGCTCACGTTCCCACTGTTGGCGCTTTCGGCGGAGGACAGGGGTCAGCATGGGCACCCTGACTGGTCTGCGGCTATGCCGCCCCATACTCAACAAACTGTGATGCTCTGTGTATTCTGACACCTTTCAATCAGAACCAGCATTAACTTCTTGAGCAGTTTGAGCTCCAGTAGCTCGTCTGTTTGATCGGACCCCACAGGCCAGCCTTCGCTCCCCACGTGCATCAATGATCCTTAGCCGCCCATGACCTTGTCGCCCCTTGGACCACTTTTAATAGAGACTGACCACTGCAGACCGGGAACACCCCACAAGAGCTGCAGTTTTGGAGACGCTCTGACCCAGTCATCTAGCCATCACAATCTGGCCCTTGTCAAACTCGCTCAAATCCTTACGCTTGCCCATTTTTCCGCTTCTAACACATCAACTTTGAGGACAAAATGTTCACTGGCTGCCTAATATAGGATAAATTATGCAGCAAGTGAACATTTTGTCCTCAAAGTTGCCACAAACAGATGCCGTGATGAAGAGATAATCAGTGTTATTCCCTTCACCTGTCATGATGTTATGCCTGATCGGTGTATATACACGTTTTTTTTTTTTTATTGTGCATGTCCAAATACAGTGCATTAACATGAAAATAAATATATATAATAATTAAACCTACATCATTATAATACCATGGTATGTTTTGGTACGTATTGTTAGCATTTCATCCTCACAAATTAAAATCAATTTAGCAAATCAAAATGTCATCCTCCAGTTCAAGAGCCAGCAAACATTGTGCATGAAGAGTGGGTTGTGGAACTTGAACGCCAGACGCGACGCGCGAGTGACTGTTCATGGCCCATTCCTGTATCTAGACAGACACTGAGTTGAGTAGCAAAGACAAAACATCTCAATGCCACAGTACATGGACAAACATTACACAGAGCTGTGATGTGGTATCTGTGAGGTTACGTCTCGCTCCCTGTTACCTTGTTTCACCCCCGCTAGTAACTAATGTCCTTTCAACAATAGAACGATATACCTCGACAGTTTTTTCTGGCATTAATATAACACTCAGCTGGACACGAGGGGAGGTTATTTTGCTTGGTGTTATAACAGTGAAGGTGAACGAGCTGTACAGAGGAGCTGCAGTGTAGATGTAGAGTAAAAAATACAGGCAGATTTACAGCAGACAACGCTGCGACATTCAGTCAATGCTGTACTCAAAAGTACTCTCTCCAATTACTGTTTAATATGCAGGGACAACTATAGGAAAGCCATTTGCAGGCTGATTTCACAGAAATTACACACATCAGTTGTAAAGTGGAAGTGTACAGAAAAAGTGAGAACTGGGAATGTAAAAAGTAACAATACTTCACTTTAACAAGTGTTTATGATACTCTTTCTACTGTAATGCAGACTCGTATATGGGTGGCAAAATTATTAATCAATTACTAAGAAGTCTCATGAATATTAACTCGGAGGATCAGCAAGTCAGATGACTGCATTAATATTCATAAGCCAGGCCTTCATAATAGTAGGATTTTGTAAAATTGCACCTGGTTGCTCGCTGACTTGTCCTGGTAATAAACACACGTACTTTGTTGCGTTTTGTATCGACCTATGAACAACTCTTCAAATGTATTGGGTCTCAATCTCATCAAGGCTGCATTTATTTGACAAAATTAAATAAAAACAAAAATTAATAAAAACAGTAATATTGTAAAATATTACCATTTCAAATAACTGTTGTGTAAAATACCCTGGATGCAAATTAGACTTTTCTAATTTTTCTAGGCTAGGATTGGGCGATATGGCCAAAAAAATCTGGCGATACACAGTTATCCACGTAATGTTTTTCTATTTGGATAAAAAAAAAAAATCTGTATTTATTTTATTAAACAAATAATTTTATTTCACATCCTGCCCAATGATGTCTTAAAAACAATGTTGATATTGAAGGCTATAAAGAAATACAGTGAATATAATGTAGGCTATGCAATATTTTATGTGCAAAAATGGGGTTTACAATCTAAAAACAAAATTATTAATTTAGTTTTTAAATTCACAAAACATGAAAATAAAAACAAAAGCATATTAGCCTATATTTGATTACCCCATAATAATGGTCACTTTCATAAAAATATACTTAAAATATACTATAAATTGCACATATGGCACATTTACTGTCCAACAACAAATATTTTAGAAATATATATTTTAGTCAGAATTATTGCACTCTTATTATATTGCGCTCCGTCTGTTTGGCATGGATGGCGCTCATTCACAGAAGCCTGAATTTTAGCGGAGATTCACTTGCAGAAGGCTTGTCCTCTCCTGACAGCAAAATGGACATATTTGCATGACTTTCTAACATTTACAGATGGAGAATATCCCTGTGAAATGTTATGCACTGAAGAAAGCACCACATTTCAAACGCATTAAACACAGCAAGTATTTATCTGTCTGTCAGCACAAGTAGCCTATCTCTCAGAGCATCTGACAGGGCAAGCTGCTTCAAACTATACGTGATAACTGTATCTTACCAGTTATTTTGAAGCCCTTAATATAAAGCACGTGTCATGTTTAGGACAAATTGTATCACGCACTTTCCCTGCATCAGCTCATTCTGCGTACTGCGCTATTTTTCAGATGCGTTCGTATCAATCTACTGTATTGACATAAACCGTATTGCCTCATTCCATTTATTTTCTAAAACAATATATCGATATATTGTACAAACTCGATATACCGCCCAGCCCTACTCTGTAGTCTAGATGACAATAAACAAGCCTGTGTGCATGCACAAAAAGTTTCTACACTAGAAGATTCCATTAAAAAAAACTAAATCAACTGGCATCTACTCTAAGGGCAGCTTCAGCTGATGGACATCCCGTTTCTATTTTTGACATTCTGCAGCTACGCCAGCCACTTTATTTTGCACGACCATCTGAAATAATATGATCTTATTTACAAACATCCTGTGTGTGACTTCCTTACCATGTATTTTAATCCTTTAACTTCTGACAGAGACAATCAAGCCAGACTCTGGTGAAGGCCCACTGAAGTGCCTTATCCAATGTGTTGACAATTTCCACTGAAACAGGAAGACAGGGCGGGACATATAGAGCAGCTCCTCCCCTTATTTAAAATTGCCAATAGTGTTTTGTTTATATCACAGCTCGGCCAGAGCCGTTGAGCTCGGTAAAGCCTCAGTTTCCTCCTAATCTCCAACCGTTTCTCCTCCTAATCTCCTCCATATCGCTTTAAGATACAGCATTCTGTGCAGAATTCAAATGGGTCAGATGTGTTTTCTGGTCTGTGCAGACTCGATCATATGATCCGCTCAGTGCTCTTGTGGTTTGCGCGACACTAATGTGAAACCAGACTTCATTCACCCCAATGGAAAGCATGTTTACACTGTCTGAATCGTTCCTTATCCCCTATATAGTCCACTGTGTGCCACTCACCATGTAGAAAAGAGTAAATGTGTGAACAAGTGACAGATTTCAGCCGCACTTAAGAGTCTATTTTTAATGTAGGGGGTGGGACCTTGAGATTGTAGGGGTGGGGGGAAATTTTGATTCTTAGATGCATCGCGATGCGGACGATTCTGGATCGATTCACAAATAGGGCTGCAACTAACGATTATTTTAATAATTTAGATTATTTTAATCTGTCGATTATTTCTTCGATTAATCGATAAATCGGATAAAAAACCCCGTCAATTTCCAATCCTTTATTCAAAAACAGAACTGACAGTGCAAATTCAGTGCAAAAAATCTTCAGAAAGTGCACAGGTTGCTACAATAAATCTATAAATCTTCTTTTTTTTTATAAAGAAAAATATTAATCAGAAAACTTAACAGGTTGTTAGAACTTGTTCTCAACACTACACTCAGACGCACACACTCACAAACAAAATTAATGGGTTTAGTTAAATTCTAATGCATTAAGAATCTCTCTAAAATGTCCAAACCCATTATATACTCCTGGAGAAAACATCTACCGTATTAACATATTAATATGAATGATATTAAATCCAGACACAGATTTAACTGCTGTGACATATTAAAAAATATTATGTAACAATTAAATAAAACTCCTCCTCCTAAAGAAGAACACAATGTCTTATTTTCAATGAATGATATGCATTCTTTATAACAATTTGCATACAACAATCCTTATAGATTAAATATGGATTAAATAATTAATGTATAATAAATATAATGATTCCTTATTAAAACTAAAGAGGTGATTTTCTCTGTCTTTTGTTGTTTGATTAATATTAAGAGCACAAATGGAAGCAGGTTAATGGACTGCTGTCACTTTAAGACCGAATGCTGACCGAAAATGACAATAGATATTAGTCATAGTTTTTGTCATTCAAAGCTGGTTTTGATTTTCGTCTCGTTTTTGTCTGTGAAAAATGTTGTTGATTAAAATACTGACAAATTATTTGTCAAACGAAATTAACATAGCAACACATTAAAAAAATGAATGGGCCAAAAAAGGCAAGTGAATAAAAACGTGTCTTTAGTCTTGCAAACTATACCACCCCTGCTTTACTACTGTTATTAATAAGCTAACGCTAACTTGTCATGCTTGTCAAGCTGGATAACGAGTAAACAAGCACCAGAAGAGCTACTGGAGGGACGGCACGCTCCTCACTTCCAAACGGATCAAAAGTGGGATTTTGTAGTAATTGCTGCCTTCACGTGCTATCGGAAATTTGATGATTCCGACTTCTGAAGTCGTGATTACGAGCGCATTGCATTCAAGTTTCAAAATGTGAGGGCGTTCATGTGCAATGTTCACCTAGGAAACTCGTATTTACGGCTTTACGCTCAACCGTGCTTTCTTTATACTGAAACATCTCCACATCTTATTGAAGGGCATAATAGACGCGCGACATAACGAATCGATAATGAAATTCGTTGCCAACTCTTTTAATAATTGATTTTTATCGATTTTATCGATTCGTTGTTGCAGCCCTAGTCTGAATCGTTCCTTATCCCCTATATAGTCCACTATGTGCCACTCACCATGTAGAAAAGAGTAAATGTGTGAACAAGTGACAGATTTCAGCCGCACCTTCAGAGTCTATTTTTAATGTAGGGGGCGGGACCTTGAGATTCTAGGGGTGGGGGAAAGATTTTATTCTTGGATGCATCGCGATGCGGACGTGGACGATTCTGAATCGATTCACAAATGTCAAAAAAATCGATTTTCTAAATGTTGATAACGTAATGTTGACAGAACACAAAAGGTGCAACTCTGAAGCGTGGGAAGTGCAGCGCTCGGACCGTCTGTGGCGTGCACATAACAGAGACGCATGATAGCTGAGCGAGAATGCACCCTCTGCATTAAAAGCTAGCGTATGGAAGCACTTCTATGAAGATGAAGGGGAAAATGACCTGGACAAGAGCCACACTATATGCAAGTTGTGTCAGACTAAACTAAAATATTTTCGAAACACGACAAACCAGATTACACGTTTCCAACGCTCGGTTGTACCGGTAACGTTAGTTGCCGCCAATCAGAGAACCACAAACTCTATCGCACATTTGATGGTCAAGGATTTGCGTCCGTGTTCTTCGCAGATGTTAATTTAGTGTTCAGATGTTCATTTCACAAAAGCCGTTTTCGATTGTGGTATACAGCAAAAATGTGTCTGTGCTCAGGATTTAGTTTTGAGTCATAAGTCTTAGACTCTATTATTTAGTTGTGTATAAGAGCAGTTGTATGTTACTAGTTATTCAGAATAGTCCACAAGCATTACTTTTATATGAGAGCTGCTGGTACAGAATTCTATATTTTTGTATTAAAGCTGTGGTTTTGGCACAGCAAAATGTTTATATTGCTCATTGCACATAACAGGAGGTTATTACTTTATGTTAGTGATTCAGAATATGCTGAAGTCTGTATTCATTTACTACAAGTATGCAGCTACAGACACTTTTCCTGTTGGTTTTTTTGCAATGTTGGTACATTTTGAATGCTTATATCTTCTAAATGGAATTGTGTCATTGTTTTGGAGCACACTTAGCCTGACAAGCCAGACCCATATCAAGATGTTGGGTCTGGGAACACACTATTGGCAGGGCTCAATCTGAGGGGCGGGATAAACGCTTGTCTTTCAAATTCCCTCTGCACGCAATAGGATAGCGCTACAACCAACCAGAGCAGTGAAGAAGGTGAAGCGGAGCTAGTTGATAGATTAAACTTTCGGTAAAACTCCGAACACATCTTCCTTTCTTAAGAATGACTTCAGTGCCGTTCTTTGTTCTTTCCTCAAAGAAAACCTTAACTCCAAGTCTTCCAGAGTCGCGGCCAAAGCCGATTGGAAAGACCGCTGTTCGCCAGCTTCTTTGTTTACGAGTAGCACGCGGAAACCGCGTCAACTCTGCCGTCATTATGTTAAGCCCGCCCAACGACTCTATACACAATGTGATTGGCCTGACCAGAGTTTGGTTTTTCCAGCGCGCAAGCCAACGGAGAGTTGCTAGACGCCCTGACTGCGAATTAAATTTGCTGCCACTAGGGTGCGTCTAGATTTCTAGGCTAGAGCACACTAGCTTATAGATAACAGTAAGACTAATACCATAACTCAATTTTGATTTCATGGGGACTTTAAAGGTCTGATCTGCATGGAGAAAACAGCACACTACAGTAAACATACACAGCGGTATGATAGGTATGAGGCTGAAATGTTTTCTCATCTCTGAAAATGTCTGCAATAGGCCTGCCCGTCTAATGAATCTAGTTAAACTTCTCAATTGATGAACTGCACTTTTAGTTACTGGCCCAGGAGATTGAGTACGGTTCTGACCTTTTGCACCACGTTCTCCTTCTGCATCTGACTCTGTCTCAGTTTCTTCAGGAGCACCAGCTTGGCCTCCTCCAGCCGGAGCTCCTCTCGGAGAGCTTTGATCATCTGCTGCCGCTCCTCGCCAGTCTTCCCCTGCAGAACAAACATGCATGTGACTCACACAAGGATTCAATGGTGGGTAACCAACTAAAAGACCTGATTCCTCCATGGATATTGCACCTTGAACATCTCCAGGTTGGCCTGATGCAGTTTCTCCTCGGGGTGGGGCGTGCTCCGTGGGCTGGACGCCTCGTTGTCAGATAAAATGATAACGTCTGGTGATGGAGTGCGCCGCTCTCTAACTATTTCACTGCGAAGAGCAAAATCAGAGGTGGATGTCAAAAGAGATCACAGAATTTTTAGTCACCATGAAATCAAAATTGACAATACATTTTTTTTTTTTTAAGGTAAACTACACAACTTTTGGTTCTCTAGCAGTTGATAAACAAAACTGAATGCGCTTGCTGAAGAACATTGTAGCCGGAGCGAATTCTCTCCGTCTATGACTAGTCACGCAGGTACAAGGCTACTCCACAGTGGTGGCGTCCCGTTCTGTCTAAAATAGTCGGAACATAAACGCTTATTATAGGCCTACCGTAGTGATTCAGGATAAGACAAAAATAAGTTTGGAAGAAGGGTTCATGATGTACTTGCTCATTATATACATTTTGAACCAAAAAAAAGTTACATAGCGTCCCTTTCAAATATATCATTGCTCATCATAAAAGATTTATCTTGTCTTAAAAACTCATGTGCCCTCATAATCTCCCTCTGTGTTTACAGCCGTGAGGGCGGGACAACCTGTCACTCACATGAGATCGACCAACAGCAAACCACAGCCATCAAACGATCCAATCAATTCCCCATGGATACAGTAGTGGCCAAAATTGATGTCCGGAGGGGATATCCGTTTTAGTTATTCTCTATATCAGTACATCACAATATTCCCGCCCAAGGCATATGCAAAATAAAGGGCCGGGCCTGGTTGAGTTAGTAAGTAGTGTGGTTAGGGGTGGGACATTTCCCCAAACATGGTTGACCAATCACAGCACACTGGTCCAGCTAACCACTCAGAGCACATTGTGCTTTTTAGAAGGAGGGGCTTCATAGAGACAGGAACTAAACAGCGTTACTGACAGACTGGGAAGAGAGGAGCTGCAACAATGGAGAATTTGTGAAAAATATGGTGTTATGGTAGCCTAGAAATCTAGACGCACCCTAACGGCAGCAAATCTAATTTGCAGCCAGGGTCGTCTAGCAACTCTCCATTGGCTTGCGAGCTGGAAAAACCAAACTCTGGTCAGGCCAATCACATCGTGTATAGAGTCGGTGGGTGGGCTTAACATAATGACTGCAGAGTTGCGGCGGTTCGCGTGCTACTTGTAAACAAAGAAGCTGGCGAACAGCGGTCTTTCCAATCGGCCTTGGCCGCGACTCTGGAACACTTGGAGCTTTTCTTTGAGAAAAGACCAAAGAACGGCACTGAAGTCATTCTTAAGAAAGGAAGATGTGTTCTGAGTTTTGCCGACCAGATACCGCAAAAGTTTCATCTATCAACTAGCTCCGCTTCACCTTCTTCGTTGCTCTGGTTGGTTGTAGCGCTATCCTATAGCGTGCAGAGGGAATTTGAAAGACAAGCGTTTATCCCGCCCCTCGGATTGAGCCCTGCCAATGGTGTGTTCCCAGACCCAACATCTTGATGTGGGTCTAGCTTGACAGGCTAGTGTTACCCATTCTAGACCCCGAAAACAAAATCAAGCCTGAAAAATTGCATAATAGGTCCTCTTTAACGGATTTGTCGTGGAAAGAGGAGAACTAAATAATAAGGGGAATTACTAATAATGTTTGTAAATTTGATTTATCTACTGGTATTTATAAAATATGACTCCTATGCAGATGCAAATATTTCCTCTCAACGACGCAATTTTAACCCGGCTTATAGTTATGTGCAAATTGATGTTGACCAGTCTCCCAAAACCTCACCTCCTTCTGGCACTCATGTCCACTGGCTCATCTACTATGTTTTCCTTCCCATTCTTGCTGGGACCTCCATGGCCCCCGACTCTCAAACTTCCATTCATCTTTTCCTCGTAGGGCACAGCTCCCATCAGCCCCTGGCTGCCCCCGGGGCCTTTGCCCTCTGCCATGGCTGCCGCAACCGCCGCCCCCTCCAAGGCAGCCAGATCCTTGCGTTTGAGGAGGGCAAGCATCTTCAGCCTCTCCATGGCCTCGTGACCCTCCATCTTCAGGCGCTTGGCCAGAGCCTCCTCCCGCTCATCCGGCGCCTCCAGACCCCGCTTCAGCAGGTTCAGCCTCAACGCCTCCTCAGACATCCGCTCCATCCTGTCAGGGACACAGAGAGAGAATATCTGTGAACACACTTGCAAAGTTGATCAAATAAGTTGATCAAATAAAATTAAATAAATAATTAAATAACTTAATTTTATATAACTTGGAGGTATACATTAGAAGTATAAATATTAACAAGTTAACTTTTTAAAGCTACACTGTGTGATATTTTCCCCCATCTAGCGGTTAAAAGGTATATGACCATCCAGTGAATATTAGTTTCTCTTCCTCTCAATTCCGATTTCGTTTTAACTCAATCGGTGGCCGATTTAGTCCAAGATTAATATGGCTTCCAGTTCGACCTCGTCCACATTCGACACGGTGCCATCGAGTGTTAAAACGCGAAAGGCGAAGCTTGAATTTACGGGTTTGTCCCTCTTTGGCTAATGTACTTTCAAGATGGAGGGGCAACATGGCGAATAGCATTCAAACCCCTTACCCGTATGTATTTTCAATGGCATATTATAAACTTCCGAGAATACTTTATTACTTGAAAGACGTAAATATACATTAATGAGCACATATATTTTTGAAAGAACTAAGTGTTTTTAGCTAAGAATAAACTAAAAGTTACACAGTGTAGCTTTAAATAAAAAGGAATGTATTGTGTTCAAGAGTATATGAGTTCCTGCAACTGTATTAGGAAATGATACTGAAATTTTGGTATCGCAACAGCCTTAATCTGTAGGAATCAGTAGAAATTCCCCTGCTTGAGACCAATGCAAATCACTTAATTATTCTTTTACAGTGAAAGAGCTGAGAGTGAGAGAGATCTACTATGACTCCTCACACGCCCACAGTCTTTACAGAGCCATTAGTCTGCCTCGTGCTGAGGCTGTGGACTACGGTGCTCGAGAACCAAGGCCTCTCCAGGCTTAATTGATAAATTACATGATCATTACATACAAATCAGTGTAACTTTCATGGTTTGACTGAGGAAATTTGCTTGGGCTGCTAGTAGAGAGGGTCTCCCTGCCTCACATTAGGAGCCTGTTACGACAAGAGTCATTTCAGAGTTCAGACGCACAGCTGAGCGGAGCTTCCCAAAACTCCTGCTGACAACGTCACAAAGCGGTCACTGAGAGGGGACTGACCTTGCCTACTTGTGGGATCATATTTCTGGCACCAAATTACTGTGACTGAAGATTCAAGCCTTACCCAAGAACTATAATTAGAGGGCTTTTTTTCTCTGATGAAGGAGAGTTCTGTTTCCATTTTACATATTTTATTTTATTAATTTAAAGTGCCCCATTATGCTATTTTAAACGTTCCTAATTTTATTTTAGAGGTCTCCTAAAATAGGTTTACATGCATCCGAGGTCAAAAAACACGAATTCTCATGATATACATTGCACATCACCTCATTTTGTTCATTTGTAGAACGTTTCTCTAAACCCCTCCTTCATGCACAGACTACGCTGCTCTGATTGGTCAGACGACCCAGTCTGTAGTGACTGATCTATTGCTTACAGCGCATGTCGGAAACTAAACGCCTATTACTGAATTTCAGCTTGAACAGTAATGATGGCATCGCTTAACCCCCAAATTCTTCTCTACAACCAAACTCTACCAGGTCTCAGCAACAACTACAGTATTTACAGTGTACATTGTTACATGGTTATGTGACAGGAAGTGAGACTGGAATTGCTGATGACACGTTTCGGCAGTTCGAAATTGATTTTTTTAGGAGACAATAACTTTATTTGTTGTGCACTTGAAAACTTTTCAGACCTTTTACAAAATCACAAACAGCAATTACACACTGTATGAAAGGAAATATTCGAAAAATCATAATAGGGGCACTTTAAAGTTGAACTGAGCAATTTAGCCATGCAT
The DNA here is from genome assembly GCF_949357685.1 of Gobio gobio. Lineage (NCBI taxonomy): Eukaryota > Metazoa > Chordata > Actinopteri > Cypriniformes > Gobionidae > Gobio > Gobio gobio. The sequence goes on from NC_137104.1 coordinate 8,174,233, forward strand.
ACAGACACAACTAAAAGCAAATCTATTTGGAAAAAAACATTATCTCCTCATTTTGTGACACTAGCAGTGCAGAAATTATACTCTTCAGCAGTAATTTTGGTAAATTTCAGAAATTTGCGAAATCCATTACCCACATTTAAATTACTTCAATCAAACATTTTTTGGGGGGGCCAAAATCACTTGGTCTCATGCACTAATGATTGTGTGGATTATTCATATTATTCACTTATGCATTTCTCAGAAAAAAAAATTCACAACATGAGAGTACACATATGAATTTGTTCTTAACCTTGTTCTAATGTTAAAGGGTTAGTTCACCCAAAAATGAAAATTCTGTCATTAATTACTTACCCTCATGTCGTTCGACACTGGTAAGACCTCAGTTCATCTTCAGAACACAAATTAAGATATTTTAGTTGAAATCTGATGGCTCTGAAAGGCCTCCATTGGCACAATGCACGGTTCACTCTCAAGACCCTTAAAAGGTACTAAAGACGTCGTTACAAAGTCCATCTCACTACAGTGGTTCTAAAATAACTTTATGAAGCGATGAGAATAGTTTTTGTGCGCAAAAAAACCCTAAATAACGACTTATATAGTGATGACGATTTCAAAACACGGCATCATGAAGCTTCGAAGCGTTATGAATCAGTGAGTCGATTCAGCAGTTTGGATCGCCAAATTTCAGCAGTTTGGCGGTTTGACACGCGATCCGAATCATGATTCGACTCACTGATTCAGAACGCTTCGAAGCTTCATGAGGCCGTGTTTTGAAATCGTCATCACTATACAAGTCGTTATTTAGGGTTTTTTTGCACACAAAAACTATTCTCGTCACTCCATAAAGTTATTGTAGAACCACTGTAGTGAGATGGACTTTGTAACAACGTCTTTAGTACCTTTTAAGGGTCTTGAGAGTGTAAAGTGCATTGTGCCAATGGAGGCCTTTCAGAGCCATCAGATTTCAACTAAAATATCTTCAGTTGTGTTTCCAAAGATGAACGGAGGTCTTACGAGTGTCGAACGACATGAGGGTAAGTAATTAATGACAATTTTCATTTTTGGGTTAACTAACCCTTTAATGAACTTGAGTATTTTGAATGAGTGGCCACGCCACATCTCCACATAAACATTCATCAACTCACACATCAGTTGTAATAAATGGAAGATCAAGCATGTTCACTTGACGTGCGAGAACCAATGAGGTTCATTCTTGTGTTACGCAGCCCGTTTGAGCTTCCTCAAGAACCAATGAGGTTCATACTCGTGTTATGTAGCACGTTTGAAATCCATAAGAACCAATGAGAGTTGTTCTCGCGCGTCAAGCAGCTTCTGTTCATGTTTGCTGATCAATGCTTATATGGGAATCATCATATAAAAGCGATCGAGTCTCTTCAAAAAAATTGGACTAAACCGCTCCATTCATATGGATTAGTTTTACGATCTCTTTATGAACTAAGTGTCAGTGGTAGTTGCGTAGCTGTCAATGGAGGGACAGTTGACATGAGGGCGAGTAATTAATGACAATTTTTATTTTTGGGTGAACTAACCCTTTAATTTGCAGCAACTATTTTTAATTCACAGAACATGAATAAGCTACAACAGGTAAATGTCAGCAGTATGAAAGCAGTTTACAGTAACCAAAAATGATGCTAGCGTAGCAATAGGTGAAATTTGATTGGCTTGCTTGTCGCCAAAAAGCTTTGCTACAACTGATTTCATACAACAACAAAAAAATTATATTAGTACATCACTAATTTGAACACCACTGCCCTATACGTCAGCACATGGTACGCTAACCGCTACGCAACAGCTCTATTGTCGAATCTAGTTTTGAAATACAGCGAGTCCAAGAGAAAACTGTGGTGCAGTAGATTGATAAAAAGCAGTCTTCCTAAAGAGGCAGTAAAGCCTGGGAGACATCCTCACCATCCACAAGACATCATACCATGACAATGCTCTGAGACACATCAGGACCACCAATTCTTACAGGTAAAACTCCAAAAGGATGCACTATATAAAATAGTGTAATACGTGTGTAACACACGGTTAACCCAATACACACAGTGTAAGCCAGCAGTGACATTCGTTTACTGAAGCACCAGATGAGCCAATCTCTACTGCTGCATTCTTACAGTCAGCCATTAACTTCCTGTTCTCCCCTCCGGACAAAAGCACAACACACCACACGGGAGCCCAAGAGCCAGGCTATAACGTGACTGAATCACACTGCGTGTGTGTGAGATTGTGTGTGTGTGATTGTATGTGTGTGTGTGTGTGTGTGTGTGTGTGTGTGTGTGTGTGTGTGTACCCTCCCATGCAAAGCGCACGCATACACTGCGGGGTCATGCGTGCTCAAGTGCAGATTTGATTGTGTGTACACATAAGGCTCTGCCGCGCTCTGGACATGTGTCACGTACTGCAGATCTAAATGATCATGTGTGTGTTTGCTCGTCTTTATTAGTTAGGCACGCTTGGGCGGACCCTTCATGGCCAGAGGGCAGAGAGAGGCTCTCCCCCTCCCACACGCACACACACGGGGAGTGTCTGGACAGTGAATGTGCAGGACTGTATGCAGGCTATTGTTTGTGCTGGAACCTCTTTATCTGTCTAATGCATTTGTATTCTGCTCGTAGCTTCAGTCTAAAGGTAGAACATTATCAGGTGCTGCCGCTCGCTGAGCATTCATTCTTTGGACCCTGTATATTAGTAAGAAAGTAAAACTTTTTTTTTTAATTGCGATTAATCGAAATTGAGTTTCGATTTTGGCTCCCAACGATTATGAAAATCCGATGAATCGAGATAATGCTGCATAAGAATCGTATTACATCCCTTTCCAGCGGTGCGCTTTCGCTCCTTCTTAAAAGTCCAAACGTGCAAATCAGAAAAATCATGTAACATGACTTTCACAAAATGGGATGTACTTGACCTAATTAAAAAGAGTTATTAAAAGCACGAAAGAGAAGTGGCGCTGTTCCTCAGACGGAGCAGAACACCAGACAAGCGCGAAAATAAAAGATTTTTGCCATATTAGAGCAATACTAATACACACGTTGATTTGTAGTTAAATGGGGCTGGGTAAAAAAAAACGCACTTTTAATTTTAACAATCCTGATATCGATACTCTAAGCCTATTTTCAGTCGCTGTATAGAAATGTATTTGTGTCATTTATTTGTGAATCGCATTACCGTACAGAGTCGGTTCTTTTTAGTAAATGAAAAACATACAGCGTGACCAGAGGAGACCGATTCCTAAAACAAATGACTCTTATGAACCAGTTCTCTAAATGAAAAGTAAAGTCTTAAACACTGCCCTGTAGAATTTAAAGCAATAGCAAAAATGTTATTTCTTATAAAAATAAGACAGACATTATGACTGAAATCTACCCAATGACCTGGAACTGAATCAAAATTGGAAACTAATCTAATGAAGAGCTTGTAAATGAATCAAACTGAATTCATAAACTAATTTAATAATCAGAATAAAATCAGAGAGCATATTAATAAGAATCATATCAGATCGAATAGGAGTATATTTGAACAGAGCTTGTGGATAAGAATCCAACTGAACTCGGTATCTGATCGAATCGAGAGCTTATGAATCAGAATCAAATGAAATCGAGAGCTTGCAAAATGAATCTAACTGATTTTATAATCTCATCAAATTGAGAGCTTGAGAATCAGAATCAAATCAAAACTGAAAGAATAAAACTGAACTTGGAATCTGATCGAATCGAGAGCTTAGGAATAAGAATCTTATGAAATCGAGAGCTTGTAAAATGAATCAAACTGAATTCATAATCTCATCAAATTGAGAGCTTGAGAATCAGAATCAAATCAAATCGAGAGCTTGTGAATAAGAATCCAATGAAATCGAGAGCTTGTAAAATGAATCAAACTGAATTCATAATCTCATCAAATTGAGAGCTTGAGAATCAGAATCAAATCAAATCGAGAGCTTGTGAATAAGAATCCAATGAAATCGAGAGCTTGTAAAATGAATCAAACTGAATTCATAATCTCATCAAATTGAGAGCTTGAGAATCAGAATCAAATCAAAACTGAAATCTGATCGAATCGAGAGCTTGTGATCGAATCGAGAGCTTATGAATCAGATGAAATTGAGAACTTGTAAAAAGAAAGAAACTGAATTCATAATCTCGTCAAATTGAGAGTTTGTGAATAAGAATGAAATTGAACTTGAAATCTGATCGAATCGAGAGCTTATGAATCAGAATCAAATGAAATCGAGAGCTTGCAAAATGAATCAAACTGAATTTATAACTTATGAAACCGAGACCTTGAGAATCAGAATCAAATCAAAACTGGAATCTGATCAAATTGAGAGTTTATGAATAAGAATAAAATTGAACTTGGAATCTGATCGAATCGAGAGCTTAGGAATCAAATGAAATCGAGAGCTTGTAAAATGAATCAAACTGAATTCATAATCTCATCAAATTGAGACATTGAGAATCAGAATCAAATCAAATTGAGAGCTTGTGAATAAGAATTCAATTGAACTCGGAATCCGATCTCAAGCGAGAGCTTGGGAATCAGAACAAAGTCGAGAGCTTGCAAAATGAATCAAACTGAATTCATAATCTTATGAAAGTGGGCACTTGAGAATCAGAATCAAATCAAAACTGAAATCGGATCGAATCGAGCGCTTAGGAATCAGAATCACATTTAAAAACTAAATGGAAATCAATAACAATGAGGACTTGTAAATTAATGAAATCAAATTCATAACCTAATCAATTTGAAAGCCTAAAAGTCAGAATCAAATGAAATCAAATTTAAAATCTAAATGAATAGAGAGCTTGTGAATCAGTATTGAATCTGGAAATCTAAATATTAAACTGGATTATATGTCAGACTAGTATTGCTGAAGTATGTAGGGGCAGCAACATATAGACCTTTAAACATGTTTAAATGATGAATTAAAGGATACAGCATGCGCATAGGGCAAGTCAACATTTTTTATAGTGTGAAGCTAACAAAATAAAAACAGAATCTCTTCACTTCTGGAAGAAAACACATTGTGAATGCTCATAGTTCATCTCTGACACCTCTGAGCACCCCTCTCTGTTTGAGGTCATGCAGAATTCAAACATTTGCCCCAGGACTCCTTAACTTTGATTTTACAGCATCTGCAAGCGAGGGATTGTGTTTAATGTGATGTGCCGGAGCGAGGCTGGGATCAAAGGTGCGTGGACACACGTATCGGTCAGGAGAAAAGCAGCATGGCACCAGCCTGACGTACTTATCGACCACATAGACAGACAGAGGAGGAGAGTTTCTCATCTGTGGCTTGACAAATGATGCTCTTTGTGATGCGAGTGTCACACAGGCCCTGATACAAACACACTCAGCATTTACATCATCGAAATGCTTTTGTTTGGCTCTGGTTAATATTAGCGAACATCCAGGAAAACTCAGCCTAACCCATCCATTCCTATAAGACGTGACTGATCGCGGGCAGTCATGGTGACCTTGCTGAGCCATTATATTAAGAAAGAAGGCTTTAGAAGCGAGTGTGTGAGATTGTGGGCGAGATGAATCTGTATTCACTAAATGGACAAGTGACACCGCCACATTTCTGGTTGCTGTATATCTAAGACCCCTGTAACCGATGACAAAAGGCTCATCGCAATTGTTACTTTCCGACTTCTCTGATGTAGGAATATCAATGAGAAAATGATTATGGTCTACATTACCCTGAATATTCAGTTCAAAACAAAATACGGCAGTCGCACAGCTTCAAGACCATGATAATTTGAGGAATAACATCTTAAAAGTACAATATGTAGGGGATAATTGACGTCAGCAGTAATCATTTGCGGTTTTTATTCTATTGTTCACTGTTGCCTGTCGTTGTGGGTTTTGGTTCTTTTTCTGTTGTCGGCTGTAAGGACCTTTGAAATAACAGAAATCATTCGGCGAAGTAATATGGAACGTTAATGCGGTCGAGACCTGCCTGGAACTACTTTAGCCGTAATTGCACACCTTGGAATGTTCATCAACCAATCGGATTCAAGAATTCAACAGCCCCGCAGTATAAGCTAAAAACAACATTTGCATATTTATCATGTTGTTTTAATATATTCACAGTATTCTACTATAGCAAGATAAATTCATGTTTTCCAACCATATCGGACATCTGTCCAAAGCAAAACCAGTTCATTTATCCACTCTGAAATGTGTCGCTTTACAGCAATAAATCACACCATTTTTACTAAAAAAAATTGAATTTTACAATTATTTCCAATGAACAATTATTTTTGATATGCAAGGGATAACATGCAGATGGTCATTATCACAAATAAACCAGATTAATGTTCAAAAGTTTGGGGTTGGTGAGATTATTTCAAGTTTTTATAACAGTCTTCTCATCAAGGCTACATTTATTTGATCAAAAATACAGTTAAACAGTAATATTGTGAAACATTACTACAATTTAAAATAATAGTTTTCTCCAGTCTTCAGTATCACATGGTCCTTCAGAAATAATTATAACGATTCTTTGATGAATAGCGCATATTTGGGCAGAATACTTTTTTTGCAGCTATATAAATGCCATGAAGTAGTGACATTGGGAGCTGGGAATCTATTTAGAGCGCCTTATTTTATTAATTAAAATATTGATATTTGGCGACAGCGTATTGATTCTCATTTCGCAGGGAGATTGGACAATGATATATCGCACTAATCAATATTTTGTCCCCCCCCACCCTTATTACTGACCCCAAACACACACACAAATACTCTAATATTCCTATCATAATGAGGACATTCCATAGGCATAATGGTTTCTCTACTGAGCTAGAGACATTTTCTATTGCCTAAACCTAAACAATTACTGCATTTTTACATTTTCCAACAACAACAAAAAAGTAGCATGTATGATTGTCTTTAAAAATGTCCCCACAAGGTCAAAAATTACCGGTATTACTTGTGGGTTCATCAGAACATAGGGTTTACCAGGCACACACACACACACACACACACACACACACACACAAATATACAGATCTCAACTTGAAATAATAACACCCCTGACTGATGGGTTTATTTAGTTTTTTAAACTAGACAAGTGTTGCCTCACAAACCTCAGCACCAAACAAACGCTAAAGCTACGCACAAGTGACCTAACAGTCACGTTCATCAAACACACAGCACTGTAGTTATTCCTAAACCCAATTAAGCTCCCGAGACCCAGAAGCGACTGGTCTTAAAATGCCTTATTGTAGGGACATCCCCAATTACAAATTAAATTGAGCTGTAATTGGTCCCTTGATGACTTCATCATCTCTCGATCATCCCATTATTTTTCGTGTCATCCTTCTTCTTGCATAGTTTAATCATACATCCACTGTTGCGTTGTCTGATTCTCAAGATTGGCTTTAAGAATGCCAAAACATTTGGTTCTCTCTTTAAAATAAACTCTTAAAAAGAAGTGCAAGAGGAGGCCGCATAACATCCTTTCATTTAAAACAACGATTGAGGCATTGAGAAGCAAGCACATCAAATCCAGATATATAATGTCGTACCTTCACAACAAACCACCCACCTCGCACGAATGAGCATGTGAGGGGGGGAAAAAAAGGGGGAAAGAGGGTAAAGAGCGAGAAGAAAAAAAAGCAGTGCGAGTGACTGAGACAGTAGAACGGAAGAGCGAGGGAGTGCGTGAGCAATAAACGCACAAGCATACACACAACCAACAATAGCACCAACCAGCCAATCAGAAAGTCCGTGCAGAGCACGTCAGCCTGACCCCCCCACACCATCACCCCCCCCCCCCCCCCCCCCCCCCCTCCCCTTTACATAATATAATGACTGTTTCAGTCAGCTGCTACAAAAACCAGACTCTCTTTACTCGGCCCACTCCTCCTTTATCCACCCCCCTTTTTGCTTATCGACGCACACACACCCCAGCCACCCTCCTCCTCCTCCACCTCCTCCCCAGAAACCTGCACACGCGCACTCCACGACAGACTCACTGCTTTGGGCACTACGCCAGCCAACGCAGCAGCAGCAGCTCAGAGATGAAAAGAAAGAGAGCGAGAAAAAGAAAGACAGAGAGCGAAATGGTGTGCGAGTACACAGAGAAGCTCCACTCCGAATTAGATTATCCGGCGATCTCGCCCAGCGACCCTCGCAACACCCTAAACCACAAACTTTCCAATCTCCATTTTATTTAAATCAACCTTTTGTCCCGCCGCACAATCCCACTGATCCTTTACAAATGGTCCCTGGGTAGTTACTCGCTCTGGAGTTCCTGGCTATGTAGGGAACGGGCCTAAAAACGTGGAACACTGTGTGTCTGGTTTCACGGGCCATACCGACACAAGACTCACTTTGTGCCCTTCAGACCCGCCATTCTAATACAGCTGTGCCACACACCACAAAGCAGAGCACAAACTGACCCCTCCCTTCGTGCTCTTCACCCTTCCCCCCCCTTCCAAAAAAAGTATTCCTTTTTTTTCCTCCCTGCGTTGTAAAAATAAACACACACGCTCACTTTCTGGGGGCCCCTTAAAGGTACGGACGACCACAAACTACTTTTCGGTTCTTTCTTTCTTTTCCATTTTTTTTTTTATAGATTGTAACGTACACAACGCACAAGATCATCATCATCGGTTCAGATGGGGGGCAGAGTTGGGGGTTAGGGCGGACGGAGGATGAAGAAGACGCGATTGAGACGAAAAAATGAAATGGAAGAAAAAAACAAGACAGCAGCACTCTCCTGACACGCTACCCTGTCATAATGCCAACCCTTAATTCCCCTCTGCCCATCCCCCACCGGCACACCATTTTCTTTATGCACACGCCACTGCTGCCTGTCGATCAGATCACTGCAAGCACAAAAATGTCCTCCTCCTTCTGCCCCCACTGCAAACACCATCACACCCTGAAGCCCCCCGAACCGGTACACACGCAAACACGCACACGCAAAGAGACCCTTGCCCCCCTACAAAAGAGAACCGATTGGGAAAGTGCATGAAAAAATTGCCAGCTAAAACAAGTGATGATAATAATATGGCCGGTTGCAAGTGCACGATGGAATCCGCAGCTCATTTCACGCATGATCTGCATCATGACAATTCATTTGGCTGACGTAACCCGCTGCCCCACCTCCCAGACCAAAGCGCTGGTGGCATTGCATCCCTCACCCAGAGAGGTACAAGGTGCCTTGTTTTAAGCAGCACACTAGCACTCCCCAAGGACCGGGGACGCTCAGATTCCTTCATGCAAGAGTAGCGATGCATTCTCTTAATTTCCCCAAGTTTCATCCTAAGGCGCAGTACTTATCGTGGAAGACCAGGGGTTTGCACCCATCTTCGCTCCCCACCCCCCACCCTCGGAGACTGGCTCATCTCCCAAATCTGCCTGTTCGCATACAGCCCCTCTGATCACCCACCCGCTCAATTGGCTAGATTAAGCCTTTCCTGGTTGCAGCATCTGATGCCGAGCACGGAGACCTCAAAATGGCTGCTATCACTAAAGGTGTGCGTGCCCACCCAGATGAATTAAAAAAAACAAAAACAAGACTTCTCGGGCAGGAGCGGATCTGGCCGCTCGTTCGGTTCCCGGAAGCATCCGTTTGAATGGAATCACAGTTCTTTTGGGTTTAAATGTAAGGAGAGTGATTTATAGTGAAGGGCATGCGTTGACGCAGTAACCTAGTTAAAGCTGGAGCGAGCGGGCTTGGCATAGGGTCATACAGGGTGAGCGCCATGAACGCTTGGGAAATGTCTGCGATGTCTGGATGCAAACTTCATGATGGCGTTGTCCGCTTTTGTCGGAGAAGCATTTGGCCGGCTTTTGGCATTTTAAAGTGTCTGCAAGAGGTGAAATGGCACAGTGGGAAGGGATGGGCAAGTAAATGAAAGACGCTCCAAACCTGTATGACTTTCGCCCATGGGAACACAAAAGAAGATGTGTCCATAAAATGCCCCGATGACATTCACTATAAAAATGTTGTGTTCTACATAAGAAATTAAGCTATACAGGTTTGGAATGGTGAGTAAATGATGAGTTTAATTTTCGGGGTGTACGGTCTCTTTAAGCAGACTTCTGTTGACTTCGGAGTAGAGGAGGATGAAACGATTTTTTTTTTTGTTTTGTTTATGTTATTTGTGAAGAAGGGTTCGGATTTGACATTTATCATGTCAGAACTCTTGGTCCTGAATAAACACTTCATAATCTGAATAAACATTCTCCTTACTTTCACAGCAACAGATAGAGTGTGGACGTCAAGCGAAAAATACAACCATAACAAGAGCCGACTTAAATATTTAAGCTAATGTGCTTGGAAAATATAACCCTGTAAATTAAAGGCAAGGGATATTTGAATAACAAAAAGCTGGCACCTTTAATCTACTATAACTCATACATTGATAACTATGATGGGAAATGATGGACGACTTGGCTGCAGCTGCTTTTAAGGTGACCATGTAGTGACCACGTTTGCTACCAAGCCTGCAAAGTTAAAAAAACAAAAAAACAATTACAAACGATAAAACTAAAGGCCGGAATACACTACACAACTTAATATCTGAACAGATTTTAAAACTCTAGGGATCATACACATGTCGACTTTATAAATGGTTGCAGAGAAAAACTGGGACCAGTTGTATAAACATAGCCATTATGTTAAGACTGTGTCTTAAGTACTAGTATGACCAACTAGTGATTAGTCAAGGGGCAATACTTTCTGGCATCAAATTAGACCAATCTACGGTTTTATGTAGCTGACTTAAAACTGCTATGAACATGTTGGTAAATGTGATGAACATGTTGGTAAATGTGATGACTAACTTGACATTAAACTTTTTTGCTCATCATTTTTTGCTCATCAGCCACTGTGGCTAGTGGTTTTCCAAAGTTACTAGCCCCGATTTTGACCGATACCATGAGGAAAAGTCATGGCAGCAGGTATATTAGGCCACTGTCACTTTAAGACCTGATGCACGGATCCATTATACTGTTACACATGCCTTTTCTTTCTCATCCGTTTACGTTCACTTAGGGCTGCACAATTATGACAAATCGAAATTGTAATTGCGATTATTAATTACAATTATTCTATAGCTTTAAGCCTCAAAAGTCAAATATACGTGCGTTTGGTTTCTTTAAATAACAAAGTAAAAATAAATATGCAATGTATTATAATGTTACACTAAAAATAAAAATAAAAACAATGGGGAAAAACTTAAAATAACCTGTATAAAAAACATATTAAAGGGTACTTCAGCGCTGGGAAGATGAATGTGTATTTAAACTGGGTCATTTATGCAGTAGAAATGTGAAATTATTTTTGAATTTGGTGCCTTCTAGACTGAGAAAAGACAGAAAAGGTATTTTTGTCTCATGTGGATGAAAGACAACAACTCCCAGAATGCACTTGCTTCGCTGACCTACGAGGCCACTCCGTACACCGTCGGTTTGATCTTCATAGTAATACAATCATTTCGTTCAGTTAGAGAATAAACACTAAAATTAAAAACTGAACGTGTCTTTTCAATAAAAAGTGTGAGTGAGCCGAATGAAAGTCGCGGCACAAACGCAGCAGTGTCAGATTTCATTCATCACGAAGAGCTGAGCAGAGCTGAGGTAACGTTAAGCGCCAGTCTGGCAGTTTTCAGATCGCATATTGAAGCTACTATCACAGGAATTCATTGAAAAGTTGAAACACACACTTTGCTCTGCATCGCTCCGTTATGAATGTCCGTGCGGCCGTCTGTGTCTTACATTCTGTGCGTGAGATCTCTCCCCTATGGGCGGGTTGATAACATGTGGAACAGCCAACAGCTCCATCTACTGGCTGTAGTCTTTAGCCTCTGGCCAAAAAATCTTTCTGAAAAGATTTTTCCAGAAATAAAATTCCTAATATTTTGGAATTAAAATAATTATCTTGTCTCAATGCGATACGAGGGGGGGAAAAGTACCATAATTTGAATATACTACCGGGTTTCTACTGATACAAAGCCTAATGCTAAATCACTGAAGTAACCCTTTAAGTACGCAGAATATTATAAGTGGACTTTTTTTTTGTAATAGCGATTACATTTTACTGAACGATTACATAATTGTGGCATCCGTAATTGTAATCACAATTACAAATTCGATTAATTGTGCAGCCCTACGTTCACTTAAAACTAGGGCTGTCACCGTTAACACGTTCAATTACTTTATTTTAACGCGTTAAAATAATTTCACGCAATTAACAAATAAATTACGGAAGTACGTGAAGCTGCGTCATTAACATCATTTCCGTCACACAGTTAGATGTACTTAGAAGTCGGGAGTTTATCTCAATCACACGGAGCATCTACAACACCTGTAACCCTGTAGTGGTAGAGGAAATTTTCATTCTAACTCTTTAACCCGATTCTCTTTAACCTGCTTCTCTGTTTGTGATCAGGCCATTTTAAACTGTTAAACTCTGGGAAAGTTTTCAGTGATTCAGTACTCGAAATAATTAAAACAGTCCAAAACAGCGCTAATATAAAGAAGGCCAGATTGATCACATCAGACATATCAGAGAGAATAGAGACTCACATTGTGTTTAGTGAATTTATTCATTCCAGTGTGCGCTTTATTTAAAAAAAAAAAACGAGCTCTGTCGTATTCTGTGATTATTTCTGAAGAGGGCAATTTTGGGTGTCGAACAGGAAGCGCATGAGAGTTTGTTATTGATGCACAAACAAACCCTGTATGTGCGCGCTCTAGATCACTGATCGCACGCAGCATTCATGGACAGACACATTTCAGAACATTTGCATTGTTTCCACACACGCACTCGGGAAAGATAATGTTTGATTTGTCGTGTACGTTGTTGTGTTTACTAGTAATCGTAGGTTTATGCAGACAAAGCGGTTGATTTAGGAGGTTTTTTGGCATCTCCGTGTGGTCCTGTTCGGTATTGCAGCTTGACTCATCTAAAATGAAAACAATCTCGTTGTTGATCTGTACACATACTATACACTGTAAATTCCGTAAAGTTTTTTTCTGTAATGTTTTTCCCTTGGGTGCTTAGGTGTGTATACATTTATTATATAATAATTATATGGACTCCTTATATTTGGTGTCTCCAATAATCCTTGAAGCTTGCAGAAAGTACAGTTTTGTGAGTTTCACCCTTGAATCTGATTGTTTACTTTGCTGGATATAGCAAATGATGACAAAATGAATGTGTTTAATGAGATATATGGCGTATGCTTAATTTTATGATAAGTGTGTGATTAAACCACACAACAAGAGTGTGATTGATCGTGATTAACAATTTTAAATGATTGACAGCCCTACTTAAAACATAACTGACTGTGTTTACGTAAATACTCGCCAAGACCGATTTGATCATGATTTGTGTATTTGACTGTTTAAGTGCAATAAGCAGCGAAAGAGAACTCAATTTAGTACGGAGAGGCGTCTTTATGTGTGATCACAAAATCTGCGGGAATTAGTCAAATTATGCCCAATCCCACGCCGAAATTCACACCCTGTAACACCAACAATATTCATCCGGAGAAAAGTGAGTGTGTAAAGGGACGCGGGAATGTGTGTCGCTCGCTGATGTTGCCAACACTACATTGCAATTGGTTTATCATTTCCGATGCCTTTTTAAAAGACTACAACTGCAAAATGTATACGTTATAGATAAATTCAACCTGCCAAAGTGACCAGTAGGAGTAACTGCATTACACGCCACTTCATGTCAAGCACTACTTGTAAGACAAGTCTTGGCAGTTTATGCAACCGTTCTCCTTGGGTATCATTTAGTAAACCACTGACGATCACACACAACCAGACTTCCACATTGTTCCGAACACAAACTTGAGCAGAAACGCATCAACAGCAACTAGCATTAGCGTGTTAAGACTGGGGCAAAAAGCTGAACAAAATCAGGTATTGTAATCCAGCCTTAAATTTGGGCAGCGCGGACTCCCGACTCCAAAACTGCCGTACACCCGGGCCCTTCTGGCATGTTGCAGAACGAAATGTCAACAAGGTGACGACCCTCCATTTGCCATTAGGAGGTTTATCTTCAGCTCCTCAGCAGCTGGCTGCCACTCCGTGAACTTGCTTTCACAAGCGACAAAGCACCAGCGAGAGTGTGACCTCCCCCAGGGCACGTAAAGCAGAAATATGACTTGAGCAGCAGACCCGGGCCTCATGATCTCATGCCGCAGCCATTTCTGCAACCATGACTCCAGTGGAGACGCAAAAGCAGGTGACAACACCTGTTTGGTCAAGACCTGCCTGATTTCTTTCATTCTGCTGTCACTTTCGCTCTCGCTGCTCCTCGCTCCGGTATCCACCACCTGAGGTTCGGAGAACAAGCTCAACAGAATAAAAACAGCTGAGCATGGTGGTGAGAAATGTGAAAAAGATGAAAATGAACAAACACCGCACACCTGACCACAAAACATGCACTCTGGACCGCGGAGATGCTTTAGGGTCTAACTAGTTCACAACAGTTACTTGTCACCTTTCAAATTAGTCTTCCGAGTGAGTAGGCCCTCTGATCAATATGGACTGGCAGAGCACTTGGGCTTAAATGTGTGAAAGATGTCAACAGAACAGCTCCCTAAAGCCCTCAAGAACATGAATCAAATGACTTTACAGAACACGGCCTTAGATTAGCGGAGCTTTTTTTACTTTCCTGGAAGCTAGGCCAGGTTTAAGAGGGCCTAACATTTTTTTTTTTTTTGGTACTTCTGGACAGAAGTGATCATGTGCTTGTCCAAACCACTTTTCAGTATATCAAACAATTAGCTAAATTGGACATGGCATCAGAAAACAAACCATGCATATAGTGATTCTGAACTTGAGCACAATTTGGAGTAGTGTCCAGCCCAGATGTTCCTCTTGTGTCGCTATCGAAACAAAGCTCTGTTTATTGGAGCATCCTGACCAGCACAACACAACAACATTGGCTTAACCAAAGGCGGACAATGGGGCAGGACTTTCAGATTGTCTGACCAATAATAGATGGGGAGAATGTTGGAGAAGCCCATTCAAAACTTGGTAAATGATCTATGTATCTGGAGCACAGATCTGCAAAGGGAGGTAGAGCTAGCTTAAACTTTGCAGATTCTCAAATGTTGACTGGTGGTGATTGTAACACCACAGTGCGATACACACAGGTTTTTGCTACAGATGCTTATATTTTGGACTATTCTCACAGCTGGATGGGTGCAGTTTTCAGTCTCTGCAGTTCCATATGCGGCAAATCTTATAGACTGTAATATCAACATTAATTATTAGAACTGAAGCTTAGGGAAATTAAAGAACAGCACAGCAATAAAGTGATAAGAACTCAGAGGGCAGTGTACTATGGACTGATACAAGTACCAATGAGCATTTGAGATTAGTATCAGTGCATCTCTAAAAATCCGAACTGATGAGAGTATATATATTCTGTTGGACTGTCATTTTTATGATACTGCCAGAAAACATTTTTATTCAGAAACATGCTTACATAGAAAATCTGAAACACATTCAGGGATTATATTCTGAATTATTCCATTTTAATTAATTTTGTATATAGTACTTTAAAATGAATTGTGTTTGCCATGTAAATAGCCTTGATGCTTAAATAGCGTTACAAATGTAATACACATTACATGTGTGTATATACACATATTTATACACACCGATCAGGCATAACATTATGACCACTGAGAGGTGAAGTGAATAACACTGATTATCTCTTCATCACAGCACCTGTTAGTGGGTGGGATATATTAGGCAGCAAGTGAATTTTGTCCTCAAAGTTGATTGAGCGATTGAGGATATGAGCGAGTTTGACAAGAGCCAAACTGTGATGGCTAGATGACTGGGTCAGAGCATCTCCAAAACTGCAGGTCTTGTGGGGTGTTCCTGGTCTGCAGTGGTCAGTCTCTATCAAAAGTGCTCCAAGGAAGGAACAGTGGAGAACTGGCGACAAGGTCATGGGCGGCTAAGGCTCATTGATGCACATGGGGAGCGAAGGCTGGCCCGTGTGGTCTGATCAAACAGACGAGCTACTGGAGCTCAAATTGCTCAAGAAGTTAATGTTGGTTCTGATAGAAAGGTTTCAGAATACACAGAGCATCACAGTTTGTTGTGTATGGGGCGGCATAGCTGCAGTCCAGTCAGGGTGCCCATGCTGACCCCTGTCCACCGCCGAAAGTGCCAACAGTGGGAACGTGAGCATCAGAACTGGACCACGGAGCAATGGAAGAAGGTGGCCTGGTCTGATCAATCACATTCTTTTACATCACGTGGATGGCCAAGTGCGTCGCTTACCTGGGGAACACATGGCACCAGGATGCATTATGGGAAGAAGGCAAGCCGGCGGAGGCAGTGATGCTTTGGGCAATGTTCTGCTGAGAAACCTTGGGTCCTGCCACCAATGTGGATGTTACTTTGACACGTACCACCTACCTAAGCATTGTTGCAGACCATGTACACCCTTTCATGGAAATGGTATTCCCTGGTGGCTGTGGCGAAATGGTTTAGGGATGGTTTGAAGAGCACAACAATGAATTTGAGGCGTTGACTTGGCCTCCAAATTCCAACCGAGCATCTGTGGGATGTGCTGAACAAACAAGTCCGATCCATGGAGGCCCCACCTCGCAACTTATAGGATTTAAAGGATCTGCTGCTAACATCTTGGTGCCAGTTACCACAGCACACCTTCAGGGGTCTAGTGGAATCCATGCCTCGACAGGTCAGGGCTGTTTTGGCAGCAAAAGGGGGACCAACACAATATTAGGAAGGTGGTCATAACGTTATGCCTGATTGGAGTGCAATTTATTATATAATATATACACACACACACAGTATATAAGCTTAATGGTTAATTCACTAATTGGACCATTGTTATCACATAAAATATTAATATAAATAAATATGAATTTATAAATTGTCCAGATAATATTTCAAGGATTAGTTTTAGTCAAATGAATTAAAGCAAATGAACGAATCATAAAAAATAAACAATAAAAACCAAAAAAATCTAATTAACAATGGAATTCTAAATCAATTTACAAATGGTAAATTAAAATATGATTTAAAATTTAAGGAAGGGGGGGTCATAAAACTTGGGGATCCTTGGCACTGAAAAGCCCATATAAGACCTTCTTAAAACCACCAAAATTCTGTAAATCACATTCAAGGAATCTCACTAGTGCTCGTCTACAACAATTGTATTCATAAGATGCTAATGAAAATCCAAATGTAAAAAAAAAAGCTTGTTGACATATTTATCAGTATAAATCATTTCTCGCATCACACGCAATCCAGCTGCAACGTGATGCAAGCGTAATTGAGATGTTGTAAGTCAGCTGTGCGGTGATGTCACAAAAGTAGGTTGCTGTGGGGGAATATTAGCATACCATCACCAAACGGCACGTTATGCACGCATTCCTACACTGACAGGAATTTCAGAAACACTTCTGGGAGGTTGAGTCGAGTACAGTATCTAAGCTTAGTGGTTAATTCGCTAATTGGACCGTTGTCCTCACCAACGACCTACACAATGGCTAACTATTACTGTATATTACTCAGAGAAGAGATCTGCTGGGAATATGACCAAAATTTGCATACGGCCAGTTTCTGACACTAATGAGGCCAATTAGGCGGATGGCGCCCATGGCAACAGGGTTGTAATTGGTTGGCTTGATGCATACGGGACGTATGGGTAACAGGATGTGGGTTGAGTCAATAATGTGTTTTGGAGCTGCCAGCGTATGATGATGCATTTGATGCCTTACCTTAATGCACCTCTGCAGATTCAGCAAGTACCTGCGGGCAGAGCAACCAGGATGAGACTGCGACAAAGCAGATCGGTAATCGTACCTGCAAAGCCACACAACACACCCACACGAGGAAGACCATCCCGCACACAAAACGATTCACGACCATCTGCGTATCGCGTGACACACACTTCTGACAGGAGGGACCAGATCACAGCTAATATCTCCGTCCTGGCATTTGTGCACACCTAGCCAGAAATGGCGTCTCCCGCTCACTGTACTGTTCAGCCACAACACTTAAAATCTCGGTCTTCATTAAACAAGACAACAGCTCATTGTGGCCGTTGCCATGACAACAGGCCCTTCTATTTTTAAGCCGTGCCACTAATCAATTCCTGTTCTGCTGTCGCCCGAGGGAGGGAGGGGCGGTTCAGGAGGAGGGTGGGGGCAGTAGCAGGGGGCAAAGGGGAGGAAGTGTGTGGGGGAGTGAGGCTGAAGACAAAGAGACCAAATAAAGACAGCAACAAGATCTTTAAGATACCGAAGGAGGTGGTAGACGCTACAGCGGTTAAAACGGCCTACCTACAGTGAGGAAATGTGCCTCGAACGCAAACCAGGCTTCCTCAGTGAGGAACAGTGCTAACCAGAGGCCCGAGATAGCACGCAGGTACAGAAACCACACAGAGCTGTAAACACGTGCAGGAAATACAGAACGAAACTGAACTTCAACTCTAGGCCGAACCTTGTGATTTTGATCCGCACCGCGCTGACCAGTAGGGATCGTCCCTTGGACGTCAACAGTGCCGGTTCACCTTTCTGCTGCTGCTGCTGCTGCTCTTCCTCAGAAATCCCCACATCCAAACTTCAGCTCAAATACGTAGAGGGATGAGAAAACCCTCAACAGGAGGTTTTCTAACAGAGGCGGTAACTGTAGAGAGACGAATGGAGAGGATCTGAATAAAGCTACAGGCCTATTTATACAAGATACAGACAGACTTCAAGGTTAAGGAGGAACACAATCTAATACTCATGCCAGAAGAGAGAAAATACACAAAGAGAAGAAACGTGGATGGAGATTTCTCTCGAAAAGATGAATCGCTCTGATGTTCCTAAGAGGCTGAACGAGTAGTTGAAAGATGGTCACAATATAATAACGTAATTTAGTCAAGACCATTATGAAAAGGAAACACGTTGCCCTTGTTTATATGCCAGTCAGGAAGATCATTTCATTTAGAAGGGAGAACAGGGCAGGTTGTCACACTTTGAGATTCTTGGCTACAAAAAGCTATTGAATATTTCCATCGTTACTGCCCAGGACAAGAGATACTTTTTCATATAATACAGGCTGACTTTGTGACAACATGCCCCTATGGAACATGCCATTAAAAGGCGTATTCTAGTAATCTAGCCAAATTTAAACAGCAAAACATTTATGGAAAAAGAATTCATTAAATTCAAAATCAGTGTTGGGTGTAACTAGTTACTGTAATTTGATTTCCCTTGAAAAAGTAAAGTAAGGGATTACTCTTATTTTGTGTGTAATTAAATGACAGTTACAACTAAATACTGTGTATAGACTGTAGAACTAATATATATATATAAATAATAGTGTAATTATAATAGTGTAAGTATAATAGTGTAAGTCACATTTGTAATACTTTGGTCAGTAAATAAGAATAATGGATGTAGTTTTATATTATGTATTTGAAAAATAATTAATAATTCATGCCTATCTGTGAATCGCTTAACTCAGGGTTGATTAAGGATTTGTAAAATAATAAGTAAGTTAATACTTTTTGGAGAGAGTAATTTGTACAGTAATATAATTACACTATTGAAGATGTAATTAGTAACTAGTAATTAATTACTTTTTTAGAGTAACTTACCCAACACCGTTCAAAATTACATTTAATACAACCGAATGTAAAAAGCAACATATTAAAATATCAAACCATTGTTTTGGCCAATAGATGTATATAGTAGGGCTGTTTAACGATTAATCGCATCCAAAACAAAAGTGTGTGTTTACATAATATATCGGTGTGCGCTGTTTATAATTATTATATTATATTATATGTATATATAAATACACACATGCGTGTGTATATTTAAGGGAAAAAAAGTATATAAAATATTTATATTTATTATATAATATAAATGATTTAAATATATATACTAGGGATGCAACAATACAGTTAGTCCACAGTTCAATACATACCTCGGTTTTTAACCACGGTTTTCAGTTCGGTTCGGTTCTGATGGCTTGTCACATCAGTTTTTTGCTATTCTATTCTTAAGCAACAGGAACAGCAAGAGGTTAAGGAGAAAAAAATTAATGAATAAATATAAAAATAAAACTACATTTAATTTAACAACAAACTAGAAAATATACATTGATTCTTATTAAAGCTACTGTATTAAAGTTTTCCAGTCAAGAGCATTGAGTGATTTTCTCTTTGTCTTTTGTCTTTTTATTAACATTAAAGGGATAGTTCACTCAAAAAAGGAAAATTCTGCCATCGATTACTCACGCTAAAGTTGTTTTAAACCTGAATAAAGTTCTTTCTTCTGTTGGAAAATATATTTTGAAGAATGTTGGAAACCAAACAGTTGCTGGTCCCCATTGTAGGAAATAATAATATGGAAGTCAATGGCTACCATCAACTGTCTGGTATTCAACTGTCTGTGTTCAACAGAAGAAATTAATACAGGACAGGTTATGAACAACATAAGAGTGAGTAAATAATGACATCATTTTAGAGGTGAACTGTCCCTTTAAGGACAAGCGACAGCGTGTTCACTATAGGTGCGCTGCTGTCAATTCAAGACCTGCACGCATCTAATATACAGACACACGCAACATTTTACTTTCACTTTAGACATAACCGACGGTGTTTCTGTTAACCTTGTGTGTATTTGACAGTATTAGTGCATTAAGACTACTTAGTCCAGTAATCCCGTGTTTGACAGGCTTTTAGTGCGCATGCTCAAAAACAGTGCATAAGCACGCAAATAAAATTTTAACCGACAAGGCTTTAAAACGCATGCAAATAATGAACTTTCGTGATTGTGAATAACTATAGTGTTCCGTGAGTATAACTCTACCACTAACGTGTAATGTGAATGTATGTAACGTTGTTCAGTATATTGGGATCGAGGCAAATGATAGAATGCGTACTGTAGCATGCCACTAGCAGATTTTGGAGACATTTTAATTGTCCACGATCAAAAATCATGACGTCGCACACCTCACCCACGACACAGTTTTGCATGGGTGACACCAAAACAGAGCCAATTCGGAGAGAAATAAAAATGAATTAATTAAATGCAAAACCAAAAAAACAAAAAGCGCAATTCACAAGGGCGTATTGAACCATGAATGCCGAACCGAACGGTTCAATATTATATTGAGAATTGTGGCATCCCTAATATATACAGTATATACATGCAACTATTTCTTAAATATATACGTGTATTCAAATATACATAATTATACACAGCACACACAGTTATATTATGTAAATACAAACTTTTATTTTGGGCGCGATTAGTCGCGATTACACGTTAAACAGCCCTAGTATATAGATATTTAGATAAGATTGACAGTTGATCAATTGTATACATTTATAACATTTAAAATATGACAACTTGCCCAACCTGATTCTAAAAAGCTGTACCTTTGTCCTGACAAAACAAATCTGACTTCATTATATAGCTGACCCTTGTATGTCACTCTGCTTTTATTATGTTCACCTACATATTTGAAACAATTTGCATACATAACCACAGCTAAAAAAATAAAACTACACACATTATTTGTGTAATTGGACTTCTGCAACTGGAGAACGCATCAACGGTGAATTCTAAAGCCTGCATTATTGCTGCGACGAAGATGGACAATTATGCAAAAAGAAAAATCAGCTTTCCAATAATCGTACTGTATCAGAACAGGAGTCGTGCAGCATGGTTTGCTTGGTTGTGCTTGTATGGGTATGAGCAATACTTGTAGCATGCATAAATGCATAACATGTTTGTTTTGAGCATTGCCGACTGAACTGATGTCATCCTCGTGAGAATTAGTCTCCTGTTCCTTTTTTTAAAAAAAAACAACAACAAAAAAAATGGAGTTACAATATCCTTTTTTTCTTCACCCAGGGTACCCAGTGGAGTCAAAATGCGCGAGAGCCAGTCTAAGCCGGTTTGTAACCTCAGGGTATGGAATTATCTCTTAATATGTAGCCGTTAGTGGTCAGGACGTCACACGAACACAGAGAGAGAGAGAAAAAGAAAGAGAAAGACAGAACGAAAAAAGACAAAAAAGGAGGGGGCCAAAGGGGGGAGTAAGAGGAAAATGTACTTCTTATGAGACGCTGAATCTAAAACCTGGCACCTTGTCAAGACGGCTCATTGCGGAACTTCAGACCACAGGGTGGGGCATACGTTGTTTAAACAAAAAGAAAAAAAAAAAAAGGAAAAAATGCTGGAACGTGAGCCATCTGGAGAAAGCGAGGTAGCAAAAAGATTTTAAAATGGGGTTGAATTGGGAAGGAGGAAGGGAGGACAGTCGGGCGATTAAAAAAAAAAAAAAAACCTGCCATATTCAAATCAATCGTATGCAAAACACCAACAAAAAAATAAACATACACCAATATCCCCTAATTCACAATCCTTACGCACTACCTTTACACACACACACACACACACACACACCCCGACATGACCAGTGCTTTATCAAGTTGAGATAAAATCTGCGGAGGCTCCCTTCATGGGATGCACACAGACATAGACTCTGGAAAAACACGATTTCCACCAAGAAACCGGCACTCTGGAAAAGCAGATAGGCCTGAAAAGATGGACTGTGTGGAGTGCACACAGGACCAAAATTTCAAGTAAACCCCGATTACCGAGTTCGCACAAGCTCCATCCTCTGTACCGGCTGAAGAGAGACCAGGCACCCCGTCTGATTCCAACAGAATGACCCAAGAAACAAAGATCTGTGGCTGAATGGAGGGATATGGAGAGGATGCTTAAATGTGCTAAGGTTCAATTTGTTAATCTGCTAAACACAGTAATAATAAGACAAAGAGGCATTTGTGGAGGGATTATGGGAATTGAATCTTGCGGTTGCGCATGTACAGAGAGTCAGCTGTAATTCTTATCAAGGTTAACTTCCACAGGTACAGCAGCTTTCACAGATTTCCTCAAAGGTGCTGGCTGAATTATTTTTGTTTTCTGTTGTGGTTATATTTATACAATTCTGTTTCAGCCGAAGCTACTCTATGGATCCAACAATATCAAGCTAATAGGGGTGTGTAACAGTACAAGTATTCATACCGTTTCCGGTACAGGGCTTCCGGTGCACGTGTGTACCGAACGGTACGAATGCAATCTTTAACAGTTAACAGAAGGCTTGTTTTAAGCGCGGAACACACTTCAATCCGAGTTCCCTCACGAAAATCAAACGATAAATGAAGTTTTGATGCTCTTTAATGTGACATGACAGATCACGGTATGGGCGCGTCAGTTCAAGCTCCCGCGCTAGGAAGTTTATCTCTTCCTAGTCAAAGAATAAACATCTGAAGGTATGCTGAGGATACATTACAACTTACTAAAATGCATCATATGTCGTGTAATCACTCAATCAGTGTTTCAACGACGGAAAGATGCCGATAAAAAGGCTTGAAAAGAGTGTCACGCATTTACCTCAGAAGTCACAGCTGTTAGTTCACTAGAGAAATTTACTCTTTTGCTAAATAGATGTACTATATATTCATTATATTCTACTTAACCTGTCAGATGTCTTGGTTATTTAATGCGTGTTTAAATGAATCTGTCATGAAAATGACAGCCACAGCAACGATTACATTTAAGCTACAAATTGGAGTAAAAACATAATTTTATAATTAGATTTAGAAGTTAATGCAAAAACTGCCTAATGTGAAGTTTACAATGTGTTATTTGAGTGTTGATTATTATATCTATAAATAAAATACTGAATTTAGGCTAATTTGGGCTCTGTTGTTATATTATAGTAATGTGCAAGTAAGGGCTATATATAGTTTACACTTTAAAGCATTAGCAGAGAATTTTATCTTTAAGAAACTTAGTTCAAATTGAATTATTTTAAGGACAGACACAACTTGTTCACTAAACCACTGTTTAATAAAAATAAACAGCTATTTTATATTTAGTTGTCTCTCCTGCTGTACCGAACCTTGACTTCAAAACCGAGGTACGCACCGAACCATCAGTTGTGTGTACCGTTACACCCCTACAAGCTAAAAGCAAACTTTAACCCAGTAAAGGGGTTCAAGATTGTTAGTGATCCCGTGTTTTGATTCCCTTTATTTTATGTATCAGGGGTATTTATCTTTTACTAGTTCCTCCCTTATTTTACTACATTCAATACACCTGCTGTTGTTTCCTTGTTTTTTGGACCTCGAAACATTTGCCTTCTTAGAAAACTAAAAGTTTAACCAAAAAACGGGTTCCTAGATGATATGAGGGTACAAACCAGGGATGCTAACGATTAATCTACGATTGATTAATTGTCGATAATTTAATCGATAAAACGTATTGATCGACGATTAAGTAAAGGTCATGCACACGTGCTGCTCAACTGCAAAACACGTAAAGCAGACACGAGAAAATGTCAGCGCGAGTTATGTTTGGGACCATTTTAAACGGCTAGATTTGCACCTTCATGACTAAGTTTGCGTGTGCATTCCCCTTTGTTTTGTGCAAATGTACGTTTTAATATTGTGTTTATTTTGTGTAGGCCTATATATAAAACTGATTTCTCTCATATTGGATGCATTTGGTTAAGAATTAACGCGTTAGTAGAGCGGTAATCATCTTCAGCGCATGCAGCTCAAACAGCAATGCACGACTAATAATAACAACTATGATTGAGACTGTCATATTACATTATTATTAACAGTATAAAGAGAACAATATTGTAATAAAACGTTTAGTTGCTGTGCTTCAGCGGGATGTTACAGAAAGAGCACATCCAAAACAGGAGTATCAGAAGTTCAGAAGTACCTTGAATTAAGTTCACTTGTGCATTCACGTCATTTTGTGCAGGTATAATTTGTAATATTATATTTATTGTGTACATCTAATCTAATAAAGGATGCATTTCGTTGAGTTAAATAACCACTAGCAAAGTGCTCCAGTTTACTGGTGTTCATTCAGCTCTTCTGAGTCGGAGTTGGTGACACGTTGTATTAGTCTTTATATTTGATAATTAAACAAGTAATTTAATAAATGATCGATCATGCTGTTGATTATATACCACTGCTGTAGACATATTGCAGTATTAAAGCTAATGATTAATAGTTTAATTGATCGTTAATTTAAATGATCGATCATGGGAATGTGTACATTGACACCCCTAGTACAAACATCAAGTACCTAGAAAGATTAGTGTTAAAGGGATATTTCACCCAAAAATTAAAACTGTGTCATTAATTACTCCCTCTCATGTCGTTCCAAACCTGTAAGACTTTCGTTCATCTTCGGAGCACAAATTAAGATCTTTCTGATGAAATCTGAGCGCTTTCTGTTCCTCCATTGACAGCTACACAACATATAAACATTCATCAACTCACACATCATATTTGGTAAACAGAAGCTCAAGCATGGTTGCTTGACGTGTGAGAACCAATAAGGTTCATTCTTGTGTAACACAGCCCGTTTGAGCTTCAGCATGAACCAATAAGGGTTTGTTCTCGTGCATTAAGCAGGTTCGGTTGAGCTTTTGTTTATGTTTGCCGATCAGGGTTTATATGTGAATAAAAGGCTAAATTCAATCTGTTCATCATATAAAGTGATCGAGTCTCTTCAGAAAATTTGGAATAAACGGCTCAACTCATTTGGATTAGTTTTACGATCTGTTAATGAACTTTTTGAAGTGTCAGTGGTAGTTGTGTAGCTGTCAAAGGAGGTACAGAAAGCTCTTAGATTTCATCAAAAAGATCTTAATTTTTGTTCCATAGATGAACGAAAGTCTTACAGGTTCGGAACAACATGAGGGAGAGTAAAGAATGAATTTTTATTTTTTGGGTGAATATCCCTTTAAATATTATCCGCATACTATCGTAGTATTTATTACATTTTTGAATTGGCTTTTATTTTAATTTTAGTTAGAGTTTTAATTGTTTTTGTATATAAACAGTTTGAACTGTAATTTTAGCTTTAACTTCTTTAACTTAATTATTCAATTAAGTTAGTTGTCAATTTAGCGTTTGTAATTTTCATTTAAGTATTTCAATCTAATATATTTTATTTCAGCCTTAATTTTAACTAACAAAAACTATTTTTTAATAGTTTTCGTGGTGACATTTCAGTATTGGGACCACATATTCACTATGAACTACGACTTTGGCCTCAAACTCCTAATTTACTGCTTATTAATAGTTAGTAAGGTAGTTAGCGTTTAAGTTTAGGTATTGGGTAGGATTATGGGATGTAGAATATGGTCATGCAGACTAAGGCATTAATATGTGCTTTATAAGTACTAATAAACAGCCAATATCCTAGTAATATGCATGCTAATAAACAACTAGTTAATAGTGAGAATTGAACCCTAAAATAAAGTTACACCGTTTTTGTTTTAGTTGAGAATAATAACACTGGGATAGACACCTGAAACCAGTTGCTACAAACCCCTTAAAGTCCCAGTGAACCGGAAGTTGCCACTGATTTTATTTCAGTGCTGTGACGTATTTCCAAGTGAAACAGGCAGGGTTTTACTTCAGCGCTCCACCTCTCCATCTCTCGCTCATAGCAGACTAACGGTTGGAGGGGAGTGGTTAAGGATATTCAAACCCAAGCCGTCAAAGGAAAGGTAACGCCATTCCAGACCGGAAGTTACTTTTCAGATTTCGATTAAAGATTAACTTGATTAATTGTTCACCCTAAGACCTGTAATGCGTGCTAACAAAGTAAATAAGATTTCATGAGGACTTTAAGTTTGGAAAGCATTAGTGATAATACATTTCCAAGGGTTTTCCTGACTTAAAGTACACACACACACACACAAAATAAAATGAAACACAGACTGTTTTTAACTGCTCTTGTCCATACAGTGAAAGACATTGTGGGTCCAATTATGTTTTCTGGACCCTATTGACTTCCATTGTATGGATGGACCAAAAAATAAATAAAACACCCCAAAAAAAATTCAATATCTTATTTTGTGCTCTGCAGACGAAAGTAATACATTAATTTTGTCTCGTTAAGGGGAAAGTTGCAAATGGACACAGGTGTTGGAGAAAAAAAGTTTACAACTGCATAGTCAACATGAAAACAAAGACTACTTTAGCTTAAATAAATGATGCAACGCCATGCACAATGTCAGGTCCATCAACTTTAATAGACAAACTAGCCCCCAGGCCATGAAAACTAAGATGGTTCCACAGAGAAATGCTTCGGATGGGTTCCGCTTGCTCTTTCATCTTGCACTGAATTAAGTGTTCCAGCAGTCCTTCGATCAGCTCAACCCATCACGCGGCTCTCTCGCTCCTGAAACGAGTGCAGCCGGAGAACCTCGCGCTACAAGGGCCACCTATCTGGGGACTGCACGCCTATACCTCCCCTCTGTAATCACAAAACGGGTCTATGCGCTTCATATTCACTCCCAGCTTCCGTCTCGCCACAATGTAATACATTGAGAAATGATGAAAACAGCTTGGGCTGAATCAATACTTCTAAATTTTTCAACCAGAGCCAATACGCTGCAATTAATGCAGTCCACACCTCATCTTCAGAGAAATCCCACTTGAGAGACGTCGAGCAAATTAACAACAATCCGGAGCGCTCGTGACGGGCAAGACTCGTGAAGCTTGAAAAACTCATCTATTTCACGATTGGGATGGTCAGACCCCCTCCACGAGGGAAAAGGAGAGGCGAAAGCAAAAAAAACGTCAACATTCGGAATCCTTCACCGAAAAACATCTTTGTCTCCCGTCCGACTTCTCGCTCTTCACATACACGCATTCTTCAAGAATCAACGCAAGAGGCCCGTCATGTCGTTTCTTGCTGCTGTTTATCCAGCTAAAGCATCAGGGAGGCCCTCTAATTAAACTTCACAGGAAGCCATTCATCTGGGCTGATTGTTTCTGCGTGGGGTTTAATAAGCCTTGCATGAGTCCCGCAGAACGCAGCCTCCCCATTCAGGTGTTAACAAGACCGGCGCACCAACATACATGCGACGCATTACAGTCGACTGAAACATTCCCTCTCTGTACCTTCTCGCTGTGCCCACCTAAGATCTCACAACTAAAATGGTGGAGAATAATTAATCAGCAACTGACAGAGCAGAGCAGAAAAAGCTCAGGAGTCAAAAGGTCCCTGTGCAACTGTCGACCACCAAAGGGTTTCAGATACCTCTAAAACATAGCACAGGGTAAGTCCGAAAACAAACAGGGATTCTTAAATGAAACCGAGGCTGACGTCTTGCCCAGATTGGTTTACAAATCAGGTATTTTAGCTAAGCCATACGCACCTCTCTGTCATCATCATGACACAAAGCTGGCTGCATCTATACAGATTCTTCCCATTTCAAGTTGTTCTAATTTGAAATGGACTTTCTAAAGATTTAAAGGGATGGTTCACATCATTTAGTCAAGCTCAAGTTGTTCCTGTATACATTTCTTTGTTCTGCTGAACACAAAGGAAGATATTTGGAAGAATGTTTGTAACCAAGCAGATCTCGGCAGCCATTGACTAACATATGGTGGGGGGGGAATGTTATATTTTAAACATTCTTCCAAATATCTTCCTTTGTGTTCAGCAGAAGATAGAAATTCATGCAGGTATGGAACAACTTGAGGGCGAGTAAATGACAATTTTCAATTATGGGTGAACTATCCCTTTAAACGGATCGTTGTTGATCTGTACGGATCAGGCCCCACGCAATAGAGTGAAAGGTTATCATTTGCACAGTTTTGTCTTGCTAGTTTACACATTCAATAGATTTTAAAACCATTCCAGTGCTAGAAGAGTCAAAAGAGAATTTAATTCGTTACTCGCACACCCCCGAGGCGCGCACACACACACAGAGAGAGGCGCGTTTCAGATAGCGCACAAACTCCAAATTGATTCATCTTTCGCGTCCCCATGCACTTGAATGGACACATTTACATCAGTCAAAACACCCATTTCGGCAAGTATTCTCGACGTAAACACATTCGGTTATGTCTTAAAGGGTTAGTTCACCCAAAAATGAAAATTCTGTCATTAATTACTCACCCTCATGTCGTTCGAGATCCGTAAGACCTCCGTTCATATTCGGAACACAAATGAAGATATTTTAGTTGAAAGCTGATGGCTGAGAAAGGCTTCAGATAGGCCTCCATTGGCATTCAGTACACTTATACTCCCAAGACCGATAAAAGGCACTCAAAACATCGTTACAAAGTCCATCTCACCACAGTGACTCTACAATAATCTTACGATGCGACGACAATAGCTTTTGTGCGCAAAAAAAATCAAAATAACACCTTTATCCAGCTTGTTACTGCCTTCCGTGTGTGCCTCCACGACGCATGCGCGAGAATATGACGCAGATCCGGCTTTCGGACAGATGACCCAGAAGGGATTTGTTTACAAGCAGAGGAAGACGCGCGTGTCTAAGCTGTTGGATTCTACATTGATCGTGCTTTAGGTCTCGGCGTAGTGCTCAAAATGGGGCTTAAGTGTGCATTTCATGGATTCCCGAACCCCGGCGCTACGTCATATTCTCGCGCATGCGTCGTGGAGGCACACGCGGAAGGCAATAACAAGCTGGATAAAGGTGTTATTTAGATTTTTTTTTGCGCACAAAAACTATTGTCGTCGCATCGTAAGATTATTGTAGAGTCACTGTGGTGAGATGGACTTTGTAACGACATTTTAAGTGCCTTTTATGGGTCTTGGGAGTATAAGTGTCCTGAATGCCAATGGAGGCCTATCTGAAGCCTTTCTCAGCCATCAGCTTTCAACTAAAATATCTTCATTTGTGTTCCGAATATGAACGGAGGTCTTACGGGTGTCGAACGACATAAGGGTGAGTAATTAATGACAGAATTTTCATTTTTGGGTGAACTAACCCTTTAAGTGAGTTGAGAAAGTAATCGGATGTGTATCATTATATTGTGCGTGCATGGGGTCTTAAACA
This sequence comes from Gobio gobio, assembly GCF_949357685.1. NCBI lineage: Eukaryota > Metazoa > Chordata > Actinopteri > Cypriniformes > Gobionidae > Gobio > Gobio gobio. The sequence continues at coordinate 8,204,146 of NC_137104.1, forward strand.
TGGCAGACGACAGCAGGTGTTTATAGGCTGCTGTCACTTAAACAAAACACAGCTTTAACAAAAGATTAATCTATACACTAAACAGTATTATTTTACATTTAATTATTACATTCCTGTACCCAAAATGAATTCTACAGTTCTGTCAGGACCACTATCGTCAAAGATGATTGATTGACTATTAGTATACAGTAGGGGTGCTCCGATTGATCGGCAACCGATCTCGATCGGTCGATAATCGCTTTGGGATGATTGATCGGCGGTCTCCAAAAAGGCCGATCTCATGAACCGATCGCATGCTGACGACACATAAAAACCTGCACCTGCCGTGAGAGCTAGGGCATGACATGCAGCGACACCGTCTCATTCTCTTTCCAGCGCGGGTAAAATAATTATAATGCTGAAGGTGAGGTACAATTCATATTTCTATATTAAATAACTTACGCAGCCATTTGAAAACTTTCTGTAGGACGTAAGTTCACAAACCGCGTGCGTGAATCACCGCGTGCGCGCGCTCTCTCTCCCTTTCAAAATGCTCAAATGGCTTCACATCAGCGCATCGCATGTGCACTAAAATCGCTGCTCAGTTGACACAGTATTTGCCACTTTGCACAATCGAGGCAGTGTCGCATCGTCACTAAAGTTTATCATTTGCATTTATTTTTAAGTCTTGCCAGTGTTCAAACCGCTCAGCACTCGCGCTCACGGTCTGGAGAGACACACACACAGGCCATCTCACAAAAAGCTTGCGAGTACAAATTGCGCTGAAATGGTCAGATACACACAAATGTATGTACTAAATGACCGTCTTGACGAGTATGCACGTAAACCCCGTCGTGACTTGCGAGTGAACGTTTGTGCAACTGCATGCAACCGTATCCGTGTTCGCTCTTAAAGTGACAGCTGTCGAATAAACTGCTGCTGTCTCTGAGTTTCTCTTTGTCTTGTGTTGTTTGATGAACCTTTATGACACTCACTGCTCTTGAAGGACTAACTTTTGCAACCTTAAGTGTAAGGATTAAACTCATTTAATTTATTCAGGGAAGACCAATATTAATTTACATTTGATTTCTTATTAAATGTCTTTAGTATTTCTTACCTCAATACTAATGTTAGACCTACCTGAAAAATTGTTTTTAAAAACAAAAATGCACTTCATGATCAAATATTTAGGTGAGATAATGATATACATTTATTATATACATTTATTTGGGAAAGATGGCCTACAGTAGCCTTAAGTTATCTAATTTTCTAAAATAAACACTTGGTGGTTCTTCAAGATCTTGACTCAGTTAATGTAGAGTTAGTTTCATTTCTACAAATGGTGCAAACTCTGCAAGATTATAGATAAAAGATTACCATTCCCCTGCCATTCTGTGATCGGCAGTGACCGGCAATCGGCAGATCATGATCTTGGTGATCGGTAATCAGTGATCGGCCCCAAAAATGCTGATCGGAGCATCTCTAGTATACAGTTTGGATTGGCGGTATGGTTCTGTTTTGGGCAAGAACTCCCTGCGCATCCAATGCAGCCTAGCATGGATAAGAGCATCAATAACCCCCCTTAGTGCAAACAGTACAGAACCAACATAATCTATTGCAGATATCAATGTCGATATTAAATGTACAAAATAATTCGAGAATTTAGCCTGATTCAAGGGGAATCAGAATGCCAAATCCTGACTGGACAAGAGGAGGAGCTGGGGATGGAGGAGGGTAATGAGCTCTGGTGATAGCCGCTGATAGTACTGAAGGAGCTTATAAATGTATGCTGTGATAGACGTCATATTCCTATTGGTAGACGTGATCAGCTGATGCGAGCTCGACTAACGTGACCTGCCAGAAGTGACGCTACGTTTGATTTAAACCTTACTTTATTTGTAACTTTATGTTGTATTTATCTATGCTTGCAATTGTTGTACAGTACTTATTATTTTTACTGTCTGTTCACTTGCCTTTAATAATAATAATAATAATAATATTTTAACTTTATTAGTAAGGCTACTAGTACTTAAAGGGATAGTTCACCCAAAAATGAAAATTCTGTCATTTACTCACCCTCAAGTTGTTCCAAACCTGTATGAGTTTCTTCGTTCTGCTGAACAAAAATGATGATATTTAGAATAAAGTTTGTAACCAAGCAGATAGAGCAACCATTGACTACCATAGTAGGGTAAAAAAAATAACATGGTAGTCAATGGTTGCTCCATCTGCTTTGTTATCCCTTTAAAGTGTGCTTTAAGTAATAAAGCACACCCTTCCTCCACCCCCCAATTTTTAATTTTTGCACATCCGAAAAATTATGTGATCCATGACTTAAAAACCATAATATGATTCATTATATATAATTTAAGGCAACATTTCTAATTTCGTTAAGGATTTCAAGTTTTCCATCTAATATTCATATTTTATATCAGCTTTATTTCAATAAAACTGTTTTTAATAGTTTTAATAACACTTTTCATTCCAAACCTGTATGACTTTCTTTCATATGTGGAAAATAAAAGATAGTTTGAAGAATGTTTCAGTGTCTTTGTTTTGTCCACACAATGAAAGGTTGTTTTGGACCCCATGGACTAATTTCTGGGTGAACTTATCCCTTAACCCTTCACCTTTTAAAAACATGTCAGCACTTAAAATACTTACAAAAAAGGAATAGTTCAACCAAATATGAAATTCAATCATCTATCTATCCTCATGTCACTCTTCTACAGAACACAAAACAAGATATATTGAAGAATGCGTCAAATTTACAATGAAAATCCCATTCAAAGACCCCATTGGCTTTCATTATACGGACAAAAATTCTAAACATCTTTTGCGATTCAAAGATGAAAGTAAGTCAAACAGATTAACCCCTTAACCCTTCACCTTTATAAAACATTACACATGAACACGAACACTGACACAGATTGCCATCAGGCCCAAAAACAGTTTGACATACTTTTCTTATTATTTGTACTTCTTTCACTGATCTAGATTGATCAAATTCATTAACATCCATATCAATTAGTAGCCTGTACAAGCAACTGACAAGACTTCTCGCCCTCAAAGGATTTTCACTTGGGAAGATTTTTAAATAAACTTAACGTTTCTGATTAAGGGGTAATTATACCGATTTCTTTCTCTTCAAAACATTCAGGTCTCAATTTTACATGACTATGAGCACTGATTTTGAGTAGGTATCAATCAGCTCAGCTCTATAGCCAATAAAAAGGGTATAAAAACTGACTTTTATCAAAGACAAACAGCTAGTATGAACACCCCTCGATTACAAATTTAACCATAAGGAAACCATTTAGGCCTAGTTCAAATACTGAATGGCCAATGAATATGGATAAATGATAAACTGCACCATTATGATCGATTATCAGAGACATATGTTATGTTATTAAAGGTCCTGTTCTTCGTGATCCCATTTTTCAAACTTTAGTTAGTGTGTAATGTTGCTGTTAGAGCATTTATAATACCTGTAAAATTATAAAGCTCAAAGTTCAATGCCAAGCGAGATATTTTATTTAACAGAAGTTCCCTTTCAAAGCCTACAGCGAACGGCCGGTTAGGACTACATCCTGGTATATCCTGCTTTAATTACGTCAGTAGAGCAGTATGTCGACTAACCTCCGCCCACAAGAACACGCGAAAAAGGGGGCGTGGTCTTGCTGCTCCCGCGTGGAGAATAGGAAGTGTTGCGTTCGGTTGCGTTCGTATAGTTTGTTTGTCGCCATGTCGTCGAGACGCTGTTATTTTCATCCCGGAGTCAAGTCACCTTTGTTTGGCTTTCCCAGGGACGCTGTACTTAGAGATCATTGAGCGCATGCATCCCCGTTATGGTAAGAGGCGTGACCTTTCCGGTAACGTGCGCTCTGCGTGCCCTAAGCTGCTGTCGAATCACAACACGGGAACCGCTGGCACAATCAGAACTCGTTACGTATTTCTGAAGGAGGGACTTCATAGAACAGGGAAATCTTTCAAGCCGTTTTTAGGACAGTGAAAACAGCAGTATACAGATAAGTAAATTGTGTGAAAAATACTGTGTTTTTTTACACGCGAAACATGAACACATGTTATATTGCACACTGTAAACACAATCAAAGCTTAAAAAAAAAACACGAAAAACGGGACCTTTAAGATGTGTAACCTTGTAACTACACTTCAAACTGCAAATCAAGTACGATCAAAAACATTGCTGTGTGAGTATCTGCTTCATTTCTCTATGATGCCAATGGGAAGGTCTGAGGTAATGATGTTGTTCATTACGCTTTATAAAGCCAAAAGACATATGTTCATATGGTTTCCTAGACCTATAAGCCTTATCTGGGGAAAGGGCAAGCAGAAGCCCCTAGCTTACCCAAGAGCCAATGAATCAAACCCTTTTGGACCTGACAGGTCGGCCCTGACTCCTGAGGGTCTTTTTTAAACCCACTATCACACAAAACCAAACATCTACTGGACGTGGACCATTTCTTTTCATTTTGACCGGCTTTAAAACAACACTACAGACACCGAAGGTGCATTGAAGGGTAGGGGATCAATGGGAGGACATCCGAGTGTCATTGCCCCATTCTCGCCTCTCAGGACTGTCGCAGTGAGGGTTCGTTTTACAAAACTAGCACAACTTCGGTCCACATCATCATATTGCACTGCCCGTAAATCTCATGGCGCATGTTTACAGAGCAAGTCGTTTTGTTGTGTCTACTCAAAGCGTTTGCCAAAGGGGCACTGCTAATTCTAAACACTACCTTTTCTGACCATTCAGCAGTCCTGAAACCCAGCCAAGCCAAGTACTCTTTCTGATCCAAGAGTCAATATGCAGTTCGAAATGTTATTTCCCCATCAAACGTCTTCTTCCATGGCATGGACTCTTCTCCTAGATCGACTGATTGAAACGAAATTGAGTCAAAATATGACCCAACGCAATTACATGAATATAGACAGTCTTGGATTTAGGTTGTTTCGTCCATACAATGAAAGTCAAGGGGGACAAAACAGTTGAAACCATCTTCTTTTGTGTTCTGCACAAACAAACAAAAAAAGTCTAGCAGGTTTGGAACAAAGTGAGGGTGAGTAAATTACCTTAACCCTTCACTTTTATAAAACATTCCGGCACTTAAAATCCTTATAAAAAGGAATAGCTCAACCAAATATGAAATTCAGTCATCATCTATCTTTCCTCGTGTCATTCTTCATCAGAACACAAAACAAGATATTTTGAAGAATGTTTCAAACGCCCATATACAAATAGTTTTGGACCCCATTGACTTCATACGGACTTAAACTATCTTCTTTTGCAATCCAAAGAAGAAAGTAGTCTTGGACATGAGGGTGAGCAAAGCAAATGATAGAGTTTATTCTGGGGTGAACTATCCCTTTAACAGGATCTCTTTAGCTTTGAATCATGAACCGCTAGCAAATATGCATTAGTATAGGCTTATATTTAAAGTGAAAATCCATGAATTCAGCATGGAAATGCCAAAGTTGTGCTGAAGCACCGGTACTAACAGAAGATCTGGGGTGACACAGGTCTAAGAAGAACAGGTACTCGAACAGGTACCTCTAAACCGTGACAGATCTATGATGAAATCTACATTGATAACTTGAGCTTAGAGTCTTTGCTCAGCTCCGTGTATTCCATCTTATCATCTGGCACCGCACTTCACAGGTTTCGTGGGCTTAACAAAACCAGACAGTCACTAGCAATAAGGTGCCCATGCACCATGGAAATTAAAGGGAACAAACAGCATAAAATCCTTTCACAGGCGATGGCCATAAGCTCGGGTGCACCGACTAAAGTGATGAATAGCGCAAAAAAGGTAGAAAAATAAATACCAAGCTGCCAAGTATCTTCCGCCTGAGGGGGAGGAGGGGGAACAGTCCACACAAAATGCCTTTGAGCAAAACAGTCAATAAGAACATTGTTTGGACCCCTCTTGAGGATGTAATACTAGTGGGGCGCCCCTCACAGTATGCAGCAGCCTTTAAAAAAAAAAAAGAAAATTAGCAGAAAACACTCCAATTGGCTCTCATTAGACGTGCTACTTGCAAAAAAAATATTTTTACTTCACAGTTCTGTTGTTTACACATTACATTAATATGATTTCACTGAGGTAATTCTCGGAGAAGTACATGTTCAGTGACTTCTGAGCAGACCTTTCTCTCCACACAATAAGTATAAATGGCTTTAATAACAGTGGGTGGAGAGCTTTTTCTCTGCGACTTGTCAAACTGGGAACATTTTATATGCTATAAAAAATATCTAGCAGTACCTAAGCCTTTGCGTTAGTTGCACAAGTAATTCCTCAAACTTAAAAGGTGCACTCAGTTTGTTATTGTTTACATTTAGCTGCCTCTCATTCAGTGGTTTTATCCTGTATGCTGACACCTATTTGCGTGGATGCATGATGTTTATACCCAAGCTGTTGGTTTACCTTTTATTTTATTCGTTTTTGTGTCTCTCCGTCATATAATATTTACTACATACATCCATATAATCGTCATTCTTGAATTCAAACTCATTCGGTTTTTGTTGTGTCTATTATTATTATTAGTAGTAGTAGTAACTCTCACTTTTTCACCGGCCTTGAAAGTAATTTCCCCATTCCTATCCTTCCATAGGGGTTTTTAAAGTCACCGTTAAAGTTATAAGCCATGATGAACCAACCAGCTACGAGGTGAATCACAACATTACAAATGTTGAAGCAAAAAAGTATTTGAAAATTGGTCAAATCAGGGAAAGCACCAAACCCACAAAGCATTGCGAATGACAAAAATAAAAAGATGTTGATTTTCTATATAGAAACATTATAGGTTTATTGCAAAATATACATATTTATACACAAAATAAGTAGTTTGAGAGTGCAGAGTGACTGACTATTACATCATTCGCAGTGCTTCATGGGATTCAGCGAGCGCTGAGAAGTTCTTTTGGTGTAATATGCTTCAATTCTCTAGATCCCACTGTCAAAATATTATTTCAAAAAAATAAGTTGACTGATGGCTTCAGTAAAACCATATACCATTGATTAACGTACCAATTAACGCCAGGTCTGTCTTTAAAGGCGTTTTTAGGTTACAGTTAAAAATCAATTCCCCTATGGAGAAAATGAATGGGGGTTTTATTTCAAGTGTGGTGACTAATCAGGTCCTCCTCAAAATCGTGTCTCTGTTAGGATCCCAAACAATCCCATCGGCTCAAATGACTTTTAATAGGCACTCTCTTTAGCGCCTGGTTACAATTCCTACAAAATTATGCATGATAAATGCTGTTTGAACTACGTTACAATGGCCATTAATGTCTGGATTAGTTAGCGTATGCACTAGCATAGCATACAGATACCCGATTAGCCTGATAGATTAGTTTATACACATATTTGCACTTGCCCTACATGTAGCCTATGCACAATAATTTTTTTATGTAATTACATACGTTACATATCTAAATAATCAGAATGTAATGTTTGTTTATTCACTTAATAGGCTATTTTTATTTATTTATTACCAGTGAAAGAAATGTTCAATTTGTTTTACTATCCATGTCTTAAATTATGTATCATTCGTATGTACTTAGTATAAACATTAACTGATAACAGGGTCCGAGGGAGGACCCGGTTTGTCAGGACACATGAACCGGACTGTTGCACTCCATTGCATGACACAGCAGGTCATGTGATCTCAACATGGCAGCACCCATGAGTGGGCGACCCGCTCCATGTAGTACACATTTCGAACTTTTTTTAAGCAAAAGATCACTAAGTGCATGTTTAAAAGACTTCAGGGTGGTAGGGAAATAATATTTCGCCCATATAGTGGAATTATCCATAAAGTGCATTTTTATTTAAAATGCTTTTTTTTTTTTAAAGTGAAAAGTCTCCACAAACAAACTACTGTCATCCAGCTACAAAATGCATGTGAAAAATTCTTAAGGGGCCAAACTCTGCTAAATCAGATTGCTAGAGTAAGCCTCTGACTATATAAAGCCTATAAAGTAAACCCTGTCTCCCTTTGGACGTGTCTGCAGAGAACGAATAACAAAGTGCATATATCATTGATCAGAGTTTCTTTCTAAACGCCATCTCCCCCCGATTATCAGTGACTCCCTGTTGGCTTCGATCAATACCTGCATTCACGCTGGAATTAGATTTCACTCTTGCGTCTGTCAAGTGTTGGGCAGCCATTTGCGTGCATATGGAGCAAGTTGAGAGAACGTCCTCACTTACGTAAATGGCTGATGCATTTTCGACATCTTTTTTTCTAATTGTACAGGCTCACCGTACACTATCCGTGTGCCCTCGGCACAGCACAGAGAAAGCCCGTTCCCAGAACAGCCCTAAAACACTCGCTAAACAGCCCGTTTGAGCGGATATCGTTGGAATACGAGCCTTAGATAGATTTAGATGGTGATGTGTGTGTTTATATGTTGGGCATTTTCATTGTGTCTGAGCTGCTACTGCACTACTGTAGCCACAGCCGGGAGGACGCGAGGCTTTCTCCGCCAATCTGGGTTAACCCCTAGAGACACCAGATGAAACAATGAACGCCGTTTCACACATATAAAATGCCGCTTCGGCCAATAAACTTGTCAAAGTTGCTTTCTAAACGTGACGGGCTTTTCGCGGAATCGCTCTTGAAATAGCCGCTCGATGTGCGATACGCCACGGCGCAATCCCGAGCTCATTTTAATAGTATTAGCCAGCCACTTTGAACTGCTGCGTGTTAGAAGCGCTTTGCTTTCCACGCAAAATCCGCTATGCTATTGTCTGGCTGCTCAGCAGACTCCCCCAAAAAGCATTTTTCACCGTTTAGTCCATTCATTTCACGGCGAATGACGGCCAATTCGCGTGTGGCTACGATTATAAAGCATATCGCTCGCTAATTCCTCAATACGATCCGACACCGGCTAGGCCGCGCGTGAATCCCCGGACTCACCTGACTCGCCTTTACCCTTCAGGTTCCTCTGGCTCCGGGTTCACTCTCCGATCCTGAAGCGCTGCTGTAGCTCTTCACGACCAGTCCCCGGCACCGGCAGGCAACACAAAAGCGCTGATTGGGCCTCGGCGAGCGCTCATCCCCTTGGTCTCTGCCCAGACAGACGGGTTATTGGTCGGCGGCTGTGTCGGAGACGCGCCCCTATTAAGGTGTATGTTGTTGTCTGTGTCTGGAGGGGAGGGGACAAGAAGCTCTGAAATGATGGGAACTAAATGGGTTGTTATGCGCGTCGTGTCGGCAGCACAAGGCGAGCTTACTACACTGACAGATAAATTGTGGACAGCCATATTAACTCCCTCTTCTTTCCGATCGACTGGAGCATTTTGAGGAACATTGCGGCGTGAAACCGCCGCGATTCCACACGACATTTGGACGTTCTTCCAGCCGTTTCCAAAACTTACAGACCAACAAAACAGACTGTACTTTTTCGCAATGACAGATATGCGGTTTTAGAGGCCGCATAGGTGGACTGGAGAGTGATTCGTGCGAAATGTCATCTGCCATTGTGTGAAGCACCAAGGGTTAGAAAATTATTTTTAACAAATTCCGAGACGATGCTGTTCTGGATCTGGATTATGTCGCAGGGACTGATATGACTATTTCTAACGCAGCCTAATCAATAAAAAAGCGTGTTTATGATTTTTGAAGTTATTTCTTTGTCCATTACAATACATAGGCTATTCGTTCTGTTCATTGTAGCATAAATAAATGTAATTATACATAAAATAAATGCATTTTATGCAAAATCATTGCATTGAGATCATTTTGATTTAAACCTCGGGCAAGCTGAAGTGCATTTTAACTTAAAATTACGTAAAATCCATTTAACATGACATCCTGAAAATGATCATAATTTGTGCAAAAAGGAAAAAGTAACTATTTTCACAATAGCTACTAATTACATGTGAAAAAAACGAGGGTCCAAATCATTGTAGATTGCATTGTTTAGATGAGTGTATAATTGTAAACAAATCAAATATTTATGGCATTCGATATTGATTTCCATTGCATTCAAAACAGTGAGTGTAACATGGCGAACAAGTCCATATTCATAATAGCATAAATGTATTTATACATATGATATTGCAAGAAAAATAAATACATTTTATGCAAAATCATTGCATTGAGCTTGCTTTGCAAATTCGAATGCATTTTTACTTAAAATGGTCAAATTAAGACACAACATCCTGAAAATGATCATAATTTATGCCAAAAAAATTGAAAAGTTAATAAGGGGTCAAAATGATTAGCATTGTGTATATTTTGAAACAAATCAAATATATATTCAATGTTGATTTTCATTGCATTTCAAAACAGTGAGTGTAACATGGCAAACAAAGAATCATACATATCTCTGCAGCAACAATTATACATGTACATTTACGGACAGTCCTTCACACCATGTCTCATGCTCAATATGTCTCAGGGTTCAAACCTGCACTCTTTTGGTGACCATCTCAGGGTTTTTTTCCTTTTCACAGTGCAACTTCACCACAAATTGTTTCCAAAAAAGACAAGTTAAATGTCAATGCAATGCAATATCCTGCTTGTGTTGATAGGCAAACATTTTTGCATACAAACCATCCATTTGATAACATTTGTCAGGAATGAAATGAAGATACTCAGTTCTGGTGACAACAATGGGATTTGCAGTCGTAAACCATATCCCTTTTTCCTTATTTTGACATCCACTGCCAATCACAATGAACACAATGAAAAATTTAAACATCTAAATGTAAAATCTTGCAAATGCCACCTCTTTCGCTTTAAAACAGTGTATTGATGTATTAATATAGCTATGCCTCATGCCACATTTCAAAACATGTTTTTGTCAGAAAGCAACAATGTGTGGTATGACAGACTAATTTAGCAATCTGTGCCACTAAAAAGACAAATAGCTACTGGAGTCAAAGTGCCATGCACTGGAGTCTCAGCAGCATCTGCCCAATATTGTTCTGCCGCAATATACTCATAATTTGAGAGATATGGCGATATTTTACCTTTCCTTTGCTTGCTCTCATTTATTCTTATATTCGACACACTGATGGGGCAGTAGCACACACACTGACTGAACAATACGATTCTCCTGACCTACTTACACATGCATGCATTGTTGCAGCCCAGAATACTAAGAGTGCAACAAAGGTGTGAAAATCTGTAACTAAATGTTTCACGAAGAAAAAATAAAAGTTGGTTGTCGTTTGCACGTGCATATACAGTAAAACCATTCCCTGTACAATCATGGTTACATGCAGCTTTTCCCCTCATCCGGGTATTGTGTACACTCACTGTTTTGATACTGTATCGCTCGTCATTTACAGTATGGGACCGCGGCTGTCCCGTCAGTTGCGCGAGGAGCAGCTCTTTGCCTAACTGGAGCTGTCTTTGGGTTATAGGGAAGGAGGGTTAGTCACAAATCGCAACATTTGTCCACCATAAACCCGCAAATCGTTTTAACCGAAGCTGCGTATGTATTGATGTTCACATAGAACTCTTTTATTGTTTGTCAACACTGAGGCTGAGACCTCTAGCGGCGGTTTGTGCAGTTTACGGCAGATTTACAACGCACGAGCCGAGTGAGTCACTGCAATATGGAGTGCATTAATAACTCACTACTGTCTACACCTACAACAAGGGTCTGAATTACTCCATGTCGAATATTAGCACCGAATCCAAAGACTTACTTCATTAAATACACAAAGAAACAATGAGGAAACTGCCTACCTTTTAAAGGGATAGGGATAGTTCACCAAAAAACGAGCTTCATTTACTCACCCTAATGGCTATTTTTTTTCCTGCAGAAACACAAAAGAAGATATTTTGTCCATATAGCCTACAATGTAAGTCCAGTGTTGTTTTTGGACACCTTTGACCTTCAGAAAGTCATACCGGTTTGAAACAACATGAGGGTGAGAATATGATAACAGAATGTCTATCCCTTTAAATGTAGAACATTTGGACATTCATCATTATGAACAATTTAGAATTTCCTGTTCTCCAAAAAAAGGAGGGGAAAAAATAGTTTTCAATAGGAATTCTATGAGTCATAAGTTCAAAATAACCAAGAATCAAAGGAAGTTCCTTATCTGTGTCAACTACATACCTCTTGTAGACAAAAACCTGTACTTTATATATGAAACGGAACTGAAACAGTACAGAGTGACTAAAGTGGTGAAGACCATGTATGCTAAAAACATTTCGTCAAGCAACAGCTTTATAGTTATTTGGAGTCAGGTGATGGCTTAACTGTGATGACTTACTTCCACTGTGTTTCTCAGAACAGGTTTTATGTGTAACTCATTTCAGTGAGGAGGGCCTGTTGGATTTAAGAGTGCAGATTAGTGCTAAATATTGCATGCAGTGATTCTCTGAGCTAATCCAGCATTCCCTCCACGGATTGGCCATTTGCATCATCACCCGCTAGTCCAATGAACACTAACACTCACTTTATGAAATATCAACAACCCTGTTTTTTAGGTTCAGCGACTAGCCATATACCAGTCTCTCAGTGTCTCTCTCTCTCTCTCTCTCTCTCTCTCTCTCTCTCTCTCTCTCTCTCTCTCTCTCTCTCTCTCTCTCTCTCTCTCTCTCTCTCTCTCTCTCTCTCTGTATAGGGTATTGCAGTCACATGGTGTCATGTGGCAAGTGTATGAGTGCAAAGTCACATGTTAGGTACTGTAATTTCCGAACTAAGTACACATTTAAACCTGTCGTCTTAAACGCTGTTATGCTTGAGTATCACATTTGTGTGTTTATTTAATTGTGTGGTATGTAAAGCCATAGATCCTGAGATGTGTGAACCAGTACACATCATGTAAGCTTTATGTTCATGATATGTATACTAAAATGGTGTGAACTGCCTCACTTCTTCACATCAGTGAAGTCAGTCTTATAGTTTTTGCTCCACTGTTACTTGTGATGTTTCCTGTAATACCACATTATAAATGTGCTGAAACACATTATGAGATGGTAACAGCTCTATGCCGGCTTCAATATATGGTTCATTTTGACATGTTCCCAAGTTTTACCCACAATCTAACTGGACAAGTCAGCAGGGGGTCTGCATTAAAGACTAAAACTAAGCAGACTAAGCGGTTTAACTCGTGATTAAAAAATCATGGCGAAAACAAAAACAACAACTTCCATGGTGCCATCCATTTCTTTAGCTTTTAAAGGAGTATTCAATAAAAGTTCAAATCAATCGACAGCACTTGCGGCATCATGTTGATTACCACATGAACTTCCACTCCTTTTCTTTAAAAGCAAAAACAGTGAGGTGCTTACAAAGGACCTGAATAGGGTCAGTTTGTAAATGCTAAAATACTCACTGTTCCAAATTTATAGCCACAAGACGTGTGATAAAATTAATTTAGTCAGTGGCTACATCCAAAATTGAATACTTCCCTACTATATAGTAAGTGAAAAACATTATGTGACAAAAGAAGGGTGTCTTAATTTAAAGTACTCATAAAAGAGTAGGTGAAAAGTACCCAGATGACCACTAAATAAGTCAAGTCTAAAACCAGTGTGTGTTGAGACCAAGACAAGACCAAGTCAAGACCAAAACACAGTGGTGTGTTGAGTCCAAGACAAAACCAGTGTGTGTTTCCTCCAAAACAAGATCAAGACGAGACTGAGTCAAGACCAAGACCAGTGTGTGTTGAGACCAAGTCTAGACCAAAACACACTGGTGTGTTGAGACCAAGACAAGACCAGTGTGTGTTGACTCCAAAACAAGATCAAGACGAGACTGAGTCAAGACCAAGACCAGTGTGTGGTGAGACCAAGACAAGACCAAGTCTAGACCAAAACACACTGGTGTGTTGAGACCAAGACAAGACCAGTGTGTGTTTACTCCAAAACAAGATCAAGACGAGACTGAGTCAAGACCAAGACCAGTGTGTGTTGAGACCAAGTCTAGACCAAAACACACTGGTGTGTTGAGACCAAGACAAGACCAGTGTGTGTTGACTCCAAAACAAGATCAAGACGAGACTGAGTCAAGACCAAGACTTGACGAGTTGAGACCAAGATGAGACAGAGGCAAGACCAAGACCAGTGTGTGTTGAGACCAAGACAAGACCAAGACTTGAGCAGTTGAGACCAAGACGAGACTGAGTCAAGACCAAGACTTGACGAGTTGAGACCAAGATGAGACAGAGGCAAGACCAAGACCAGTGTGTGTTGAGACCAAGACAAGACCAAGACTTGAGCAGTTGAGACCAAGACGAGACTGAGTCAAGACCAAGACTTGAGGAGTTGAGACCAAGACGAGACTGATTCAAGACCAAGACGAGACTGGGTCAAGACAAAGACTTGAGGAGTTGAGACCAAGACGAGACCAAGACTTGAGGAGTTGAGACCAAGACAAGACCAAGACTTGAGGAGTTGAGACCAAGACGAGGCCGAGTTAAGACTAAGACTTGAGAAGTTGAAACCAAGAACCAGATTTGAGGAGTTGAGACCAAGACGAGGCTGAGTTAAGACCAGTGTGTGTTGAGACCAAGAACAAGACCAAGACTTGAGGAGTTGAGACCAAGACGAGGCCGAGTTAAGACCAAGACCAAGACTTGAGGAGTTGAGACCAAGAAGAGGCCGAGTTAAGACCAAGAACAAGACTTGAGGAGTTGAGACCAAGACGAGGCCGAGTTAAGACCAGTGTGTGTTGAGACCAAGACTAGACCAAGACTTGAGGAGTTGAGACCAAGACAAGACCAAGACTTGAGGAGTTGAGACCAAGACGAGGCAGAGTTAAGACTAAGACTTGAGGAGTTGAGACCAAGACAAGACCAAGACTTGAGGAGTGGAGACCAAGACAAGACCGAGTCAAGACCAGTGTGTGTTGAGACCCAGACTAGACCAAGACTTGAGGAGTGGAGACCAAGACAAGACCGAGTCAAGACCAGTGTGTGTTGAGACCAAGACTAGACCAAGACTTGAGGAGTTGAGACCAAGACGAGGCCGAGTTAAGACCAGTGTGTGTTGAGACTAAGACGAGACCAAGACATGACCAGAACCAGAGCAACACTCATCAAATTCATCTGAAAAATCCACATTTCCCGCCGGATAAATGTCTTATATTTAATCAGTAAATACTGACTAAATAATTACTTATTCAAAATAAGTACCTACTCAAGAGCGATTTCAAACGTGGTCAATGTTATTTTAGTTTTATTATAATTTCATTAATATTTTGAATTAGCTTTTACTTTTATATTTTTCATGTTAATTTTAGTTTAAAAAAAATTGTCATTTAGTGATGTGCTTTTTTATTTGTTATATCAGTATTAGTTTTAGTTTTTACTTATCTCCAATTAATAATTTTAGTGCTTCAACTTAAATGTATTTGCCAATGCAACATTTAAAAAAAATCATTTTTTGGTGAACTAACCCTTGAACCCCAATACAAATATATATATATATATATATATATATATATATATATATATATATATATATATATATATATATATATATATATATATATATATATATATATATATATATATATATATATATATATATATATATATATATATATATATATAAAAAATATTTTTTTTTATAACTTTTCAGCTAAAATAATACACACAGTTTCACAGATGAATTCTAAATGCTTCCATAAAATTATTTCATTGACATTTTCTTCTTTAAATCTCCCACAAATTGGCCCCATTGCAAGCACTTTGCCTTTTTTAAGGAAAATTAAGAACAAGTCGAAATATTTTTTTATGGTAGCCTACTCAACATAACTCTGAACCTAAATCAGTGCACATTTTGTGGGCTCTGATGGTTAAAGAGTAGTGTTGTTGTGTTTGGAATGTCTATAAGTACTGGATAATATCTATATGTGGCATTTCATTGTCCTTTTTAGGGAGTTAGTCTCCCACCTGGTGGTCATAATGTTAAACTCCATCTAAGTAGGACAATTCTGAAAGATATGACAGCAGTCTTTATGTAAGTCACGCACACAAAGAGCATTGATATGAAGGGTTTTGTCTCAATAAATGCTTCATAGAATCAGAAGTCCTTCGTTGTGTTATTTTATTGTAATAGCTCTACGTTCTCGTTTTAATAGCATGGCTTTTCTTTTAAGATTTGAACGCACATATACAGAGATTTCTGTTTAGTTGTAACGTCATGCTTTATTTATTTTCACTGATGTATGATTGTTCTTCGATCAAATGTTGAGATTATTTCTCATTGCTAATTAATGTTCAGAATTAAGAGATAGGAAGACAGCAGACAGGGAGTAATTAAGCGTCATGTTAATGAGTTACAGCTCAGTAAGTTTCGAATAACATTAAGTATTAGACACAACTGGAGGAGGGCTTCCGGTGTGTGAGCTGTCAATTCATTCAAAAGTCTGCATGTTGATTATAAAGAACAGTTGGATAGAGAACACTTGGAAATCTATATTCAGCATCAAATCCAGCACATGAGAGGATTAAGATATTAATATCAGTATCATCAATCTCAGAAAGGCGACATCAATATTAGAGACAGCATCAAATCCGTTCTTACGCTCACAGACTGGAGATGTTATGTAAACACTCAAAGTGCATATTAAATAATCTCATGATTGTTATGCAATCTGCCAACTAAGACTGCAGTATGCGTGCCACACACACACGCACACGCACACACGCACATTGGGTTTTCATGTTTTATGGGGACATTCCATAGACATAATTATTTGTATACTGTACAAACTGTATATTCTATCCCATAACCCTAAACCTACCCATCACAGAAAACTTAATGCATTTTTACATAAAAATGTATAAGCTGTTTTCCTAATGGAGACCAACAAATTTCCCACAAGGACAAGGATTTCGGATATTGCCATCTTTGT
The DNA here is from genome assembly GCF_949357685.1 of Gobio gobio. Lineage (NCBI taxonomy): Eukaryota > Metazoa > Chordata > Actinopteri > Cypriniformes > Gobionidae > Gobio > Gobio gobio. The sequence goes on from NC_137104.1 coordinate 8,220,983, forward strand.
GGGGACGTATAGGCTACCTGAACCCCACACATACACACATACACACATACACACACGCACATGCACACGCACACACAGGTTTGTTTTGCTATCTAAGTGAGGACATACCATAGGCGTAATGGTTTTTATACTGTACAATCTGTACATTCGATCCCCCTACACTACCCCAACCCCTAAACCCATCACAGGAAACATTCTGCATTTTTACATTTTTAATAAAACATTGTTTAGTAGGCTATGTTTTTAAAACTATTTTATTTCATGTTTACGTTG